>NC_060163.1:14085841-14223166 GCF_021292245.1 Micropterus dolomieu
AAGTCCAGAGTCAATGCAACTGTCTACCAGGAGATTTTACAGCACTTCATGCTTCCATCTGCTGACAAGCTTTATGAAGATGTTGGTTTCTTTTTCCAGCAGGACTTGGCACCTGCCCAGATTTGGTAAAGAAAAGTTATTTATTCAAAGGGTAACAACTGACACGCTGGAAACTGTAACAGAAAAAGGGCCGATTGGATGCTGCTTAAACCAATGAAAACAATATAACCAAAAAGAAATCTCTACTGAGAGAGATTGCTAGTTAACCTATGCAAGGTAGTAAAAACAACAAACAATTTCAAAACCAAAACACAAAGAGAGCAGCACCCTTAGACTAGCACAAAACAACTACACAGAAGTAGCGATATTGGTATAAAGCTAAACCTGGGCCCTATTTTCATAAACAAGGTTAACATCAATTATTCCAAAATAACACACTCGTGTTCAGCAAACAGTATTCTAACAGCCATAGACACAGTGAGGCACACCGATTAGTGCAAAGTGGCAAGCAAACACTGTATTTAGCCACAGTTGTTGTCAATTTCCATCTCTCGATTGGAGGAATCCAGCACTGGCCGCGCCAATCGTCACCGAGCCCAGCCAGACAGCAGGTGGAGTCGATGTCATTTGATCCAATCCTCAGCAGGCAATCCTACAGCTTATTAGCATACATGAAACCTGTACACCTTTCACTCAGAACAATTAAAGTTGTCCAGGATCAAATTTCAACACTGAATTATCTAAAATAATTAGTATAGCAGATGTCACTTCTCTTTTCCGTTGAGTATTAGTTTTATTTGCAGTTAGTGCATTGTTATCTCCCAATAATATAAGGCGGTCATTTGCCAGAGAGCTAAAAACTGTAGTTCTCTAAACTGTGAACCAGGTAATCAAATATTTGCAGAAAGACAAACAGACAGAAGGACACGCGCTGTTTACGGTGGAATAAACAGCTCTGTCAACTCAAGGTCATTATGGTGTGTTTTATGTTTATTAAGTTATGTCTAGGCTATTTATCAGAGGGGAAGTAAACACTGTGTAATTAAGACTTAATTTTAAGTGAAACAATATATGTCAGATAGCACCTCAACTGCCTCTTGGTGTTATAGTGTTGGATGATATAATGCTGCCCTAACAAGATGGTGTCACTCTAAACAGACATATTTTTATTAAAATGGATGAAATATTAGCTCAGTAAAACTGCACCATCTTCTACACGAATCACTGAAACAGCCAGATAGGTTTATCGAAGTGCACATTAGAAACCTTAAGCTCTGCAGAGCGCTGTCTAGTCTCTTTGCCACTCACACTGTTGTTGACTTCACGCTCTTATCGATTAGTTAAACACAGCATGAAGTGCAAAGAAACAAACACTAGCCAACCGCTCTTAACTTAAATAATAGACCATTCACCCTCCCTGACACCGGTTTTTTTTACCCACTATCTTCTTGTGCTGCTCTTTAGCTCTCCTCTTCCTCCTCTCTTTCTCCTCTCATATCTCTCCAACATTTCTCAGCTACGATTCCTCCTTAATCTGTTACAGGCTCTTCCTCTTTCGTCTTTTTACTCTCTCCGTCTGCCCCTATATGCCTCACCCCATTCCTTTTGTCACTCTCTCTCTCTCTCTCTAGGTCATCCATCACTACGGTCTATATTGAAGTTTTGCCCCCGAACAACCAGAGCCCTCCTCGTTTCCCTAGACAGCAATACAACATGGAGATCAGCGAAGCTATGAGAACTGGAGCTACACTGCTTAATCTGCAGGTACAGTCATGCTCTCTCTGTCACACACACACACACACACACACACACACACACACTCTGGTGCTTCTCCACTAGATACAAGACAAACTAAAGAACTGTAGATACCACTTCATTGATCAATACAATCATTTAAATCAAATAGTGTTTTTCTAAATTAATTGAGCTCCTCCATAATCTTTTCCCATACTCCGTGGCAACTGCGGAAGTACTTCCTTAGGGTACAAGTACCCCCCGGTTGGAAATTACTGCTGTGTACATCATATAGCCCATGGGTAGTATGTGAGTGAATGTGTATGTCTTTGTTTACTTCTTCAGGCAGTGGATCGGGAGAGGGACCCCATCACCTACAAAATCCACAGCGGAGACCACGATGGACATTTTGCACTGCAGCAGAAGTAAGTGTGCACACTCATGCAATTCATCATGTTTGATCAAACTGTGGAGCTGCTATTATCAGAAACTAAAGCAGTACATTAATTTGTTTGAATATCAGTGCATGATATACAACCATGGCAATATACAAGTATGTAGTTATAATTTGTGTATGTGTGTGTGTGTGTGCATGGTTGAATGCAGTCTAAATTATATCATTCTGGGCTTGAGCTCCGCCGAGGGCTTCACACCCTTACTATCTCCCCCATGCACGTAATCACCACAGACACATACAGACTCTGAGGGCTTTTGTTGTATTTATTCATTTTTCCATCATCAAAAATGCATTTCTTATGCTGGGGAAAGATCCTATCTACATTTCTAGAGGGATGAGGAGAGAGAGAAACAAAGGAAAGTATGGGGAAAGACTGCAAGAGAAGGGGTAGAATTATAAGGATAGGGGAAGTGAAGATAGAGAGAAATAGAGTAAAGGGTTGGGGGAAAAGATAAGAGAAGAGGGCACGGACAAAGTAACAGATGAGGGACAAAATGTTACAAAGGGCTGGGAAGGAAACAATGAACAAGAGTGACAGACAAATAAGGACTTAAAAGCAGAACGAAAGAAGAGGCCAAAGTAACAGCAAAGATTAAATTGAATTGAAGAGCTTTCATTCCTGCATTCTAGGAATATTTGATGGGTTCTGTCAGACATTATGAAATGTTCCAATTTGTGGCAAAAATCTGTTTCAGTGCCTCAGCTGTGTTTTCTGCATTGTGGCAGTATGAGGACAAGCCAAGTTGTTCTTTATCTTCTGGACAAGTGCAAAATGCGGTGCAGTACATATTGGCCCAGGATGAAGTGATTTTTTTTGTTGTTGTTGTTGCTTTTGTGTAGAATTTGGCTCATACTGCTGAAGTGCATCTGGAGAGCACCCGAACGGATCTGGTATTGGCACAGTTTGCAAGGTGGCTGGCAATGATGGATCTAATGGCCAAAAGATTCAGATTGCTTTAATGCAGAAATAAAAGGGCCAGCACCAGAATGGGATGCATGATATGAGCCTTGAGGAGGTTAATCACTGTTGATTTTGTAATAAATTTAAATTTGTTCTTGGGTTCATCATGAACAAGTGGATTTGCTGTAGGTCCTCTACACATGTGGTAGCACATGTTTGATTTGAGAGCAGTAAACATGAAAATAAGTCTACGTGTGTGTGTGTGTGCCTGCCCAAGCACGTGTACATTCGCAGACTATGCTTTTCATGAATCATCCATAATTATACATGAACCATCTTTTAGTTTCTTTTTTTTTTCATTAAAAACACAGCTTCCCATCTTTCCCTCTGTAGACCACTTAATATCCGCATGCACACACATATACACATTTACTTGCATATCAACACACACACAAAAACACACGCACCTAAACAATATTTGGAGAAAATGTGCATTTCAGATGGTGTCTAATTCATTAAAGTAGGTTAAATTTTAAACACTTCAATCATTATGTAAATCTTGCTTGAAAAATAAAATGTAGTCAATGAAGGAACATCAAAGATTTCTGCTGGTTTTGATTGGTCAGAAGCCCAATCACTGAAGCACTGTGATTGAAGCTGAAGCTGTTGATCTGTTGAGCTACTTATTTTTTCTTATGCAGTAAATTATTTGCCTTTAAATTGGACTTTTACTCTTTGCTTCTGTTTGGATATTTTTGATTACTGAACTGTTTTCAATGAGTAACTTGAGTCTGAGATTGTACAACTAGTGAACCATACTAATAATTCACACCCAGTACTTAATGAAAATGGATTCAAGGAGCTGGCTACTGGTTTTTCACCGTTGTACTTGCTTTGCATCACTCATATGTTTGCACTACAAAGTAAATGTCAGTGTTCCGCATTATCTATCAGTAAACCAATAGATAAATCAAATCTTCATTGGCCAGTGAAATATAATGCAGCCTCTGTTTAATGTGTAAGTAACTATTTCGATTCAGAGAAGATCTTACTGTACTTTGCATATAAACTCTTATTTTTGTGTTCTTTTTAAATGACACATCAAGGCATTATCTGCATCACTAAGTACCATAATCACAGTAAAAATACACTTCTGGGTGTTCAGGCTTTTATGCAGTGGTTATCAGTGCTTGACAACTGTCTGCAAAAGTGCTGTATATAAAGAGGAATACACATTTTGAGAAAACAAGATGGGTTTTTAAATTTAGTTTCCAGCTTGCACAGAAAATATTTAGAAATGGCTGGAAGTATCACCATGAAAATGATCAACATGGTTAGCAGTCAGTGACTTATGAACTGAAGCTCCTCATAAAATCACAGGATTCTTAGGTATGAAAACTAGTGCATACTACACCACAGTATTCTGTTCGGCTGTGTTTGGTCCACTTATGCTTTTCATTGTACTCTATTTTTATTTCTATTTTTAAGCTCATGCTTAAAAACATGACTCTCTGTGTGTTCTTTCTCCAGCTCAGGGTATTTGGTTCTAGACAAGCCTCTGGACAGGGAGTCTGTGGATTATTATACCCTGGTGGTCACAGCCTCAGACGGACACCCAGGCGAGGTAAGAAACTGAGCTGTACCACACAGATAATTGGTTGTCTTTACTTTTTTAGTTGTTTCATTTCCTCAGTGGAACTGGGTGGCTGCTGGGACGGAAGCGAAATCCTTCACAGTGAAATGCCACAAACAACTGCTGTGGCATTATGCGAAGGGATATTAGAGGCAATTTTTGAAAATGTATATGTGTCTTTTTATTAAGCTGGCTAAATCAGAAATGTGTCTTTATCTCTCTGTTTTGGCCTTTTGTACACACCCAGCCAGCGTTTGTCACACCCAGAAGGGACAGAATGGAAACCAGCTGAGAGACTCTGCAAAGTAACCAGGCTGTGTCTGTTCAACTCCTTACCAGATGCTGAGCGTGATCAGCAGCTTTTTTTATTTGCTAACTGTGAAAGAACCAAAAAATCCTGTAAACCAGTGATCCCTTTTACTCACTTTATTTGTGACAAGTCCTTTCTCAGAGTGGTAAATTGTTGCAATAAGTGTCATTTTCCAACTGAAAGAGATTTAAATCTTTTCCTAATTGAGCTAATCGAACGGCCTGAATATGCTACTGTGAATCTGATGCTTTCACACATAAACTGTGTTAGATTCAACTTGCTTAGTGTGGATGCAGTCTACATGTAAATATACAAAATAGCTACAAAACATCTTACTTAGTCTGCAGCAAGAGCTGTTTTGCAAAGATAATGGAGTGTGTGCCCTCCTCACTTTTTCACCTAATTGATCACAGGTCACCAATCACTTTCTCTATGTCTCTCTGTTTGTCTTCTTCTCTTCTGTCCTTTTTTAAAATTCAAATCTTCAGTCGCTCTCACAGGAAAGTCAAATGAAGACAGTGGATGGAGCCCCCTTGCCCTCCCTCTCCCCTCTTATCCCTTCTTCTCTACTCATCTGGCCTTCATCAGTTTCCCTTTCTTGCTTCTCTTCTGCTCTCTCCCTCATCCTCCATCTATTAGTCTTGCTTTACAAGAAGTTTGTCTCTCCTCCCTCCCTCCTCTCCTCATCATCCTCCTCACTGACCCCCTCTCCCCCTCATGTCAATTAAAACAAAAGGCAAAGTTTAAGGTCCCTCTGAGGAGAGAAAACGCTGATTTGAATACTCTGACCTTCTCTCACACACACCCTCGCACACAGCATGATGGGAGAGAACAAGTGGGAGGAAGCTGGAGAGAGCAAGGAAGGGAGAGAGATGTGAGAGGTGTTCAGGGGGCTCTTATAACCTTAACAATTGTACTGTGTGTTCATACACTTCTATATGGGAGTCTTGACACATACACACTCACAGACATGCACACATATACTTCGTCAATTGCTCTCTGGACCTTGACAATTAGTGTATTATCTTTATGCCCCAAAGGTCTTTAAATCAGAAAATGGCTAAAAGTAGTTTGGACATTTTTCTGCTTGACACTCCATTATATTTTGTACGAATGTAGGAAAAAAGGAGTGTGGATTGAGAGAGAGAGAGAGAGAGAGAGAAGGTGTGTGTGAAAGAATAATGGTATAGAGCTAAACAGAGAGACAGAAGGGAAGACAAGGAAAGAAAGAAATGGAAAAAGGAGAAGAGAAGATTGGGGTGTAGTTTCCTTATACAGGCCCATTAATCAGCATCACTCGAAAGGCCTTGGGTTGTCTTCATATGCGTGCATGCACACTCACACACACACGCACACAACCGTCTGTGTCCCCTATTATTAAATGTCCCGTTGTGCGAGTGTCAGACTACCAAGTGCCTAATTGGCTATTTGGCCAGTGAATCCATCATACTGCCACAGATTGAGAACCCTACACGCTAGTGCAGTAAACCAGCTTCACTGTAAGGACACTGGGTATCACAGGATGCAACTTAAACTTTGGTGCAGGATGGTGTGCTGTTGTCAAATAGACTGTATAGTACTGTATCATGGCATGGGTGTGTGAATCAGCTCATGTTTCCGCCATTAAATATTGTTTGAATCGGTACTGCTGTAGCAATGTTGATGAAGTTAAAAATGACTTTATTCACTAGCTTAAAGAATATGGCTGCTGATGTGAACTAATCCCATGAAAATACCAAAAACCAACAATTCTTCTTACAATACATTCCAACATCTCTGCTGCATGTGGCACTCAGACCATGAGCCCGTTCATTTCTTATGAAGACAAAACTATTTAAAAATGGGTCACAAATATATAATTTAATATATATAATAAAATTTTTGGAAAAAGCTAAAGTAAGTTCCTAAGAACGCTGGACACTGCAGTTTTTAATAAATGTTTCTCAAATAGAAGGAAAAAAATGCACTTGTGGGGGAGCGGTAGAGGGAGCTATGGCAACAAGCGGCATTGTCATGATGAGCAGATCAGCAGAGTAACTGTTTATGCTGTACACTTGCATAAATTTGATAACAATGCAGTTGCTGCTTCAGTGTTCTAACGCTATACATCTGTTGCACTATTGAGTATCTGTGGCAGCAGGACGGTGCATGTGGGACTGACTTAGTAAACTACAGTGCCCGTGTCCATCATAATGAAGGAACCTGCACCCGATCGATTCATGGTGAATTTTATTTTTATGATACTGGCAGAGTTTTTAAGTAGGCAGACAGCAGTCAACTCCCATCTATCACTGGTGGTTGCTGAGCAGTTATCAAAAAAGTGAGACTCGAACAAAGCCAAAATCACTTTTTACTCACAAGGGGCAAATCCACAGCTCAGTTTTTAACGCTTCACCACCCATAGTACTTTCAACTTTCACAGACTGCTAGTACAAGTCACCTGACAATACTACTAATAATACTAATAACTTTATTTGTAAAGCACTTTCCAATACAGGTAACAAAGTGCTTTACAGTCGATGTAATACATGAGTTAAGATAAAATAAGAGCTAATACTAAGAATTGTCATCACACAGTAAAAGCTTTTTTTGTAAAAATGTGTCTTTGGAAGTGAGATAAAATCGGGAACGGACTCTACGAGCCTGAACTCCTTGTTCCAGAGTATAGGGACCCTGACAGCAAACGCCCCTTCTCCTTTAGTTTTTAGACCTAGTGGTGGCTAGCAGTGCTCCACCAGGGGATCTCAGTCTGCGTCCTGGCTGATAGGGGGATTATAAGCTCGGAGATATATGAGGGGGGCCAGCCAACGCTTGGCCTTAAAAGTAATTAAAAGAGTTTTAAAATCAATCCTAAAAGAAACAGGCAGCCACTGCAAGGATGCTAAAACTGGGGTGATATGGTCAAATTATTTTGCGATGGGTTAAAAGTTGAGCTGCAGCATTTTGGACTGGTGGTCAATGGTAAGCGGTGAATTGATTTCTGTCCGAGACAGGTTTATAGGGAGTTGCAGTAGATGAGGCGGGAGGAGATAAAAACATGGATGAATTTGTCCAGGTCTGTGGCTAAAATATAAGACTTAACCTTGGCTATATTTCTCAACTAATAAAAACATAGCTGAACAGCTCTCTTAAGGTGAGGTTTAAAACACTATGAACACGTATTGTGTATTGATTGATTGGATTCTCATATTTCAGTCATATTGGTCATTTTCAAAAAGAACACCTTGTTGTGAAATAATCCATGTGCAATGCTTGCGAGGGTATACAGCTGAAACCTTCAAAATATGGTGTTTCCTATGGTAGTAGATGGTGAACTTTGGTACATGGCCATAAAAGCAGCATGATAATGAACTCTGAGGTGTGCAGTTATCGAAAAATTATGTGCTTAGAGCCCCATGATGCAAAATGGAGCTTACTGCATCTCTGTCACTCTCTTTGTCTGAGTGTGTTTGCCAGTGTTGCTCACAGCCTGCCTTTTTATTTTATCCAAGCTAATTCTACTTTACATACAGTACATCGGCATTTGGATAAACTGTTTTGTCAACTGTGAGCTCTTAACCTCAAATTTACTTGCATCACCACGTGTCCTGCCAACCTCAACAGCCTGTTGTCACCTCTGTGATTGTCACTCTCCCACACACATCCCCACACGCTGCCTATTTTCTTTTCATCATCCCACTGTTGTGAATCGGTTAGCTTTCCTTCTTTTTCCACCTCCTCCCAGTTTCCTTCTTTAAAAGTCAAATCCTCTCGCTCTCACGCTCAGTCTTCTGCTCTCATGAAAGTCAAATTAAGAATTGAATTAGAGGTGACCTCATCAGCTTCTTTCTCTTTCCTGCTCTTCTTACTTGGAAACATTTTTCGTGCTTTTTGCTGTTGGGTGCGTAACAGTGAGAATTAGTGTGATTTATTGTAAAACTAGATTTTTTATGAATCCCTCCAAACTTTCACAGCATACTTAAATGAGTCAGGTGATCAGTTAAGTGTATTTTTATTTTTTTAGTCTTTGTTGGCACAGATTTTCGAGTTGACAGTATATATCCTTCTATGGTTTATCCACAACAATTCTTTACTGTGTTTACAAAACTGTTGAGCCGTTTTGAGCTTCCTCACAATTAACTCTCATCTCATGTCTATCCATCCGACTTTTGCCAACAAAACAATAGCATGTGGTGTGTTAAGCTAATTAAACCAACTCTGCTGTCTGTTCCCAGAGGGCTGCCATAAGATTGTTTAGAAGTGGCATCAATTCTGTGATGTTATTGATGTTTTGTGTCCCTTAGACATTTCACATTCTGAGTGAGGGTTCAAACAGAAAACAGTCCTGCGTTTAAACAATGCAAGGGTGTGTTGAGAAAGTACGACCCAGGACGTTTGAGTACTAGATATATGAGTTTGAAGGCTTATCAGAGAACAGATCTGCACAGCGGGTTATAATACTGTGAGACAGGATTTTACAACTGGGAGAATTAACATGGCAGCATATGATCTGTCTGCGAGGCCGAAATACAACGTTTAAAGTAAGCCACCAGGAATATGCGCTTGCACGTATTCAGTGAGAAGAGAAATCTCTAGTTACATGTAATTTAGTCACCTAATTTAATTACAAAATAAATGTACTGTAATCTGTTACAGTTACTGGGAAAATGTGTAATTAAATTACAGTTACTTAGTGTTCATGAGTACATTGGGAGTTCTATCTGAAATTTTTCTGTAAAAAGCCTGGCTATATGTTGAATGTTGAATAATGTTCATTTTGTTGGATTATTTTATGTGCACAATCTCTTCCTTTGCCATTACCAGCCTCAGCTGTCTCAGCCTCAAGCCGCTTTTGATTGGTTATCATGTTTGAATTTGCAGCGCCACCTGTCTGCCAGTTAAATTGCCTCTGAAGCTGTCTTTTAAAAATGGTTAACAGTTGAAAACTTCAACTGCACAATTAGATGGGACAGCCAGGACGACCAGAGTGCAGCTAATTAGCAAAGCAAAGTGGGCTCTTTAGTTTGTTACATAAGGGAGCTGTTGGTGAGAGGGAAAAATAGACTTTGTAAAATAAAACCTGAGGATGGATTCATCCTTTGCACTCTGATAATCCGTCACATGAAGAGCAAAACTTTCTGATGCTAGTCAAACATGTTCAATGGAATACAAAATGCTGCTTCAGTTTTCTGAACTGACCAGAATAGTAACACACATTTGTGTGTACGTGTGTTTTTGTGTGTGTGTAGACCTCCACTGCGACGGTGAACATTGTGGTGACAGATGTTAATGACAACGACCCGCTGTTCAATTCTTCACTGCCAGTGAACCTCACTGTCACAGAGGAGCAGGATCACGCCTACGTTGGACAGGTCAAGGTAGGAAGATGCACACACACTCATACACACGCGTACATTCATGCCCAGAGAAGCACCAAGTGCACACATGCTTCCCTCTTTCCTACCCCTGTACTACTCACTAAATAATTTTAGGTGATTTTAATTTTTGATGTCCTGTCTGTGCACATGTATGAGCACAACATGTTTGTTTGAGTGTGTGTCTGTATGCTAATGTCTTCATTATACACATTCATGACTCTGCATTTGTTTGTGAGCTTTGTGTGTGCTTTTTCCTGCACTAATCCTTTGTTAAAATGATGTGTCATGAACAAAAAAAGCCAATTTCAATTCTCAATTAACTCAATGTATCAATAATTCCTGACCGCACATCTGTCATTTCACATGCTCTCCCACCTTTTCACTGCAGTATAATCTGCAATGTCTGTTATTTCTCTAGGGGTGTAGATCGGCGTGCTTGAAACTAGTTACACAACTCTTTTTGTTATTGTGGCACAGATCATATCATGTCTCACTTTAAGTTTCGTTTCAGTCATCCTAACATAAGGTCACTACCTTGAGAGAAAGACACATAAGTACTTAAACCACAAAGGTGCCTTTAAGACTTATACACATTTCGTTGTCTTCCCCTCTGCGCTCTCTTTCCACACACGCAGCACACAAATATTCACAGAGGCTCTAATTAAATTCCCTAATAATCTTTTACAATGGGGAGCAGAGGTCGCTAACATAACTCTGTAAACCTTGGTTGCTTTGTAATTAGGACTTTATGTTATTATTCTCAGAGGACTGAGTGAACAAATATGCGTACATATGCGTAACCATATTTTTAGGTGGATGGGATACAAGGATTTGATTGAATGGTGTGTGTCTGTCCCCTTTTGCCCATGTGAGGACAGTATCTCAGGGTTGAATAGTTTCCCCTTATTCATAATATTTCTTCCTGGAAATGTATCACTCCCTTGTTCACAGGAGAGCAGAAATTTCATATTATAACTGAATATTATTTATTATAAAATGAGGTTTATACTCATTTTTGAGGTTATTCCTAAGATTAGATTCTTATATTTTTTAATAGAACAACAATTTAAAAAAATAAAATATCAACAATTACCAAATCATCTGTTTTTTTGGAGAACTGTAAGCAGCCACGTTAGCATGTAAAGCAAGTTAAATAAACTGCTGCAGCTGAAAAGGTAGTTCAGTTACACCTTGCTAGTTCCAAATTGGACCTCCTTTTGCCTTCAAAACTTTTGCCTTAATTGTTCGTGGCATACTTTCAACAAGGGTTTGGAAACATTCCTCAGAGGCTATGGTCCATATTGACATAATAGCATCACACAGTTGCTGCAGATTTGACGGCTGTACATCCATGATGCGAATCTCCCGTTCCACCACATCCAAAAGGTGCTCTAATGGATTGAGATCTGGTGACTGTGGAGGCCATTGGAGTATCATTGTCATGAACTTTTGATACAAGGCAGGATGGATCCATGCTTTCATGTTGTTTACGCCAAATTCTGGCCCTACCATGTGAATGTTGCAGCTGAAAATCGAGACCCATCAGACTAGGAAACATTTTCTTATCTTCTATTGTCCAGTTTTTGTGATCCTGTGTGAATTGTAGCCCCAGTTTCCTGTTCTTAGCTGACAGGAGTGGCACCCGGTGTCGTCTTCTGCTGTTGTAGCCCATCTGCTTCAAGGTTCGACGTGTTGTGCGTTCAGAGATGGTATTCTGCAGACCTTGGTTGTAACGAGGGGTTATTTGAGTTACTGTTGCCTTTCTGCCATCTCGAACCAGTCTGCCCATTCTCCTCTGACCTCTGACATCAACAAGGCATTTTTGTCCACACAACTGACGCTCACTGGATATTTTCTCTTTTTCGGACCATTCTCTGTAAACCCTAGAGATGTCACTTCCCCCTTTCCTCCCCATTCTGATGCTCGGTTTGAACTTGTTGTCTTGACCACATCTACATCCCTAAATGCATTGAGTTGCTGCCATGTGATTGACTGATTAGCTACTTGTGTTAACAAGCAACTGAACAGGTGTACCTAATAAAGTGGCCGGTGAGTGTATATTGAAATCATGGCATTTCGAGGTTGGACTTTGTGGCGGTTGGTTTCAACAGTCGCGTGGCAGTGTTCTTGAGGTTTGGTGAATTTTCGCCAGGAAAAATCCCTGAAAGGCGACAGAACAACTTGATAAGAATTCTTGGTTACCTTGATATCAATTCCCACAATTTAACTGTAAATTCAAAAATAACTATCAACTGTGTCAACTGTATATTGCAAAAATAAATAAGTCTAAGTGTGAAACTAATATGCAATAATGTAAAAAAAGAGATAAGAAATATGTTGCATATTTAACCCCTTAACGCTGATTACCGCAAATTCGCATCTCACAGATTCCATTCAGACTGCAGCCGAGATAGCATATGTATTCCCCCAACACCTGTGCAAATTTCATAAGTACCTAGGAACCTTTTGCAAGCCCTGGTTTCTTGTTTATGCCTGTTGTCGCTAATTTGCATCATACTTACATCATACCTGAATTTAAATCTGTTCTATGTTCTATAGACAAATTAACAATCCCCAATTAATTTAGCATCAGCTTGAAAGCAAATGAAAATGAAAATAATACATTTTCTTATATAATTGTAAATAATTTCAGGCGTCAAGGGGATAAAGGTAACATGATTTTGGCACTGTGGGATGCATTTTCACCCTCATCAGCACCCTCATCTGCACTTACCACAAAGACTCCTGGACCTGTTCCAGACCTAATAACCGACTCGTGTATTTCCTAGACAGGGGTCATGGGTAAATCTGACACTTTGATAGGCTCTGATCTTTAAAGATGCTCCCTTAGTTGGATTCTCCAAGCTTAATTCATAGCCTTTATACACCAGTGTCAGGGGGTCTTTGATAAGTCTGACACTTTGCAAGGTTCTAAATGTTAATCATGCTTCTTTGGTTGAACACCAGAACTACTCAAAAATATGCTCCCTGCCCTGTACACCCACGTCTAGGATTTTGAACTGGTCTTACTTTTAACAGGATCTAAGCTTAAAAGTTGAATACCTTTTCTTATTTGAACAACTGGGTACTATCCCAAACGTGTAAACTCAACCTTATCCTTAAAGAAGACATTTCATTTCAAGAATTTCAAATTTTAACACTAGCTCAGGCCTTTGGGCATGTTCCAAATTCAACATCCAAAAACCCACCCTAATCTTTAGAGAGGGTATTTGAAAGTATTCCAATCCTGAACTTCCTCCCTTTGGAGGACCCTTGGACATTTTCCAAACCAAAACAGACAGTGTGATCTCTCAGCGGGCTGTGCAAGGCACGACTCTGGGCCTCGTTCCAAACCAGGGTCCCTACCTGTAGGTATTAAAGAAATTTCCGGAAGAATGAATGAAGCTGACCTTGGCTTGCTGATGCTGGTAGGTGGAAAAAGGGGAGGAAGTGAGACATGCATGGGTGGCAGAGAGAAATAGGAGAAAGACGCTGGGGAAAGGTAAGAGGGAAGACGACAGCTGAGGGACTATGAATGCATTCTCAATCTGACTTTCATGAGTTTAAGACATGGTTTCTATTTTAAAGAGGCAGAAAATACACTTTAAAAAGGAATGACGGGTTGAATTCAGAGAAAGGTTTTGTGATCATCAAAGACAGAATAAATAAATGCATGCACTGTTAAATAGATCAGAACAAATGTAGCATTGATTTATTTTTCTTCTATTTATTAACTGATTTGCTTGATTACAACCTGCTACAAGATGTGGTGTCACCTATCTAATGCCAGTTATTGGTTCTGATTTTGTTTTGGCATTTGAACAGATTATTAAAATACAGAACCTGCTTCATTTGCATTAAATGGTGGCAGATAACATATAAGAAAAAAACGTCTAAAGTGATTAAATTGTTTCTTTTACTGTAATGTTGACAGTGATGCTGGGGAAACAATAGACAGACAAAGGAGCTGCGATACCACTTCCCCTTTTTCTGATTCAGCAGGGTATTACATGGTGTTTGGCTTCAAAATCAAACATATAACTTATATCAAGCTTGCTGCCTCCCAAAGTACCTCTTCCTCAGTGTACAGTCCTTCTCTGGCAGCCATCAGTCCTTTAGGGCAGGGAGAGACAACACAGCACAAGATTATTTTTCTGATTTCCACACCTTCAACCACAGAGAGGGGAATGAATCAGTGAAATCACCTGCTGCAGTTGTTAGCTGGAATAACTGCTCGTCCTTCATGACATGATTACCTGTCCCTACAGCGTGGTTCTTTCATAAGAGTTCTTTGAAGGGAAAGACTTCATGAAGTGTAGACCATATTGATTTCTCTTCGTACAGTTTCTCTTCATACTAATAGTGTGGCAAACCATGTTTCCATTTCACCAGAAATACAAATACAAAAATTGATTTGTACATCCTAGAAAGTCACCATTAATTAAAGGAAGCGCATAAAAAAAAACACATCACCCTTTACAGTAGTTGGTTCATTTTTTTTCCAATCTTCTTGCCTTGTGACAACCTAAAATTGTGAGATGATCACTGCTTAGAGGCCAGGGGAGGTAAAATTATCCATTAATTTACCAAAATAAAAAAATCAACAATAAGTGGTGAGCTTGAAAAAAATAACCTCTTAATTTATCACATCACCCCTTGGAGTGTCCCAACCCCAGATTTGGGAATCACTGCTCCAACTAACCCAACACAGGTACAAATACATTTAAATGGACTTACTGTAGGTGATAATCTTATTGGTCATGTGTCATTTTGATGTGTTTATTTATATATGTGTGTTCCTCCTGCAAGTACATTATACAATGTGACGCTTCACCAAACCGTTGAAATGAAGCCCAGGTGAAGCACAAAATGTACCTCAGAATCAGGAATACTTTACCTGATGGGAAAGAGTTGTCAAAGAAAGAGTGAATCTCAAATACAAAAACTCTCACACACTTTACAGTTTGGTTTATCCCTTAACATCAGCCATGCCTCCTTTAGGGCCGGGAGAGACAACACAACAGATGATTTTGCTGATTTCCCCACTTTCAAACACAGACAGGGGAATGAATCAGTGAAATCACCTGCTGCAGTTGTTAGCACGATTGCCTGTCCCTACAGCGTGGTTGTTTAGTCTCTACATGTAATGTCAGTGGCCATACTCTGCACAAAAATGCCTTGGGTAAGATTAGCTGTAAATATTGTATTGTATCTTTATAAATGGCTTTAAATTGTTTCACAAGAAACAGATCTTTGAAGGGAAAAAATGTAGACTTTATTAATCTCTCTCTGTACTTTTTCTCTTCATACTAACAACATATTTTCATTAAAAAAACACACAAAAAATCCATTCTGATTTTGTACATCTTAAATCACCATTATTGTGAGGAAGCCCGGCTTTGATTTCAAAAACAAGAGAAAAAAAAAAGGGTATGGAATGCATGGTGTTTTCATGTCTTTATATCAACATATCAGCATTTACAACAGCTGGTCCTCTATATCAGTGTACCACACAATGTATGCATAACTTACTGAGAAAAGAGTCCAATACTGTTACTGTATAATACCTGACTATGTGATTTATTGGTGCAGCAAAAGAAATGTGTTCGGAGACAGATGGAAAAAAAAATCTCAGTAATTTAGTTTCAGTTGCAGGTACTTCTCTCTGTGTATCCAGGAATGAAATTAGAGGTGGAGGTGAGGAAGTGATGAAAATAGAAAAGAAAAAAATTGGGAAATTGTAAGAAAAAAGGTATGAACACCAAACACAAAAGGCAGAGCCAGCGATTGTAGAGATAGAGTATATATTTCAGGCCTTAAGCTACTTTTTTTGTGTCAGTGTGTGTTGAAAAGCAGCAGACGTAACGCTGCTGAGACATTAATCCTATTGTGTTTCTGGCTTTTAACTGTCTGGCAATGTAATTATGCTGAGAGAACTGTGAGAAAGACAGTGAGGGAGGAATAAGACACAAGAGAAGGAGATAATAGAAGAGGAAGGATAGAGGCAGAGAGAAAGTCACACATGAACAAACACATTCTACAGTACCTAACTCCAGGAACTGCAGACATCAATATGCTTGACATCAAGACGATTAATCCAGCCTAGTATCTAAAGGACTTAATACAGTTTGCAGTGCTATGACAGCTATACTGTAGGCAGCTTCAATGAATGTTTATGGTCAGTAATGTTCCCTGTCATATATCAAACATCTGCCCTTTTCATAATTATTTATATTTTATATTTTCTGTTTTCAGTTCAGTTGACTGATATCAAAGCGCTATATTTTTCATATTTAGTGTCCAGTCATGAGAGTGGTATCGATCTTCTCATCTAACTCTCCGTCAATGAGCGAATAAGTGTTACATCGCTGCTTTGTATGGATGTTGCTGAAGAAATATAAGAAACAAACACAAGGACGCACACATTACAGAAAGTATCTGCTGTCGCACCACCAGGCTATGGAGCAGCTTCTTCCCCCAGGCTGTGAGACTGTTCACAGCATGGTGCAGTCCTCAGCACTGCTCCATGCAAAACAGTTTATTTCTGTATATAACTTTATAATTTTTGTATGTAACGTTTGCTTTGTGAGTAGCGTAAAGGGAACTACAAACTCCATCTCATTATACAACCCTGTTTTAAAATGACAAATACATTTACCTTGTACCTTGTGCCTTGTACATCCACTTCTCCTCTTTTATGTCAGAAGAAACGTACACAGCATGTTCACACAATGTCTGCACTAAATGTATCCCTTATCTCTTAGCCCCCTCTTCTTTTCTTTCTCACTTTCTCTTATTTTCCCTCCCTCTTTCCCACTCTCTCCCTCTCATTGTCCATGTCTCATCCTGTCTCTGTCCCCACAACCCAAAATAATCACCCAAAAGCTAGATGTGCCATTAAATGCATAATAGTTTTATACCCAGATATTGATGAATCACTGAATACAAATCGCTCCAAGAGGACTTAATTCTTCTCTCTTACACTCTACATACACACACTGGCAAAACAGACCCTAGTTTCTATTAATCCTAATAGTCACTGTGTGAGATAAGATGAAACTTTAATGATCCAAAACAAGAAAAAATGGGTCACTGCAACAGCAAGAAGTGACACAGTACAGCAAATCAAATGGAATATAGAAATGATGTGAGTCATGGGGGTTAGATAAACATATTAAACTGTCAATTTTGACGCTGCTGCTAAAGTTACAAGTTATATAAAGAAACCGTATGTGAAAATTACAGCCTACATATATTATATGACATAGATTCTGCAAGTCATTATACATTTGTTTGGCAAACAAATCAAACTCAAAGGTCCACTTACTAACTTTTTGTGGTCCCTAAACCACATCTCATGTTCTCAGTGCCAGTCAGGCAGTCATTTCACCACTTGTGAAAAACCTTGGCAAATATTGGACAGATGGCCATGACATTTTGACTAAACATTCACAATCCCCAGATAATGAATCCTAATAACTTTGGTAATCCCTTCATTTTCACCTAGCACCATCATCAGGGCAAATGCAAGCTTTAATTAATGATCAAATGCCTGGAAAGCTAATTCCCATCAGCCTCAGCTGCTCTTAATGTTTAGTCCAATTCGATAAATGCTGGGATGCTAACATTCTACACTAAAATTGATTAACGCTGTAAAGTTCACTTGCTAAACATTAGCATGATGTCACTGTGAGCATACTGCTGTTGTTTAGCATTTAGCTCAAAGCACCGCTGTGCTTAAGGAAAGTCAGTCAGAGCTGCTAGGATGGCTGAACTCTTGTTCCAAAGTGTTTTTGCTTTCAATAATTGCGCTAGCTTGATGTCAGATCATAGTTTCTATTCTCAGTGATCATGACATTCTCGTTAGCTTCACAAAATCTTTGTGGTAATATCTTCAAAGAGAATTTATCGTCATTATTTTTGCTGACAAAACACTGAAAAACTGAAATATAATGTATCCAAATACCTAAGGGTTATCTTTAATTACAAGTCATTTAACATTTAAACAACTTACAATAATCTTCCTTACTAATGTTGTTATGCAATTTAATGACTTCTCAATCTTATAACATTAAACACACACATACAGTTTTCTTTGTGGAACAGGTGTGAAGCAATTATTTTTAACACTTGCTACTAACCCCCTAATTATATTTTTCTTTTGGGGAAAATGTCTTTTTAGGCATAAAGTGCAACATAAGCAAACCTCAGCTCTGCACACACTAACACACTCACACAACCCATGTTAATAGTTCCTCTGTTCTGCACTGCTCTGCTCTGGTCTCATCTATTTTAATGCTGTCAGAATGCTGATTGGACAGGATGAATAGTCAGGCAGGGTGAAAGGAACACCGCCTAGAAATTTGTCACCTTCTCAACACCTTATTTTATTAGTTGAAAGAGATGATCGTGGCGATGGCGTGAGTTTGACTGTAGTCCATGGATTCAGACAGACTGTCAGAAGAAGGAAGGCAACAAAGGAAAGAAGACACTCTGGCTTCTAGTTCCAAGTGAAAATTTAAACCACTGATTCATTAACTCTGAAAAAGTTTAACACTTGCTACTGGTAGAAAGTAAGTTTAATTCCTCTGGGCGAGTTGCGATGAAGGGGAAAAAAGGAGAAATGAGAGCTGACTCCAGGTGAAATGTGAGACAGTGAGAGAGGAGATCACGAAGCTCTGTCTTGGTCACTTTGCCAAAGCTATACCTAAATAGTTTGAATTCTTGTGTTAAACCTACAGACAGGAGTAATAACGTGAAAAAAGGAGGGAAGGAAGAGAAAAAGAATGTACGTATTACTAACTATGACCTCTTTTTGCTGAGGTGTATAAAATAGTGTTGGGTTAGAAGTACAAGGTCAAAAGGTCAGAGCTAATACAAATGATTTGTGGATGCATACCAATTTGACAAAAGCAAATTATATGAAACCGTAAGGGATGAGACGACTTGAAAAAGAGAAGAGATGACATTCCCCAGTATTTCCCGCTCACACACAGACACCAGGCGCATCGACTCATCCACTTGACAATATTTTTTCTTTATTCCAGAAGAAAGGCTTTGTAAATGCTAACAAGATTGAATAAAGAATTTTACCACCTGCACACATTCACATACATACACACACACTTTACACACATTTAGCTTGATTTGAGAGGAAATTCACTTCAGTTAAAGAATGATATGCCTCAAAGGCAGTCTGATGAATTGCATGCATTTTAAAATGGATGATTTAATCCTTTAGTCTTTCTTATTGCTTGGGTGCACATGTGTTATTTCTGTGTGTCTGTGTTTAGGCTACAGATCCAGATCTGGGACCAAGTGGTCAGGTCCATTATCGGCTCGTCAACCACCAGAAGCTGTTTTCCATCAATGCTACCGGAGCGATCACAACAGCGGTGCCACTGGATAGAGAGGTCAGAGGAATCAATAGCTATGTTAAGATCTCAAATTAATGTAATAGTAGCTGAATGCAGTACAAAAAAAGCCAGCGGTAAACGGTGGCAAAGGTGACTGTATAAATATTTTTCATAGCTGTAGTGTTGACGTTTGACCATCATTCTCTGTCGTCTCAAAGGTGAAAGGTCACTACTTTCTGATCGTTGAAGCCTGGGATGGTGCAGTGGACCCTCGGCGATCCAGATTAACACTGTCTGTCACCGTTCTGGATGTAGACGACAACAGCCCGATATTCACCCAACAAACTTACAATGTCAGCCTACCAGAGAACAGCCCCAAAGATACAGTCATATTACAGTTAAAGGTGAGTGAGTGGATTACCAGATTAGTCCATTTGCAACTAATGTAGTAGTACATTTTGTATTAATTCTGGTAATTAATAGCAAATTGTTATGCTGTACAGTAAAAGCTGTCTGGCAAAGCTGAGATATGTAAATGCGACCTAGAACTTTCTAAACACTAGAACTACAGCATCCCGGCTGATGCATTGGCTGCTGTTAGCTTGATGCAGGTCATATCTGTATCAGCTGATAAGTAAAAAACATTCCAAATTTGTCCATCAGAGAGAACTAACTCTGATCTGAAAGTACTTTTTTTTTTTTTTTTTACTGAAACATGTCTTTATTAGCACAAATGTTGATCACAATTCTTTAAAAAATGTTTTTAAAGGATCCTCCACTTATGTATGTATGTGTGTAAAAAATTCATATCGGATTCTTATGATATATTGTTATTGAATTGTCTTATTTTCATCAGTCAACCAAATCACATTAAATGTTTAATGGTTAATGTTTTAATTGCCATTAATGTGATAACCAGGACATAATTTACCCAATTAGGACATTATACACAACAGGTGGGAGGGGTTCAGAATATTTATATTTTGTATTATACACATGTTATTAAATTTAGGTTGCAACTTTCTATTATATTATACACAGTTATTTCCTCATGCCCCGTTTTTACATTATGAAGTAAGAACTAGCTTAGTACTGGTTCAAGGCAGGGCAAGTGCATGTATCCTGGCAAAGAAAAACAAACCATCAATAAACAGAATTTCATCTACTATATTGTCAGTACCAATAGTATATGTACTGTGGACACCACAGTACACTTACTAACAGCTACTATGGTAATGTTACATCCTTAACAAAAGATCATTGTCAACAAACAATATTTACCTACACCTTAGTACAAAATCAGGGAAAACAAGATTAATATTATAAGTTAATACCACACTTTCAACAAGTTTGAATAAAGTTGCCTGCAGGTTAAAATTGAGACCTTGAATTTAGCTCAATAAAAGTGCTGCAAGTCATGAATTCGGATTAAACAAGACTCATCTTCATTGTCATACTTTAGTTGTGTAGGAAAAAATAATTAGTTACATTTTCGTCTTCTTTCACATGGACAAATTAGTTTAATTTTAAATTCAATAATCTTCCTTACTAATGTTGTTATGCAAAGTCCTGACTATTCATTCTTGTAACATGACACACATACAGTTTTCTTTCTGGTAGCCATAAGAACAGGTGTGAAGCAATTATTTTCCACATTTGCCTCTAAACCACAAATTTCTTTTTGGGGAAAATGTCTTTTTAGTCATAACGTGCAACATAAGCAAACCTGCACACACTAATACACTCAACCCATGTTAGATAGTTCCTCTTCTCTGGTCTTATCTATTTTAACGCCGTCAGAATGCTGCTTGGCCACTAGAGATGACTTAAAAGTCAGATTTTTATTAATAGTATATATAATAATATATTATAATATGACAACACTTGAAGACACAAGTGAATGTACAGTAAAATAGTACAGAAGGAAAAATAAGACATCACCTGCTGGACTATATATGTTACTACCACAAGCATTTCAGAAATGTCTCTGTGTTGGGCTGGTTTATACCAGACTTAATGAAAATACTACTGTCTGCTTCTAGCTCCAGCACATGTAGATGCTTGTCCCTCTGGCAAATATGAAAAGTTTAACTTGCCAAAAAATTCACAAGGCAGTGATATTACTTTGTTCCCCATTTTCTGACTCTCTTTTTGTCTGTAGGCGATAGATGCTGACCTCGGCTCCAACATCACATATCGAATCAGAACTGAAGGCTTGGACCAAAACATTGTTCAACTATTCCACATCGACCCTGTGACAGGAAAGTTGTCAGTTCTCAAAATTCTGGACTACGAGGCTCTGACTGACTCAGAACCCACATACACATTCACTGTTGAGGCCATGGACACAGAGGGAACCATGCCTCCTGGACTAGCCTCTGTTACTGTCAGAATCATGGTGAGTGTGTGGAAGAAGTATAGAAAGATAAGCAAGGTCAATGTGTTTCTTTGTGGTAAAGCATTATATTAAAGACCCGTGGAAATTTGCACTGTGGCATAGAAAGCCATTTCCAATTTGACCAGTTATTTGAAAAGAATTGAAAAGAATGTAACCAGGTTAAATAGTTTAGCCTTTATAAGATGTAGGAAAAAGATGGGAGGAGAAAATGGTTTTTGCAGTGTCTGGAATCCCTCATTTGTATGTCCTTTGCCTCCAAGATCAAAGATACAAACAAAAGCAAAGTGCTGCTTGGCACAAAGTCAAATAAAGTGCTGGAGAAAATCAGAAGTTGCTTATTTACACAGTGTTTGCTAACAAGCAATCTATTCCCTAGCTTGCAAGTGTGATGAGCAAGAAGTGGAGCCGGTAGTGTTGTACAATTCATTTCACTTTTTTTTTTTGTTTTTCACTGTCAGGCATTCAAACAAATTATAGTTCATTGTCAGCGAGAAATTACAAAGTGTTGACACTTGTAAGTAGCTATGTCACCATGTAGGTTTTGCACTCAGTATAATGTTATAATATACTGTGTTGTTGCCAACTGGCAAGCATGTTTTTTTTTTTTAAATAAAATATGACTGACATCGGACTACTGCAGACTGGTATTTGTAATTAAAGTCAGACATATTAGTGTGCTGGAGCTCCATACTGTCCTTGTGCTTTGTTTTTTCCCTCCCTCTGATGCTGCTAGGCTACAGAGAAAGTGTTCACTGTTTCATTCATTACCACACCCGTGTTTTTACATGCATTTGACAGTATTTGCACAAAAGCTATGGTACGTTCACCTCTTGTCGGGGAAGCTCTGACATCCGACACTTGAGAGTTATAGTTATTGCAATAAGCTGCCATTTTCTGTACTTTTCATACCATCTTTGTTTACATATCGTTTTTCGTCTGTCTCAGTTTGACAGTACATAATTTAGCCAGCTTGTGGGAAAATCAAAAACCCTTTTTTTGTGGTGTCCTCACTTTTAAACTCGCTGCTGTTTCTAGTGCTAACCAAAACTTTAAAAGAACTTATATATTTGCATTAGCATTAGGTAATCGGCTATATGGTGGCTGCTGCATTTTATCCCTTGTGCAGGTCAGATGTTCCCCATGAATCCACTTTTGTGAGTAATTGTGGGGACTGCAGAGAGAGAGAAAAAATGAGAATTAAGTAAAATGTAAGAATCGAAGTAAAAGCAAAAATTAACATGCCTACAAAGTCAGCTTGCATATCATAAATGTTAAACATGTCTAGAATTCCAGGCGCTTAGTGGAAAACAAAAACAGCTTGGGGTACTGTATGTTTACAATGCTAATGCCGTACTACTGTGTGTGTGTGTGTGTGTGTGTGTGTGTGTTTGTGTTTATCTCTCTCCAGGACATGAATGACTTTTCTCCGGTCTTCAGACAGTCAGTGTACCGAGGCATGGTTGCCCCTAATGCTGTCAAGGGAACAATCGTAACCACAGTGATGGCCAATGACTCTGACCCTGCGGTGAGCATTTCCAGCTGCTGCTATATTCAATCAAACTGTTTTTCACAGGGTGTTCCTCAAATTGTGGATGAGAATGAGACAATATAATGACACTTGTCCCCAGTGTGTGTGTGTGTTTTGAATGTGGTTGCACTTTGTTCTCCAGTAGAGCTGGGGTTTTTTTACCCCAGTGTAGCACTTAGTGATACCTCAATTGTGCTTTTAACTCTTAACATTTTTGTAATATAGGCTGGTTTATTCTATTTGCTGTAAAATGAAGGTTAGCTCACTTTAGAGTTCCACTGTGAGCCATTAGATAGTCTGATCCAGTTAACCCCCAGGCTTTAAAGGTCGTAAACTGTTCTTACCGGGGTGTAAGTGCAGTGTGAATATAGCTTGTGTGGATCTGATGAGTCACACAGCCTTTTGTTTAGATGCAGATCTGAAATGCAGTGGCTCTGTGAAAAATGGCTAAATTTGCTGTTTTACTGTGTAGTAAATCACCAAATAAATATTTATGAAAAAGCCCAGAAACACAAAAGTATCTTTACTTTGCATTACTGCTCAAAAAGGAATGATCTTATTTTTCTCTATGCCATCTCCGTGTGAAATCTTCCACACTGGTGATGTTACCCCATAAACCTTTAAAAGCCCAATGTTCCTTTGACTAATGTGCTTGCCGTCTCCCTACATCAGCTGAATTAATTAAAACTTGAGGTTTAAGCATCAAGCTAGACTGTCATGGGTCAAAAAGTAACATTATACAGGCTAATTGCTTTATAGGCTCCCAGTGCTTTTATATATATATATCTCACACTGAATCTTTTAGTGATGTTGCAGTAAAAGTATTTTAATGGAAATATGACCTCAGAGACGTTTTTGTTTTACCTTTCTGTTTACTGGCGGGGTGGCTTTGTTGCAACCATCTAGTAAACATGAGACCCTGGTCTGGTAACAGCCATAGTAGATGACTTAGTCTCTGTTGAACATTTTAGATCCCTAGCCTTAGTCAAGATAAAACAATTAAACAAATGGCAGCAAGTGACCAGTCTGGGTTGTTCCTCAGACAATAAGACACACTGTTAAAATGTTAGACGATATACAGTACTAGGGGACTGTGAGCTGGTGGCATAATAAATTATGTAACTATGTATTTCCTTAGTGCGATAAGTCATACCAGCTGATGGTTGCTCATTATCAACAACACTTGAGAGGTTTACTCATGATCATTATAGTACCTAAAATTGGTCCTCATTTAAGTGGTAATGTGTGTGTCTTAACTGCTTCATATGTATTTGGACAGGGGGGGCACTGTTTGACATTTAGGTCCAAACTAATTGCTTTGGATATTAAATACCGTAACATTCATTACACATTCATTACTGCACAATGCTTTTTAATGTGATGCTACTTTGTAAAACATCTGGCAGCATTCCAGAAAGCATGCAGGAGATATTTCATGCTAATGCCACATTCACCTAAATCTGTCATCCTAAATATACAAGTTCTCTTCACAGGGTACCCCAGCAGGTCTAGTGAGCTATAAAGTGGACCAGGAGGCTTATCCATATTCTGCCAGTATATTTGATGTGGAGGAAAAGACCGGAAATGTGGTAACCAGAGTAAACCTCAATGAGGAGCCCAACCTCAAGTTCAGTGTAAGTATGCACACACACAGTTTAACTCACAGGGCACTGTTAATCCATGATGTACACTATGTTGTATGCCAGTGGTTCCTAACCCACAAAGGTCACATAATGTCTCGAAGGGGCTGTGAAAAGATTTCCTGGGGAGTAAATAAGAAAATACAAATCCTACTGTGTGAGATAATGCTTATTTTTGTGACTTTTCAAATCTTTCTGCGGATGGCACTGTCAGTCTATTGAAATCAAACAGTCTCAGAAGGGAAACTCATAGACTGTCCCCCCATAACTAGACTTTGCTTTGTATTAAAGACAAAAAAGATTACCCCTGTTGTATTCAGTATTCTGTAAAAGGTGCCTGTAGTTCAGTTGCATTTACATGACACTGATCAGAACTGGATACCTATTGCAGTTATGTAAATTGTTTGGCACTAGCTGTTATAAAATATGCACATCTACGCTGGAGTGAAACAGCAGTAAAAGATTCTCCTACTGGAAAGATATTAACTTCCATCAGACAGTAATGTATTCAATATATACCCATGGTGCGGTGAGTCTACTGTATATCACAATGTAAATACAGTATGCAGCATCATTTAATGTAATTCCCGATCAATCAAACTGATCTATTTAAACTGCAAAAATTGGCACCGGGGCTGTAGTCCAATAGAGACATCATTACAAGAGAAGATGTATCTGATGCATCCCTGGTTTGCTGTAGTTTTTGAAATTCAGTATTAAGTGGGTGGAGGATTGGGACAACATTACATGAATTGAGTCATTAAAAATTAATTTGATCATCAATCTCAGATTGCACTTGCTTACTTTTTGCATTTGTGCAAATAAAGGTGTCTTTGTACAGAGAACTCAATAAATCCCTGCCCACGGTTCAAAGTATACCGCAGTAGCTCATTTGTTTCAAAACTGCATTTTCCCAGCTGCACTCCTCAATGGGGCTTTGGGCCATGCTAATTTCATCTTTTCATTGGGCTTTAATTAACACAACAAGGATTCAGCGTCCTCTGAAGATGTCACTCAGGGGACTACTTCTACCTCGTTTGCTCCCAATAACGCAAACAAAATGAATCAGTCCAGCACTGTGTACAATTTCTGGATTATAACTGAGATAAACACTATCTAAGGTATAATTTTTACAAGGACAGATCTCATTGACATGTAGAAAATGTCTACCTACTTTCCTTGCATTACATTATAAAGGCACCACAGCTTTAGGCATTTAAAAAAAATAAAAAGGCAAGGCTAGAAACAGGTTTTATTGTGCTATTGAGAAAGGGAATTAACTCCCACATGTACCAACAGAGTTAGTAAGTTTTCACAGTTAAAGAGCATTCAGCAGGTTCCTGGTTAAAGGATACCTATTATACTGCATTTCCAGTCCTATATTGTTGTTCTGTGACTCCTGTATGGCAGCTTTGCATGATTCAAAGTTCAAAAGAATAATTTCCTATCTTGTACAGGCTTTTCATGGAGGTCTTCATTTCAGCCTCTGTCTGATGCTTTAGATGCTCCTGTCTCTTTAACCCCCCTACTGTATGAACGTAAAGAAGGGCAATGCAGTATCAGTGACAATTTCCTGGCTAAACAAGGGAATACAATATTTCAATTTCCTCTGGGTCCAGTTATCACTGGTTACCCCCCCCCCCAATTAAATGAAGAAGAAAGGCTAATCAGGAAGAAATAAGCACACTAGTGGGATACACACTCATCCTGTTTTCCTATGCCCATGCAAATAATGTGCTTTTAGAGTGCAGACAACAAGATCTAGACATTTATGTTGGTTTATTATCGGCCTGTCATGCATTAGCTGCATCAATTTATTTGGCTGTCTGGCTGTCTCCACTGTCAGCAGGCTGTAAAATGTTGTGAACTGATACGTTTGCAATGTTTGTGGGCATCTAATGATTCTTGTGACCCTGCCTTTACCCCTATGTGTGTGTGTTTGACTGACAGCTGGTGGTGGTGGCCTATGATCATGGTGAGCCTGCAAAGGAGAACACAACTCTCGTAGAGATAACAGTCCTTCAGCCTTCTGCCATTCCCGTGTTTACTCAGGAAGAATACAGGTACACACACACACACACACACACACACACACACACACACACACACACACAGGGTACATGCTTTTATAATCCATAAAATTTCAGTTCTAGTTGATGTGGCTACACTGTCTCCTACTGGTGATTACATTAAGAGCAACATAGTAATACATAGAATGATTGCATATCCGCGCAAATTACATGCAGTGTGCACAGTGCCCGTGGCATAGGCGACATAGGCGGTTGCCTAGGGCGCAAAATGTCAGGGGGCGCCGCAAGAGAAGGTTTTCGACTTGCCGCACGGCGTACGCCGTGATAGTAATTAAGTGCACCTCACGCTGTGAGTCCAGACAGTTGTGACGAGTCGTTGTGTAGAGTTTTGCCATATAAACATCTAAAACCTGGCAGCCGCTTGCTTTGTTTGGGTCTGTGAGCTGCACTTTACTGGAGCTGCTGAGTTAACGTGTGTGTGGATTTGTGTTGAGTGTTTTCCAGTTGGTTGTGGTTTCACATGCAAAATGCAGTCTGTGCACTGTCTTGGTCAAACAGTCTAAAGGGGATAATTCCAGTGGAGCAATAAGTAATGCACAGCAGAGTATAAGGCAGGTAGAATTAAAAAATATTATGAATTCTCATCAAATAATGACGTTAGTCTCTAAATATTACGTCTTTCTTTTCGACATGTCAGAGAACACAGATGTGGGAGAGATTCTGAATGTGCAGAAAGTTTTGAACATGAGCAGAAAACCTGCTAAAACACAGGGTTTATAAAATTTTTTACTTTAATTAAAATTAACTTATTTGAGGTGAAAAGGTGCCACATGCACATCCCCATGCAAAAGACACAAAAGAGAAGAGAAGACTGAATCATGCTTGCAGGTGTGCTGACTCAGCAGGGATTTTATTAAATTAGAAAAGTTGATATACAGGAGAAATATAGGCTATTTAAAAGCAATAGCTACAGAATGTCTGAAAGCCTTACTGCATTATATTCTATACATTTCACCTGCTGCCTGAATTTTGTGTTCCCCTTTCATAAATGAAGATTTTTCCACCATAAATTGAGGCAGAAAAGGCAGAACTTTCCACCAGAATGCAGGAAATGAAGTCCTCAATGCTTAAAATTTTCTGGAGGAGGACCCCCACACCCTCCGCTTCATTTGAGTCATCTCCACTATTGAAACTAAACCACTGCTCTAGCATTTAAAGAAATCTACCACATACTGCAAGAAAACAGTCTCTGGGTTGACTCACAGTTTCTGGAGGGGAATAGGTTTTGTCTCCTAATTTAGGCTATCATGTTGAGGTTGACAAGTTAACGGATCACACTTATTGGCTTTTCATCTATACATGCTAAAATTGTGAGTTTGGCTGCTGAATGTTTAGAACAATTCTTGAGGATAGGGGAGCGATGGCCCCAACCCCTGAGTGGACTATTTAGGGTTGGGCATGGGGTAGCGCCAATTTAAAATCTCACCTAGGGCGCCAACATTGCCAGGGCCAACTGCTATATAGAAAGGTGACTAATAAATAAAAATGGGTTTATGTGATAGCCTTAAGAATTGTGACTTTAATGCAGAATTGTTGCCAGCCTTGCAAGAGAGAAAGATATTATTATTATTATTATTATTATTATTATTATTATTATAAGTACATAATTGAGCTCACTTATTTACATTTTTTATTTATCTAACCTTTATTTAACCAGGAAGTCCTCTGAGATTAAAATCTATTTTTAAAGGGAGACCTGGCAGATACACAACATCTACTTACATATTAGCTATTCATGCCATGCACCCATGTAAGTGGTTACAGCTAACTGAACATGGAGGGAAGAGATGAAGCTTAGTTACAGCAGTGTTCTGTGTTTCATATACTGAGGTGCATTATGGCGACACAAAACATATTCCTGCTTTCTGTTGGAGCAGCATAGATAGGCAGTGTTGTATCTAAATAAGTATTGAAATAGATTTTTGGAAGAAAAAGGAAGGAAGAAATGTCTGGCTACCTGAACACCTGTCTGTAGAAGCTGTAAATTATAAATAAAACACCAATAAACCTGGGGGCTGATATCACACGCTCCTTCAGACTGACCCACGCACAGAGAGAGAGAGAGAGAGAGAGAGAGAGAGAGAGAGAGAGAGAGAGAGAGAGATTGCTGTCTGATGTGGGAATGCAGCCATTTAGCCATGAGAGAGAGAGAGATTCATCTCAATTTTACACACCCAACCAAAAGAAACATCTCAAATTTTGGATGGTGCTACTCCATTTTACTAAGACAGATAATTTGTTTTTAATCTGGTAAATTAATGAATGGCATTAATATAGGTATAATTAAAACATAGGGGAAAGGGTTATCATGCAAAAAGAACCATTAAGAATAATTGGGACACAACCTTGTAAAATGGCTATAAATAATTGTTCACACACACGCTTAAACAATTAAACAGAAGGTGCAGAACAGCATCATTGATGTTTATTTGCCTAATTCAGTTTTGATCATAACCCAAATGATGTGCTTAAGTGTAAGAAGATTCCAGAAAAGAATACAAATAAAATGTATGAACTTCGGCAAGTGTATTACGATAATACAAATCCCAGAATTTAAACCAAAGCAATGATGTAAAGTAGCATCAACAATGCGAGGGAGCAGCAGCACATTGGCTGTCTGCTGGAAATTTATAAAAGAAACAGACACTCAGAACTAATATAAAATACATAAAAGGGCACACTGAGTGGTCGCTTCCTCTGTGCTCTCCATTGGTCTGTGTGTGACCCACCATCAGTGGTTTGTGGGCTGGCCAATGCATGTAATTTCCTTTCAGTTCCTTAGCGTGCATTTGGATTTTGCAAAATTGGCCAACGATGCCCCGCGGCAGTGGAGAAGCATATAGACAGCTGTTTACAAAACAAGAATACATTAAATACCAATGCTAAAAATCCAAAGTCTAATAGTCTTTTATTCCAAAACAAAGCCAAAAAAAGTGTTTCCCTTCTTCTGAAGCTGTAAAACAACAATAAATGTGAAGGATTCATATCATACATTTGTAGCGCACACACTACACACATTCTTTCAGTCTGTGTTTTCAAATGCCAATAAAACCCCGTGCTCACACACTATGAACTCAACATTAATAAATTATAGTCTTATCCAATGTGCAGACACATAAGCACTCATACTCTTCCGGTGAGTACCTGTTTTATTTGATCATGGGGTCACCTCAAGTTTTCTCTTCAGTGATTAGCTGGGCAGACAAAGGGTGCGAGCGAGGTCAGTAGCGAAATCAGCCTATAATCTACAACTATTATCTCTCTGTTTCTCTATCTTGATCAGTCATTTTTTCTGTTGTATATCATCATTCGTTAAATACGTGCAAATTGTTGTTTTTCTGCTTATTCTTCACTGTCCTGTTACTGCCATTCTCTGTCTTGATATGGCTTTATTTTTACATATAAAGTAGCTTCTAATTTCCTGTCTTAATACACTTTCTTCCTGCCATCCTGCTCTTCTATTTGTCCCTACAATGACGTTGGAGGGAATGGATTGGTCTCCTTTCATTTGTTTGCTTGTTATGTTGTCTGTCAGGCACAATATTAAAGACGTCAGACTTAGATAAAAATTGCAGGACAGGATGCTTTAAAACATTATATAGCGTTATTCTGATTTCCGAGGGCAGGTGAATGTAGCAAGAGATGGTGCTCCCCGTAGAGGTCTGCGTGACCTCTTTGTTTGACAGTAAGTGCTTGTGAATACTGTGTTTTAATATCGAGTGTTACTCCAAATGAACCAAGCATGGTGTTAATTTATTGAATGATTCTGAAATGTAAAGTTTGGAAATCAAATTCATTCACAGTAAAGTAGTGTTTAAATTATTCAAGTGAACTTATTTAACTTCTGCTTTACTTTTGTCTCTCCGCTACCACAGACGATAAACATTACAAGCAACTTTCAAAAATGAAATCATAACTAATCAGTTGTCAAACATTTCTTGCAAGAAAGGCATTCTTTTAGAAAACAATATGCAAAAGACTTAATCACTTGACAGATAATTGACATAGCCCGAAATGTGTAAACAATCAATAAAATGAAAACACAGTGCAACACAACAGCAAACCCTAGCCTTAAACTCTACAAGACAATTTGAAAAGCATGGTAATAGAAATGTTCGGTCGTTATTTAAATCACTCACCACACTTGGTTCATTTAGAGTAAAGCTCAGTATTAAAACATGGTGTTGACAAACGCTTACTGGCATTTTTTTTAGTATATTTTCTTAGATCATCACTGTTTTACTGTATTTCTTTGTCATAATGCGTGGTGTCATAGGTAGGTGTATTTGCATTACCTAACCGTTTGATAGCTGTAATACTGGTCAATGGAGCCCTAATAAGTCAAATTTAATGCCTTAATTTAGATCCTTTATTTTTAAAAGAATACATTAACAATACAAATTAACACATATGCATATAATGATCTGTTATGGCCACATTTTAGTGATGGGCATTTGTTAAAGTTTTTTAAAAACTGTTCTGGCCCTATTTTAGGCTAAAAGATGGGTTTATGTTCAATGACAAAAGACTTTGGTAAAATGTATTTGGTAAAATGTCTGGAGATTTTGAAATAAAACAATGTATTGTTTTCTAATGCCACCTTTAGATATCTCTATTCAATGGTTTACTTGTGTGCCACAATAATGTAAAGTTTTTGAGTTAAAATATCTTAATTATTAGAGTATGTGTCAAGGCATTTACTGTGATGTAACTTACTTTCACATAGCATTTCACATCTGTCATGCAGTAATCACCCAACTGCCTCTGTAACAACTCAGTACAAAAATCACACCTTTGATCCTGGTGTATAGAGCTGTACCTATATTACATTTCACTTGCTTCTAGCATTCTTTATTCAAACACCCAAGCACCATATGCTCTAAGCTAATGAGCTCGTTTGGGAGTACAGTAACTGTGACTGCGGCATCAATACAGACATATTTTCCTACTATTACGGACAGAATTTCAAGATGTCAAGGTTTGTCTTTCACACAGAGCTGAGAAACGCTCCTCTCTATTTTTAGGAAAAGGGTTAGAGGCAAGAGAGAGATGTCAGCCAGCCATATAATGCTGCATTTATGAATATGTAACATAGCTTCCAGCTAAAGGTGTGTGTGCCTGTCTATGTGAGTGTGCACTTACACGTGTGTGTATTTTTGTTTTATTTCTTAATAAACACACAATTCACATTAATGCATACATGCACACATTTTTATGTTTGTGCACTGCGGATGTCCCTTTCTTTTGGAGGTCCTTTTGTATGGGTGCATTTGCCTTATATTTCATATTTTTGTGCCTGTATTTTACAGAGTGTGTGTGTGTGTGTGTGTATGAGAGATGGTGATTTTTCTTCTTGTAATTCCATGTTGTATTCACAGAGAGTACAGTGTAGCAGCTTTAAATTAATTATCCCAGCTTTATTGAATAAAAGCTAACCATTGTACCAGTGTGGTTTTAAGAGCTTACTAATGCAGCCTAATGCTTTTGTTTGGTTTCAACAGACAGGCCTCTAGCCATAGGCAAGGCTGAATTAGTAATATTGATTACTATACTGAAAAAGAGTGATGGTGGCAACAAGGAAGTTGTACATTTGCTATTCATTATAACTTTAAATTATACAAATTCCAAATGTCTTTTTGAATCTAAAATTAGTTATCTGCGCATACTTTGAAAGGAATTTTGGATGTGGCGTTACTTTATAAAGGGCATATTAGGTTTAATGACACTATATGCTGTGTTTGAAACTTTCTAACCTTGGTGTAATACACTACAATACACTGTTGTTTAATCAGCTTCAACAGACTACATTTAATTTGTTTTTAGCATTCAGTTTAAGGTTTTGGTGTGTGACCCTGATGGGGATCAGCAAAAGAATACAATTGGATTAACAGGAAAAAATAGAGAATGGATGGACAGATGGATTTAGTAGGCTAATGTTGCAACTATTTATCCATTATAAAAATAATATAAGTAAATAAGTCTATTCTCAGTGCGTCAGAGGTAGAAGAAATTGTCACAGAGAAAACATGGACCCATGAGATGTGAACTTCATAAAGGCCTCAGTAGAGGAGGGTGGCCAGTCAACCACAAAACTTCAAAACAACCCGAACATTCAATAACATTTGTCGGTGGAACCCCCCACTGACCAAACTGTCACAACTGAGAAAACTTTTCCTGACCCCTGATCACCAGACTTAACAAATAATGTTTTGAGGGGTTGTCAAATTAAACTCATGGCATTTTAAAATATACTAACTGCAGACGAGAAGTAAAATATGCATTAGAAGTTGGTTTACAAAAGTGCTAATGCAAATGATGTTCTCTACAATCCAGAGAGAATTCAACTAATTACTAATTACTTGACTTGATTTTTCATAGACTGGGGCTTGCCAAGTGTGCCCTAATCAACACTTTAACTGTAATTTATGTTAAACAATAAAATCTGAAATACATTTGTATCTTTTTTTTATTTACATGTATAACTATGACTTTTAACTTAGTTTAATGACATCTTTCATTGTTTTGGCTCAGTACTCTGTATCAAATGAAACAGCTTAAAGCCCTGGCTTTGAGCTTCAAGTGTGTTTTGGGTTGTACACAGTCATATTGGGTAAGCAGTGTAGGATTTTTACCTTCAGGGGTATGTATCAAAAGATCCACAATTTTCTACACAGTTCTTCGAATGACAATAGATGAAAGTCAGCACTTTAACCTTTACTGTCAGTGTTTCATTTCCAATCCAGTAGGCTGCAGTACAGATTCTAAACAAAACTGTCCTTATTCTTACAGATTGTGCATAACAATAAGTCCACAATACAGCAAACTGCCGATGCATAATGCAGTTTTTCAACCTGACTTGTGTGTCCGGCGTGATTTATATTGAATATGTTGAGATGAGATACAGACAGACATGCATAAATGCGCATAGAAGAACACATTTGCACACATGTACACACACATGCTCACAGTGCACTGAGACTAAACACCAGCAAAGCGTGGCTTTGGCACTGTAACCTGCTGTTTGTGCATTTTCACTCAGTGGATTTCTAATCTAGTAAAACGGTTAACAAGCCAAGGAGGAAGTTCGTTAAATCACTGTGTGTAGAGCAGAATTTCTGCCCCCCTCCCTGTTTTGATCACTGTAGGACTGTCCTTGCACCTGCAGAATTAGTATGCAGTCAGTATCACACATGAATAGTTATCAGAACCCAGTGGGTAATTATCAGCATGAGGTTAAGTGAACAGAAAGAAAATATTGCATTTTCAAAGATTCTTGAAATCTACAAACCCCTCCCACCAATTTCTTTGCTTGTGTATGCATGTGCAGGCATGTGAGCATGTATATGTGTCACTTTTGTGTGTGTGTGTGTGTGTGTGTGTGTGTGTGTGTGTGTGCGTGTGCGTGCGTGCGTGCTTGTGTATCTGTGAATGCGGGAGTAGCATTCTGTCAAAATGCCTCATAGCCTGTTACTTTGTTAATGAATCTAATTAGAAAGTGGTCAGAGAGTTAAGAGCCAAAACACTTCTAAACATCAAAGCTTTGTTTTTAATCAAGAGATTGCATGATCAAAGATGGCAATATGTTGCTTTGTCTTGCATCATTAAAAAGATGGAGATAAAACCACTACACCATGGCGAGAGATTTAGATGCACTGATATACAGAACACGCTCTGTTCAGGAATCACAGGCAGCCAGACAGGAGGTCACAGTTTTTATCACTATCAGCCAGCTGGACAGTTACAAAGCCAGAGCTTTGAAAGACATGGATCCTATTTGTCTGCCATCAAGATAACTTAAATAACAAGACAATTTGTTTTTAATCTGCTTTTTTAGGAAGCTATAGACTTACAATGGATGCATGCATTAACTTCTGGCATATTAATCCAGTGTTAAAGCATTATAAGTGCAAAAACTAAGTTTTTAATCTTGACCTTGGAATACACAGAATAGTTTTGTGTGCTTCTCAAAGGCATTATACAACTAATCTAAATTTAAAGATTATTTGGATGAAGCAAATTTGGAAAGAAATCTATGTAGATTTTTTATAGCAAATATTTTCACATTTCAAGTCAAGTCACAATTAAATATGGCTTTTCTGAGATGAGAATTAATTACATCACATCTTTCGTACATCTTAGTGTAATAGAGAATATTCTCAATGAGAATAGCTGGTTCTTCCTTTTGCATGCTTTGAGTTGCTTTGTACTTAAGTATTGTTTTGGTTCAGTTTTTTTACATGCTCAGCGTAAGTCTTCTCCTTTAGACTTTAGGTTTAAATATTTATTCCTCTTTTGCTTCTTTGATACTCCTTTCCTGCCTCACAGTATTGAGAGCTAAATCAAAAATAGCTTAGATTACAAGCAGCCGCACCTCCACATCTATTTATTTATGTTTTATTTTTAGGGACAGATACAGAACACAAAGATAAACTTAAAACAACTATCAGTAGTATTATAGTCTTTATGGCGATGCTAATTCACTCGTCCCTGGAAGGGCTTTTATGAAAATGAGAGATTCAAACAGCGAGGTAAAGAAAAGATAAACTGAATACAGAAAGTACTATAAAGCACATTTAAAAATATTACATTTTAAAACTAGACATGATTACAGGTTTGTTTTATTTGTGTGAATTAGCCGGGATTTGGTAGCGCTCTTAAAAGTGGTGAAGTCTGCAGCAAATTTCAAGTGATCTGGTAGCGACTTCCAGGACTTCACCTCCTTTCACAGAAAAAGCTCTCTGAACAAAATGTGTTTTGCAGAATCATATAAATGGAGCTTTGCCTGATGAAGGTCTGTGTGCGGGAGCTCTCTCTTCTCTTGTATGGAACTTTACTATTGCTTGAAGCTGATCTGGTGGATCCGCTGCAGCTCTGTAATCTCTTGATACATTTGGAGAAAGGCTGAGGAGCAAGTCAATTTAAACATTTAAACACAAGCTTTACATAATGAAAATCAATAAACTTTGCAAAACTTTAAATCTTGTGCTGCAGTGATGGTACCTTGTTTGCTTTTTGTCCATGATTTTTAAGGCCCGATTCCAAAGACAACCATCGGACAAATGTGAGACTATCATTGAATTTAGAAACAGCAAGGCACAGTCAAATGCCAAGCAATTGTTTATCATCTTAAAATAACTAAGGGTAGCCTTAATTGTTTAATAAATCTTTTTGTGCATGAATTTAATTTGACATTTAACAATTCTGTTGCAAGTTGCTTTTTATTGGAGAAGTAGATGGACTTTGTTTTCATAGTTTTTATTGTCGAACAGGACGACAGCATCCATATGAAGACCTTCCTTGGGGGTTTTCTGTTTCAATTTCAGAAAACAAACGGACTTGTTATTAATCACATCACACTGTTCATGACCCTTATATCTAAATATGAGTCAAACCAAGACCGTTCTGACAAAGTGAATGTTGAGAGTTTTGCAGTTTAGATGTTGTGATTAATTGTATCAAATGCCTTGTCAAGCGAGTTTAATTTTTTCGAGTAAACAAGTAGCTAACTCTGTGGAATGGTTATGTCTGATACTGTACAAGGTGCAAATAATGGTTTGTCTCCTCTTTAGTGTGGAAATAACAAAGAACACAACAGAAGGGAGTCAACAGGACAGTTACAACTTTAACAAACAACAAATCTTAATTTCATGTATTTCAATGTAATTTCTCCTATACTACCTTTTCTGAGGATTGTCACTTGTCTTAACATATATCGTATGTTTTTCTGTTGTTTTGTTTGTTTTTTAGAGACTTGTAGAGAGCTTTGACCAGTTCAGGAACTGTTGTTTTTGTGATTCTGTAAAGTCCATGGAGACATTGTATATGATATTGGACAATATAAAAAAAAGTGACTTGCTTGTGTGAAAGAAAAGCTTTCATATATGTGCAGAAATAGGTATAGGTATATACATTATTTATTGTGCCAAGCATTTATGATTATAGTTATACATTTTAGTCTGGCTTCTCAGACATTTGTTTTCCTCTGGGTGCTGTTTTGAAAGTTTTTTAGCACATTGGTGTTGTTTTGATTCAAATTTTATATGTAATTTTACGGAAAAATATTCTCCTTTTAGACTTTTAAAGTTTAAAATATTTTGGTCCTCTTTTCACCTCTGCCCCTTTTGTTACTTCCTTCTTGTCTGTTTATAAAGTCAACACCCTGTTTCATCCGCTGTAAACTATCTACTATCAAATTAAACGTCTTCTCTGCCAAAATGAATAAACTCCCTGAGGCCCTTAAACATTTTAACAACGAGATAAACGCATCCTCCCCCAATGTACGTCAAAACAAGCACGTCCGATCTGTGCCTCTATAAATCCGGCATATGTCTAACCGATTCAGTTGAAGGTTACCTTGTTTTGTTGATGCGCACAAACAGGCAAGTGCACGTAGAGCGCTCCTGGCAATATTACGACTGTGACAACAAATGGCAAACAACCATGGTGTTGTTATTTATAAGATTGCTTGCAGCTGGGAGACAGCAAGGGAGAGGACTGAGGTATGGAAGAGAGGGGGACAGAGTGAGGATGACATGGGAAACTTAAAAGAAGGATGATGGGAGAGGATAGTGGAGAGAAGCAATTCAGAAAAGTGGAGTGTGACTTTCAGATAAGTAAAAAGAGAGGCAGTGAGTATAGAAGGCTGAAGAGGGTGGGTACACAGTAGAAACGACATTAAAAGTTAGCAAGATAAAACACAAAACAAGTGAAAGTGCTGCTGGAATACACCATTTCATGAACACACTGAAGTTGATCGACAGGCAGGAAGGCAGACACACGCACACAGACAGATCAACATACAGGCAGAAACATCTTAAAAGTGGCAGGTGAGCTGACAGGCTGACGTGCTGAAGTAGAGTGAAGCAAACAAGCAGACAAGCAGGTAAAGACTAGAGTAGAGAAACGTTGGACAAAAAGTTACACAGGAAGACTGACACTCTAGATATTCAGCTAGCTTGATAGATAAACATGCTTATAGTCAGTCAGTCAGTCAGTCAGTCAGGTTGATAAACATATGTACATTCACATACAGTAGATATAAGGAAAAGCGTGTCTCACATGTTTTACCTTTCTGTTCTTTCTTTTATTGCCTTCTGCTGCTGTACAGCTGAGATCCTGCTTTTGATGTTCCCACTTGACTCCTCTTCATAGCCAGTACCCAGCTCCTTTATGCAACACAGGAAATAGTATGAGTTTGAAAACATCAATGAACATCATTGAAAACAAAAGCAGACAAGATGTGTGGGTTATTGACATGGATGGTGGCAGAGGGCAAAAAACTCTTTAAGGTCATAATCCAGCATTTATACATTAACAGCTCAACAGAATTTGAATACAAATACCACCTTTAGCACAAGTAACTATAGGAACTTATGGAACAATATTGCACAAGACGCAGCAGGTGGACAGCTCTCTGTCTATCTGTCAGCTGAAGCGTCTGATTGTATTTGAAAAACATCTCCGGTATCAATGTTTCTATGTCTGAATATACAGGAGTTGTGGCTCGAATGCATGCAACTGTTTCTGCAGGTTCCCTAAACCAATGCCAGAGGTCGCGTTCAAAACTCTTGAATAGACATCTCCTCCCTCTTTGAACAGGTTTATGTTGCTCCACTGGATGCTGGCTATCTTACTCTCTTTAACAGCTGTAAAGACAGATTTCTTGGCTTTGACACCCAGATAGCCAAACCAACTGATCAAAGAAAAAGGCTAAAATGGACTTACTAAAACTCAAAATTCAAACAGCTTCTTAAAACTGAAAAATCCATTGCTGACAGTGTTACACAGCATATCTATGTTGATGTGGAAGGTCAGCTGCTGTGAAGCCCTATGTTGCAGCCTGAAATTACCTTGATCTCTGGTCACTGAAATATAGCTGCAGTGCAGTATAATCATGAACACAGGTAGAAAAATTATGATTCCAAATGTATTTTAAGACAGCACGGAGCACAGTCTAAATATAGCAATTCTTTCCCAAATCCTTCCATAAAGTTGTGTTGTTTTGTTCCATTTTAGTGCACAGGTTATTGTACCACTGCCGTCCACTGGGAATGTGCCGCCACAGATATTCATTCGTTAATTTTCTTCATGTCTGCAAGTTTAATTTATTAAAGTCTAAGGGTTCTGTGCACTTTTATAAGACACTTTTCATTTAAAGTCAGTGCTCCTTCCTCAGCATGGATGACTGCTGTACATCTGAGATGGTTAACATGTGATGTGACAAATTTTGATAGAAGGATGGATACTGTCACACAACACTAATGAGCAAAGTGACAGATATTCATGCCTCCAAAGACAAAGCAAGATGTAATAACATTGATTATCAGATTAACTGAAAAAGATGGCCAGAAAGAATAAAATACACAACCAATTAATGTATTATGTAAAATTCTATATTATTGCGTACCAATGTAAATGTGGGGAGTCAAACCAGCCTTATAGAGTTAGAATAATATTCTTCCTTCTTGCCAGCCTCAGGTATTCAGCTACTGATTACGTAACAATCAAAGATTCAAGAGAGAAAAGTGAGAAAGAGTTGAGCAGGCAGCTTGTGAACAAAGAGCTGGCAGCTTTTACATTAGTCATTTAGTCTGCCAGGTCAGTTCTTTCTCAGTTGTTGTTACATGGAGGCTGACATCATAGCAAAGATACAGTATGGAGCAGAAACTACCATGTCAGGAATTTGTTGAGGGAAACAGCTGACCTTTCTCAAGCCGCTGAATAAAGGCTAAGTTTCCAGTGAAAGTAGATTTACCTCCGTACACAGTTCAGTTTGACTCACAGTGTTACAATGCCACACCAGTCCTTTTCAAGTATATCCGTGTCTCTTTTTTCAACATGGCTGTCACATATTTTAGTCCTTCTTTTCTTATTCTGAAGTGGATCTTGATAGTTAATTTGTAGATGTGGCTACAGCTGACAAATGTCCAATAAGAAATGGGGACAAAGGATAATGAAGAGAGAGAGAGGGCAATTGGTGGGCTTGTTTCAAAAGACAGAGAGAAGGTAATCACAATGGACTTGGCTTTGATTAATGATAATAACAAGGAAAATCGTTACATTACATATCCTGATGTCTCTTCACCCTCCTTTTCTCTTTCTCCTTTAAACACACACACCCAGACACAAAGATTTGAAATTATAGCCACACTCACACTTAACAAATGTTTCATTAAAACTACTTAACATGCAAAGTGAGATACACCAGCACACAAAGGTGTATTACAAGCTTCATGCAGCAGGCGAGAGCGCAATGTACCTTGACATTCACAGAAAGCCTCCCCCTGTGTTTTCAAAATACAGACAAAGACAACAGTAGTCTAAGCTGGTAAACTTAGTGTTTTTTGTTGTTTAACAGGGGGCTGAGAAATTGACATATTTGACATAAATATGACATGACATAAATAGAACTGGACATAAAGAACAACAAAACATGTGACTTTGACCCAGCAACCAACTGCTTGTGTAGTGCCAACGTTCAACGTTGGTTTCTTTTACTTCTACCAGTGACACAAAACCAATAACCAAGTGGCAGATCAAAAAACTGTTGTTTGAATCATTTTTTGTGACCGTCATTTGTAACAGTGTCAAGCTTTATTGTCCTGCAGATAGATGCACCAGATCAGAAAATACTCATCTGGGTTGGTTTTGGAACATTACCTGTTATTATTTATATATTCTGGAGGACATGTTGGACTGAATTTAAAATCTTAAACATGCATATTAGCACCAGAGAATAACATTAATAAACCGAAAGGCTTAAAGACTTAATTTTAGTCTGAGTATGCACTTAAAAGATGACTAAACTAAATTTTATGCATTGTCTTTAAACCCCCATATTTTTATTATGACTAAACTTTAATAACTATAATTGTTTTATACCTGCTGCTTTATAAGTTTCAACATGTTAATTGTTATGACATGTGTTTGAATCTGCACCTGGTTTGGTATACAACACTATGGTGACAGCATCAGGGGAAAGATGAGACTGTGGCCCGGTCTATAGTCATTGCCGGTGGATGTTGCTATGTGAGCAAAAAATATGATCAAGTGAACCTTTCTCACAGCTCAAGTAGTACTCATTTATATTCAGCTGGATAAAGGTGTCAACTTTAAAAGCCAGGGTTCTTGGTATTCATTGGGTTGAAGTTTTAAATGTAATTTACTTTAAACGTCTGTGCGAACGTGCGTGGTCGTGGCTGTGAGCTTGTGTGTTGTCAATATAGAAAGATGGCATCAGTCTAAGGACATACAGATGAATGAATTTTCTTTTCCTACAGAATTGATGATGAATTTTCTTGCAAACAAACTCTCTGCTTGTCACAAATTTTCTCTGATTCAGCCAACTCAAATACACAAATCTACTCACACATATATTTTTGTTATTCTCATTCTCCATTTTCTTTCACTGTCATCCCGTATTCTCCTTTTCTGCTCTTGCTGCATACTTACTTGTCTCTGTATCACCTTCCCTCTGATTCCTTTCTTTTGTCAACAGCCCTTATATATATATGCTGGTCCTTTATATATCTCTGCTCTGTCTCACATATGTTTTATGTATTAGTACTTCAACAATGTTCCACTCAAGTTCAGAGTGTTTGAGAGACACTAAGCCATTTGACTGTCAGTTGACAATTACGACACGACTGTAAAGCAAAGAGTGAGAAGAGGGCCATGACTAATGAAAAATGCCGAGTCACTTGCCGACACAGCACTGAAAAGACAGAATCAGTTTGGGAGAAACAGAGAGAGCTGTAAAGAGCGGAGAGAGTGACTGACAGGAAGAAGCAGTGACAGAAATCAGAGAGGTCGTGTGTGAACAGGTACAGCCGAATGAAGAGCAGTAGGAGAGAGATGTGTGGAATTAGAAAGAGAAGGAGAGGGCTAGAGGGTACAGAAAATTATTTTTGATTATTCAGACAGGGCTGAGCAGAAACAGAAAAAATAGATTTGTCATACGCCCTGGGTTTTGTAATAAAATCACCAATATTAGCTCACTACTACAACATTTTGACTACTGCGCTAATGTTAACAGACCAAAGGTTTGAAAAACCTCATTTTAAAGAGTGTGAATTTGTAAAATAGCAATACCTGCCTTATCAGAAAACTGTTTGGATTTCAACCAGCATGTCTCTACATGCTCTTGAAATTGTAGGGACATGTGAACTGTAAGTTTAAGCCTTTCGGTACTGAAAAATGGCCACAGTGGGAGAAGAAGTAACTTACAGAACTCCAGCCAGCCTGTAAAGGTTATTACTGCAGGCAGTTAAGACCCCTCGCTCAACAGTCTCCTAATGAAAATCTTACAGTCAGTTAGCAACCCTCTGGAAAGGCAGAGAAGGAGGTGGCGGGAAGATACAGTGAACGAAGTGGCGACAGTAGGAAAGAACAGCATTTTGTCATTTTAGGTTGGTGTTTGTGTAGCGGCCATTGCTGCTAACGCTGCTGGCCACTAGTTAACCAACTTATTCTGAGCAAAGGAGCGCAGTGGTCTCATTGAATATCATACTTTCTTTACTACACTTGAAATGTCCTACCTTGATGAACCTAGGTGACATAAAAACAGTTGAGAGAAGTGAATCAGATATATGCACCAAATTTATGTTAATTGTTGACTGATCAGTATCATTAAGCTGTATCATTTACCAAGTAAAGTCCATATTGAAGGCAACAGTAACAGCACTGAAGGATACCTATAATACTGATCCATAACTTTAACTTTCTGTCTGCTTTTTTTTCTTAACCAACCTACAATCCAAGTCCAATTTCCCCGATACAGTGATTGGACCAGTTATTGTTGGCTAACCTTACCATCAGCTAGCAGACAAAACATCTGTAATCAAACAGTTGCAGAAACACACATCATCCATACATTTGGGAGGGCTGTGTCCAGCAATCTGTCTCTCAAGCTCACTTCATGTGGTGTGTGGAGGTGACAAAGCAGGCTTTGAGCATCAATGTAAAGTTCTCTTTTTGTCATTCCTGACACAGGTATTTTACTGTGCATTATTTCCAGGACAGACTGCCTGAAAATCTGCACTAAAATCACCATATTTTTAAATGATTATTGCATCTAGTCCTACTCTATGATGGCCAGGTATCCACCCTGCAGAAAAGTGTGGCCATTTGGAACAGCAAAAACTGGGCAGAAACTGTATGGGTTAAGCCCAGTTTTTTAAGTAAAAGTAAATTAGGCTGTCTTGCAGTTTGAATTGTTCTATAACCAGATTTCCCAGATGGCTGCTGCCAAAAGATCTGTTATAAACTTAAATTAGCTTGTTTCAATATTATATACATATATATATATATATACATATATATATATATATATATATATATATATATATATATATATATATATGTATATATATATATATATGTATATATATATATGTTTTGCCTTACTGTAGTCTTGACTGAGACTTTGCTGATACAGATCACATTGTGCACATCCTCCCAGCTTTGTGCTGATCTATATATGTCATTCTTAATACTTTTCATTCCAAGTAGAATTGTTGATTGTCAATGAACACAACCATTTTAAGTTCAGTGTTCCACATTGTGACAACTATATCAAACTGTAAAGTCTGAACATAGAATTTGCATAGTTTGGTGATTAACACCTGTTTGATTTTATGCAACATGTAAGGTTAATACCAAATGCCCAGCCATCCCGTTCTCACTCCCAAGTTGTCACATATGGGCGCATGGTCAAGACACCTTGACATTAGTTTGTTATTTACTGGGGGAACCCCTGTAGCATAATGTTTTAACTGTAAAGGAGGTGGTTTGGGTGGATAGGTGGGCCAGAAACCGGACTTTAAGTCAGCAGAACAGTGTTTGTGTGTGAAACAAAAAGTCAACTTTTAATGATTTTTAGTTATGCAAGTAAATTTACTTAACTTACATAAATTAAGTCATATAAGTAACGTTATTTTAAGCCAGACTAGGACCTTTTCATAATCCTAACCAAGTAGTTTTGTTGCCTAAATCTAACCAAATTGTGATGTTTCATAACATTAAGAATGTGCCATTTCACAAAGTTAATTACTAGTCTTATTTTGAACTTAACTTTACCAGACCTTGCATATTTTTTTGTCGCTAACTTGCCCACGAAGCTCTACACTTTAAAAATAATTATACTAAAGGGTACTCAGGGAGTTAAAATGTGATGCCAAGTTGTCTTAACCAAGCGTCCATATGTGACGAGTTGGAAGTGAGAATGTGTTGGCCCAGCTTAAATATTAATAAACAGAAGGGCTGCTAATGTTAGCAAGTAAGATATGACCTACTTGAGTTTCGCTTTGCTGTCTTCCTGGCATCACCTCCCACGCCCTTGTACAGTATGTCATACAGTAGATCAAATATTGCTGTCATGTGTAGGGGGAAAAAAGCCTATGTGTGAGTAGGCATTGCCAAAACCCTGCCAGAACCCGAGCTCTGCTCGGCACAGAGGATATGTTATTTGGTGTGGACAAAGAGACACATAAAAAGAAAGAGATTAAAAGAAATGACAGAACTAGAATTGCAGTAGAGAAAGAGAAATTAAAAGGAGCAGTGTGAGGAGGGACAGAAAGAATAATGATGAGGGGAAGCTGATGAAGCACACATATCTGAAAGAGACAGGCTAAAAAACACAACTTAGACAAACCAATGACAGCAGCTATAAGGGAAAGACGCACAAAGAGCAGAGGGTATCATTGCAAACATCTGTCACTATACTCATAATTCTGATGATCCCTTCACACTGCTGAAACACTGAGCACTCTCGAAGTTCTGTTAAGGTTTATTTCCTATAGCCTACAATCAGTCTGAATATGTGCTTCTGGCGTGTGTGTTTGTGTGTGTGTGTGTGCACACACTCTTATTCACACTGTCTCAAAAATCCGACCACCACAAGATATTTTTTTCCTTTTTAGGGTTAAGACCACAGGGTTGGTTTTAGGTTTAATGTTAGTATTACGACAACATTACAGTTGGAGTAAACCTCCAGGGAATGAACAAAAGTGAATACGATGATCTCACAAGTATAGTCATGCAAGTGTGTGTGTGTGTGTGTGTGTGTGTGTGTGTGTGTTTCTGTTGTTATCGGTATCAGCCCAGCTTGCTGTAGTTACGACAGCAAGTCTTGTGTGCATCTTTATGCATGTAATTGCGACCTATCCACTAGTAATCGTATGCGCTGGTAAGACTGTTTTGTCTGTGTGCGTGGGTGTGCATGCGTGTGTGGGCATCCCCTGCATTGCGCTCCTTCACCCCTGTCAAATAGCCATTGTGAAGAGGGAGGAAAGGATAACAATAGTAGCTGAGTTCTGCAGGGAGCTTGGCTGGAAGCATCAGCCTGAGGGATAGATGGAGGAAAGAGGAGATATGGATGCAAAATGAGAAATGAAGATGGGCATGAATGGAGGCGATGTAAGTAGGAAAATTGAAATTTTAGTGGGGAAGACTGATTGGAGAGGTAAGAAGAGCAAAATACTTCAGCGAGGAGAAAATAATTTCATGTTTATAAGTTTTCACTACTATGAAACAAGCCCAAATGTATTAGACTACATGTGTGCTGCTGCTGCCCCAACTAATAATGTGTTTCTCACTTTCTTTTCTGACTGCACAATGCGAAGGTATTCATAAAGCTTCTGCTCTTGAATCCTATTACAGTCCCATTGTATAATTTGAAAACATATATCTTTAATTCCTGAATATCAGTGTGTGTTTTTTATACAATACCAACAATTTTATTTATCCACAGACTTACATGGCTCCTGATTTGGCTCTTAGGTTTTAAAATATTGATCATGAAACTGCAGTACCTTAGGTTTGAGTCCATTGTTAACCATTTCTCTCTTCCCTCCATTTCTCTCTTCCCTCATTTCCTTTTTACTGTAAACTAAATCTAATAAAGGCAGAATTTATATATATATGCTGCAACTTAAACTTCCAAGTTGCAACACAATACATCTGTTTTTCCATTCAAATTTACATTCATTCAATAAACTTCAGGCTTATTACATATTTGCTTGGAGAAGTGTTGGAGAGAACCAGATGGTTAAATAAGCAATTGGCTAGATTAGAAGTTGACATCTACACAAACTTTCACACTCACTCTCACTCTGTCTCTTGCTCGCTCTCTCTCTCGATTGTTCACTCCCCCTCGCTCGCTCACTCCCCAACAGTCCCATTTATCACGTTGTGATTACTTGATAGCTTAGCCAGTTGGTAGCCCATGTTATAATGTTTAGCCAGCTGTGACAGTTGGCCTAATGACTGGACTGGGTTTATTTAATGGAGTGAAATCTGCTGGAAAGAGTTGCCAGGTTCTAAGAAAATCTGTCAAGGTTGTAAGCAGGGAAGGCTGCCCCACCACGTGCAATGAGAGGCAGGTGGACAAAAACAAGACTGTGTCTGGGTTCCCTTTCAAAGCAGCTGATGGATTAATTTCCCAGCTTGACTCAGGCCACTAATGGGGCCTGACAGACACTCAACCAAATGTACTGGATCAGACCACATTTTGTCCAAACACAACGCACACCATATTAAAGGACTATGTAGGGACTTTGTATGTTTTAGTACATTACTTATGTCATGCATGGTTTGATATTTCTCCTTAGGGTTTAAACAATTAGTTGAAGAAACCACTAGTTGATCAACAGAAAATGAATTACCAACCATTTTTTATTATGAATTAATGTTTACATTTTTCAAGCACAAATGTCAGTCACTTCTCTGTTTCCAGCTTCTCATTTTTCTGCTTTTCTCTGTTTCAAACCACAGTAGACTGAATATCTTTCTTCAACTGCTATTTTAAGATGTTTAAAAATTGTGATGGCCTTTTTTTCACAAAGAATACCCTATATTTATTCAATTATTTTGTACTTTTCAGCCAGCCACTGGATTCAGTTCATCCCAGTATGTTGTGAGAATCAACTTGTAGAAACTTGAATAAACTACTCAGCGCCTTTATATTTGTCTCCAACTTATCAGTGTGTGTGTTGTTTTCATTACATTTAGCATCCCATAATTGACTGTTGACTGCACAGCAGCAGTGTGCTGATTATCTATGTTGTCAGAAATTGAAATGCTACCTGGTTTTAAAAGGTTGTTGTTCAGCAGCCCACGTTCCTGCCTGATTGCTATACCCTATACGTAGCTCTGTAAGTGTGAACACTGCTTACATAGACTTTATCTTTTGAGGTAAATTCAAGGTACAGAAAGCTGTCAGCATGAAGGACTAAAAATGTTGGATGTGTTTTGACAGATATAACTCTCACTTGTATTCAGCTTGCCAAATTGCAGTCGACCCTTGAGAGGAAGTGGGCCCACAGTCTGCATATACATATTTAATTTTCTTCACCAGTTGATACTGATTGACTGATCCATTCCCAGGTTTCCACCAGTGAGTGAGGAGGCTGCTGTTGGAACCCTGGTGGGAGCCATCATGGCAACTGCTGTCAATCAGACTATTGTCTACTTCATCATTGAAGGCAACGAAAGAGGTGAGTATACACTGAGTACGCAGTTGTGTGTTTCAGTATGGGTGAGTGTGAGCAGCTGGTTCACTTATACCGTTAAGTTATAAATGGGGTTATTAGCTTATTAGCAGTGTTGTCCTATAGAGCATTTCTGTAGCCACCAGATGTGTGGAGCAACAGAGGACATACACAGTGCAACCAAAAAACACCTTTCTCATTTTCCCCAAATTGCAAGAAAACAATTTCCCTAAATTGAAGCGTGACACTTCGCTACTTCAAATATCTTGGGCAGATTGGACGGCTATGTGATCTCAAAAGTATAAATGCAACCAAGAAACATTAAATCAGATATTGATTGATATCCATTTGCCCAAAACACCTCACGCATTGAGACACATTCTAGCCAGATTCTGAAAAGGTGTAAATGGATCCATCTCTCCAAGGCACATGTGTAAACCTTACTCACAGTTGGTTTACACTTGGGACTGTGGAAATGGCCACTAACAGGGACTCTAGTCTAACAAAAGGTATAGAGTACAGGGATAGCATGAATGTAACTGTTACTGCTAAACTTGCATTTAGCCTGGGAAAACTAGACCCAATATAAGATTCATAAAAGATGTGGCTGAGAGTAAACAAAACAGTAATAAATTGCATCTGGATTTTATCCGGCTTGAAGTAGAACTCTATCCCTCTGTGTCCCCTTTTGACCTTCCTCTCCTATATTCTGCTCTCTGCTTCTTACATCCTACTTTCCCCTGCTCTTGCTGTCTTTGTTTTATCTCGCTCTCTCTCCGTGTCTCTCGTTCTCTCCCCAGGTGTGTTCGCGTTAAATGAAACAACAGGAGTGATTTCCACAGCCAAGCGCCTGGACTACGAGACCAGTTCCAGCTATGTTCTAAAGGTAGAAGCAGACTCCATGAGGTTGGCCTCCTCGAACCTCCGAGCTCCCTCTAAGAGTAAGTGCATTCCTCTAACATTACTTTTGACATTGGATTGCATCACATCAGATATCACAGATTCCCCTCTCTCTAATTATACATACATGCACTTAGTGTTAAAAAATAATATTCATTACCCACTATGTGATATTGTTAAGATAACTGCCACAGGCTGTAGCTTTCTCTGGCACTCATATTCTCTCCTACTCCAACTTCTACTTGTCTAAACAATTATGTGTCTTAGAAGACAGCTGTTGTTGTTACCTTTCACGCAGCTTTTTCCCTACTCAGCTGTTTGTCAAATGTGTAGGCTACACCACACCAGCGTGTGGTCTTAACTGTTGCTGTTTTAAAATGCTCGCCTTTCCTCCTACTACTACTAGATTTGTGGCATGGAGTCCATCAGTCTGTGGCACTGCTCAGGTGTTATGAGAGCCCAGGTTGCTCTGATAGTGGCCTTCAGCTCTTCTGCATTGTTGGGTCTGGCGTATCGCATCTTCCTCTTCACAATACCCCATAGATTTTCTATAGGGTTAAGGTCAGGCCAGTTTGTTGGCCAATTAAGAACAGGGATACCATGGTCCTTAAACCAGGTACTGGTAGCTTTGGCACTGTGTGCAGGTGCCAAGTCCTGTTGGAAAATGAAATCTGCATCTCCATAAAGTTGGTCAGCAGCAGGAAGCATGAAGTGCTCTAAAACTTCCTGGTAGACGGCTGGGCTGACCTTGGACCTCAGAAAACACAGTGGACCAACACCAGCAGATGACAAGGCACCCCAAACCATCACTGACTGTGGAAACTTTACACTGGACTTCAAGCAACGTGGATTCTGTGCCTCTCCTGTCTTCCTCCAGACTCTGGGACCTTGATTTCCAAAGGAAATGCAAAATTTACTTTCATCAGAGAACATAACTTTGGACCACTCAGCAGCAGTCCAGTCCTTTTGGTCTTTAGCCCAGGCAAGACGCTTCTGACGCTGTGTCTTGTTCAAGAGTGGCTTGACACAAGGAATGCGACAGCTGAAATCCATGTCTTGCATACGTCAGTGCGTGGTGGTTCACTGGAGTCAAGCACTGACTCCAGCTGCAGTCCACTCTTTGTGAATCTCCCCCACATTTTTGAATGGGTTTTGTTTCACAATCCTCTCCAGGGTGCGGTTATCCCTATTGCTTGTACACTTTTTTCTACCACATCTTTTCCTTCCCTTCGCCTCTCTATTAATGTGCTTGGACACAGAGCTCTGTGAACAGCCAGCGTCAATGGTCGTCTTTTGGACAGCTGTCAAGTCAGTAGTCTTCCCCTTGATTGTGTAGCCTACAGAACTAGACCGAGAGACCATTTAAAGGCCTTTGCAGGTGTTTTGAGTTCATTAGCTGATTAGTGTGGCACCAGGTGTCTTCAATATTGAACCTTTTTACAATATTCTAATTTTCCGAGATACTGATATTGGGTTTTCATTAGTTGTCAGTTATAATCATCAAAATTAAAAGGAATGAACACTTGAAATATATCAGTCCCTGTGGAATGAATGTATACATTATACAAGTTTCACTTTTTGAATGGAATTACTGAAATAAATCAACTTTTTGATGATATTGTAATTATATGACCAGCACCTGTATGCCGATATTACAAAATTGCATAACTGTCCAGAATTTAACTCTAATATCAAACATGTTTGCAATGATCAAAGTGGCCAAATAAAGCTGGCGTGCAGTTTGGAAGATTGAAGATTTTATCTCTAGAGTTGCAGCTATTTCCAGACTCTTGTGTCCCAAACTCTGGTACCCAGTGATCTGTGTAGGTCAAGTCAGTTTGAAGTTGTACTGAACCGGCTGTAATCTGAGCACAGTCATTCAGTCTTTAATTGTATTTCTTTTTGTACATTTCTCTTTCTTCAAGCTGTCTTAATTATCTTTCATTTATATCCTCATTTTAATCTTTACAAAAAAGTATTTCCTTTCAGTAGCATGTGGAAGGAAAGACAGACCAAAACAAGTTATTACAGTTTTAATTGAAATTACAGCTAAAGTGAAAATGACTCTAATTAGTCTCTAACTTGACCCCCTCTATCCTTCTTTCTTCCTGCTTCTTCTCTCTGCCTTTTTATGACTGTCTGCCTCTGCTGGTCTGTCTTTCTCTTTTCTCTTTCTTCCTTTCAAAACATATCTGCATTCTTCTTAATTGATGCACAGCTCCCGGGTTTCTCCTTTCTTCTTTAATTATGGTGTTTACCCCATGCTGTTCTCATTTCATCCAACAATTTGAATTTAAGCCTTCTGCGAAGATTAAAACTACAAATCATTGTAGTCATTAGCAAATCTCTTTCAATTCTTTTTGGTATGCATTTTAATCAGGTAACAAATCAATAGGATTCTAACAATGTGTTAATCCGGTTTTCTAACTGAAGTGAAGGTTGGAATCGCAAATAGACATTTTGAATGGTGTCTCATTGGCTGTTGTAGATAAGCAGATTAATGTTTGCATCTGCTTGTTTGCATTTTTCTTTTTACGTGACAAAGATTTTTATGTGATTTTGTTAGTTTTTTTCCTTTTGTTTTTCTTGGAGAAAAACTTGAGCAGTTCACAATCCTGGGATTTGTTCTCTCTTTCTGATACATGATTCACCCTTTTACAGAGTTTGGTTGATGGGACTGTGTTGCAGTTCTACGTGGGTATGATTCACATTTCCCTGTTTTTGGCCAGATAAGGCTGAATGTGAGTCATTACAAGCTGCAGTCATTGACTTTGATTGAGAGAGGCGCATTGTGTTATACTGAATGTGTAGCTCGAATTCCAGTAATGTTGAATCTATTTTTTCCATGCAGTATGTGTGTGTAATTCAAAATACCACTTACAGTATTATTGATTCAAAACCTAATTTTTTAAAGGCTTTTGACTTAAATCAAATAAATAAAAAATAAAATATATATCAAATAAAAAAAATGTTTTTTCCCCAAACTTTAACTTTGACTGTTGCTTTTATAGTCACGACTATTTCAGTGTGTAGAGAAATGTTTAAGATTGATTTGGACTTTAACTCTCCTTGTCTGTGTGTGTTGTTCTCCTGCTCCTCTTTGTTTTCTGAAAATGCTGCTGATCTCCTCATGGAAATGAGCTGTAACTTCGGCTGTAGAGTTTCTACTAGGAGAGGCTGCTCAATCATTGTCAGACCAGTTTTACACTTGCCAACCTGTGCAACCTATAGAAAATGAAAGCAACAGCAGCAACAATTTAGACCTGCACTGTAGACATGTCAATATTATCACCTGCAAACAGAGATAGTACTAGCTGCTGCAGTTGTAATACCTGTGACACCTGCAAGAAATACAGTGGCTGCAGGCAATGCAGGAACTATGACTTCCCCTGCCTGTTTTCTTGTCCAAACGTTGGAGTACTACTGCAGGTTCAGAAACTACTGGAGCTGTAGCTGGATCATAATGGCTGGTCTTGGTTATGGGTGATTTACATAAATGATAATATTTGTCCTTTTTAATTCATTTCATGCATTTTATTGTTTGCCTTTTATCCCCATGTCCATATAACTTGTTCTCTTACTATAAAACACACTTTGTGAGTCTCTTGAAACAACTGCAATAGAAATTCTATGCAGTTCATCAAGCAGCTCTACACAGCCTGTTTGCCAGCAAATGTCCTTCACAGAAGCTTCCTTTTTTGCTTTTTTAATGTGTGTCCTAGCTAATACAGCTAAGGTGGTGATCGATGTCCAGGACGAGAACGACCACTCGCCGGTTTTCACCACATCTCTTTACATCGGAGGGGTTGCAGAAGATGCTAAAACCTTCACTTCCATCTTGCAAGTACAGGTACAAGCAGCCCATCTTGAGTCACCTCTATACTCACATGGCACACTCCTCACTGCAACATATATCGAACAAGTTATTTTAATCTTGGCGGTGTACTTAAGCCATCAGAGCTCTGTTCACTCACAGGGTGCATGTCTGCCGCCACACGTCTCACTTAAAAGCTACGTTTTGTTTGCTGCTACAGCCGCTGCTGCTGCTATTCATATAGTATTTTAATAGCTCCACCTCCACCCCCAGTAGTCCACTATCGTTGCTCTCCAAGACCTCCAAGTGTCCTTGTGGGTAGTGACGAAGTCAGAGCTTAGACGCCAAACATTAATGCTGTTCATATTCCACATTTACATAATAATATGTTCCACGTGAGTTAGCTGACTGAAATGCTATTGCCTTGCAATAATTAATATCTTGGTAAAGCTTATGGTGTTCAGTTTTTGCTGAGATTATGTCAGAGAAGTTGGAATTCAACTGTAATACAGCTTTTTTAGGCTACAGCATATAATATTGTTGCATGCATTGCTTTGCATAAAATCTTCCTTTTTCTTATGTTACCAGTTCTTACATAAAACAGTTTGCCCGATGTGAGGCGCAAAATATTACAAGTTGGATGCAAAAGTAGCCCAGCCATGGCAACTTTCCAGCACAATTCAGCTTAGCTCAGTGTGTATGTGCTTCCAGTGCCCATGTGGACTTGTGTCCTTGTATTTGTGTTGTTTATTTTAAAGGTTCAGTGTGTAAGTTCTAGTGACATCTAGTGGTGAGGGTTGCGAATTGCACCCCCCCCTACCCTACCCAAGCGAACAGTGTAGCTAGGGTGCCTGAGACAGAACAAAGGTGTCATCTATGAGATAAAAGAGATTGCCAGTCAAGAAATTAGGTTTCTATACATAGATGTGTTAAGAAATTATATAAATTATGTAAAACCATATGTTTTTTTTTTTAAATATTATTTTTACTTTCTCATGAATAAACAACAGCCACATGACGAAATGAAGTGCTACATGATGTCTCATACTCCTGTAATACATCATTTTACTTCTTGGGAGGGTTGGCTCATCTGGACTAACATACCAGAGAAAATGAAGAAATTCACATCACATCTAGTGTATCAAGTATGACCACTGACAGATAACAGGACAATGTAAGCCTCACTGTTTCTGCACCACAGTCCATTATAAACCACATAATACATGAAGTTTATGAAGGCATTGGCTGGTGAGAATCAAGGCTCCTCTGGCTTTGCTTAATTAGATAAGCAATCTGCAAATATTACCAAAATGTCTTTTGAATTTTTTGAAATACAACAGAAACACAAAGTAGTACTGACAGACATAATTTCAGCTTGTGGTAAAACGGCGCAATGTTTTTAATGGGTATTTAGCATGTGAAATTACAAATTACATATTTGTGTGCACAGTGGGAAGCAATATCCAGTAAGTTTTTTTAATGCAAATTTGGAAAGTATTTATTATTGGTCACTTGATAGGCACACGGTCTTATTATATATCACCATTAGCAGTAAAAAGAAATACATGTTTTCCACCAGGGCAGTAAAATGTGAAGTTTAGCTGCTGATCTGAGCTTCCCTGCTGTTACAGTTTCATTACATATAATATTCATGATCTGTTTGTCTCAGGAAGGTAATGGCACATTTCTGTCCACATAACAAAGCTATAACAGAGCGCTGGAGAATAACTACATGAAATTACAATCCAACTACAAAAAGTTTAGCTGGCGGATCTGAGCTTCAATGCTGGAAGCTGCGGTTTTATTGCCAGTTAGTGATCAGCTGATTCTCACAAACATAACATACAAAGCCAAAAAAAGAGCGCTGGAGAGAGACAACTACATGAAAATGAATCCAATTAACATAAAACCACAAGCCAAAGCACAGCGCTGAAGAATAAACCAATCCAACTAATAATAAATGTTTTCAGTAAAAGTTTAGCTGGCTGATGCTTCCATGCTCTAACCTAACGTTACGGGTTTTATTGCCAACTAACCTTACTGATCAGCTGATTGTCTCGCTAACTAACGTAACCAGCAAAGCCAAACCACAGGCTGGAGAATAAGTAGGCGACATGAAATTAATCCATATTTCACACACTGACATGAGAAACACGTCATGTCTCTCAGTGATTATGGCCAGCTAATAGCTAAAGCTATCAAACTTCTGACAAAGTTAATTACCTGTCCAGCAGAAAACAGACAACTTCAGCACCGCTTTGAAAACATCTGTCCCACATTAATGTTATAGCCTTCCATTTGAGAAAATCCACAAAATCCATGATTTTTGCCGTCAGCCGTCTGTCCCGACTCCGTCTGGCTGTCGGCTCTGAACTAATATGACTGTAAACAACTCAGGCTGCTTTCGTGTTATTAGAATGACCCAAAATGGGTCACAGAGTCTTATCTGTTTCAGCCTCTATCTGAGAAGTAGCAATGAGCCTTAATGAGCCTGGATGCATGAGTCTTTGGCAGAAAAGTATGTGCTTTAATATTTTATTACCGTTTTTAACATCATTCTTAGATATTCCTGCTTCATTTGATCATAGACAGCGAGAGTGATGGGAAAGATGAGAGAATAAGGGAGAGCATATTTCAGAAAATGAACTTTTCTCACTCACTCTCTCTCTGAGATTTCAAGTTATTATTCCTCTACTGCAAACACCTGAGGCAGTGGTTTTGCATGTGAATTTTCAGTGTTAAAACTATATTTGGCTGGAGCTGCTTTACAGTAACCCACTCTACAGTCACCTGACCTCTTTAAATACTTGAGCAGGCGGACGGAAAGAACTGAGAGCCTGCTAGTAGGCTCGATCACCACAGGGAGAGGCAATGGATCTTTGAGGTTGGAGGTTGGAAGGAAGAGCAAAGATTGATGGGTAGATAAAGATAACTGGCATCCTGCTGAGAGACAAACTGACCGGACAGAAGAAGGCAGGGAGGACATACATGATTCATGGGCAGATGAATAGATGGAGTCGGGGTATGCCTAGAAAGATGGACAGGGATGCTGGCGGCAAACTTTGCCAACACGCAGACGAAAGAGTAAGTGAGACAAAGTATGAAGAATAAGTTTGAGACATTTGAATTTTCAGACTCAGTGGCTTCACTCAAGTATAACTAATTCCATCACATCTGTCTGAAGCACGCTCGTTGTCTTAATGAGTTTTGTGTGTGTGCGTGTACCAGGCTACATTTTTTGTTATCCGTGTATACTGCTTCATACAGGGCTGTCATGCCTCCAGAGTGTACGTGTTCAAGTGCACATGCAGGAGTTCGGTCCTTTTGTCCCTCAGAGGATGCCAGAACACAGACTGATGGGATTGCAGATGAGTCTCAGATTAGTAAATCTACTTGCTACATGCAAAGGTTCTTTCTCTAAATAAATCTTTTTTGTCACATTTTATCTTCCCAAGGCGTTTCTGTCACTTATCCCACCACAACCAATGCAAATCCAGAGGGGTGGATTTTAATTACTAATTCAAACTTTCCCTTTTAAAGTCTGTTCAGACCAAAAATGGCCCTGCATAAAAATAAAAAAAATAAAAACTACTGCATTGATTGCTGGAGGTACAAGGAGAGAAGTTTACAATTTAAAATCCAGGAAGTCCAGTTTAAATAATACATTCATGAGTTTGGTTGAGGTTTATCACAGCGATGATCATTTTATTCTTTATTTTTATTTTATTCATGACAATCTGAAGGTTAAACAGTAAAAATACAGCAATCATTTCACCTAATAATCTATCTAGAATGTGGGATAGTATGTATTTGACTGGCAAATGCAGTACCTTGCCAGATGTGTTGCCTTTTTCCACATTGGCACTTCAGTGCTTTCATTGACATTAATGGGGAGCTACTTTATTTTTTTCATACAGTGTGTTCGCTTATCTCTACATGGCCTTACTTAGCAAGTGATTCAGTCATCTTGTAAAAATGCTTTTGAATGAGGCTCAGGTGTGCAGGGTGCAGACTGTGAGTGGTTGCCTTTAATGTGGCTTTCACATTGTTTCTGTCAAAATGAGCAAAATACTGGATGGGGAGAGCTTAAAAAGCGCTGAAATGTTGACAGCTAACTAAAGTGCTTTGCCACTGCATTTATTTTTGAGGATGAATTGTTTTGCTACAATTAAAGTGAAACAAATGGGCTTTTTATTTTAACCTCCAGCTGTCAGTCAAAGCACATTATAATGCGGAGTCAAAAGCTATGTTCCAATTCCATACTACATCCTAATTGTATTCAATATATACAGTATGCTATATACTCGTAGTTCAGTCCTCATTTTCCTCAAGTTCCCATTTCACCGCCATCCAGAATTAGTATTTCTTTTTACAGTTCTAAACTCACGGGTTTTTAGTATCCACACTGTTTTAATTATACTTAATTTTATCACTCAACACCTGCTTAGTAGTTGTATGTTTGTGGATTTTCGACACAGTTATACTCTTTCTAGGTGCAAAGAAAATAGTCAGGTCTGTACTCCACACCTGTGCTGTTGTAATTCAAACAGGCGGTTGATATTACTGCAGATATTAATGTATTGCTGAAAAGTTATCCTAACTGTGCTATGCACCTCTGCAAATGAGAACTCAAAAAAATGGATCTGTACAATTTTTTCTTCTCTCATTCCTCCCTCCTCTCCTTATTCCCCCATCTTGCTATATGTATGCGCCTGTGTTTCCTTTATTTTTTATTTTCGTCTTTGCTTCCCTTTCCTTATTTCACGGCCATAAGACAACTTTTTTGTGTGTGTGTTTCTTGCTATCACAGTGTTACCTTTGATGTGGTGGGTGTCTCAGAGCTGAATATGTAGTCTGTTCTCCCAGCCCTTCTTGTAAAGACCTGGCAATAAATCAATGTCTGTCTGAGTGTGTGTCTGTGTCTGGATGTGAATGTGAGGTTTGCGTGTCTGAGCGAATGAGGGAGAGACTTGATATTTAGCCAATATGACAGAACAGATGAATAGACCTGCACACAGCTCAAAGCACCACTTTACCCCCTACTGCTGAGTCAGAGTACTACATCAAACAATACAAGTGCTGAAAGTCTCAGAGCAGATTTCCCCCAACGAGAACAAAAACAGAAAAAAATACATCCAGTAAAAGCAACAATATTATGTGGCCTTTTGGTGAGTGAGAAATACAAGACAGGTAAGATATCAGTCCTGGGCCTTATCAGTATACATAGCAGTGCTGCGTATTGATCAGCTGCTCAGACACATGGAATCAAACAATGAGGAGGTGAAGGGCTCATCACAGATCACACATAATTAAATATTACAACAGCAACAGTGACTTGATCACAGTGCTGTTTGTGTGGATGATAATGATGATGATGGTGATAATGACATTTCATTATAAAAGTGGTTATCATGATGTCATTGCAGTGGTGTCATGGTGATGATTATAATAATGACAGTGTGTGTAGTGATTCTTATTGCCCTCATTTTACAGGCGCTGGACCGAGACACTGGTAACTACAGTTCTATCATGTACCGGCTGATCATTCCCCCACCTGCTGGGAAAGACACCAAAGACAGCAAAGACGGCTTTGTCATCGAACCATACAGCGGCGTGGTGAAGACGGCAATCATGTACCGGAACATGAGGAGGTCATATTTTAAGTTTGAGGTGGTTGCTACAGACAACTATGGTCACGGACACAGCAGCAAGGCAGAGATAGTGGTGTGTATATATTTTTCTACATTGGTGGCAGGTTTATAATTGTTTCCTATAAGGAGGTTTATTTCTTCTTATAATCTGCATTTCCCTTAATTTCAAGATTTATGATATGTCTGCAGATAAAAAAACTAAATTTCAGTTGTGCCAGTGGTACTGTAGGTGCTGTCTGATAAGGCTGTGAAATCATTCACAGCTGAACATGCTGCTTTCAGCTTAATTTAAATGCAGAAATTAGTTGTATTTACATATTTTCGGTTGTGTAGGTGTCTGTCGTGAACCAACTCGACATGCAAGTGGTCGTATCAAATGTCCCCCCAACTTATGTGGAGAAAAACAAAGACAAGCTGCTCAGGTAACGTACATTACATCTTTTTTTTCTTATGTATTACATTACATTTACTCATTTAGCTGGCAGTTTTATCTAAAGCGACTTACAATTGCTATACATGTCAGCGGTTGCACACCTCTGGAGCAACGATGGGTTTTGCTCAGGGACACAGTGGGAATTGAACCTGGGTCTCTCAAACCAAATTCCTGTGTCTTATCCATTGCGCCATTGCCACCCTATAATAAAATATATTAATAAATCACCTAAACATCTCTTTTAGGAAGTCTACTGACACTCTTATCTAGAGAGCAGGCAGTTTCAGTTCAACATTTACCATCAATATTGCAAATGCTGATGGACACCTTGTCAGCTGGACAATTGACCCTCTGCTTATATAGAATTTATTGTCACAATCTGGTAGACAAACAGCTGCCCACTCTCCTTGAAAAAGTATATTGTATATCTCAGAATATGTATTTTCATAGTGCAGTGATATGGATGAAAAACACCTTGCTGTCCGTGTGCAAATTGTCACTGTAGGTTAACAGTCATAGAATACTGAATTAAGCTTTAACATTGATTTCATGGCATTTTAGATTTTACAGTTATATTACACAGTTATACCAGTCACTGGTTGTCTTTATTTAGTTATGATGTGTTTTCATAGAAAGGACTGAAGCTGTAATTGCTACCATGGGGAAATCAACATGACTTGATAAAGAGCACGAATAGTCTTGTGTTTAAAAATAGTGTTTTTTATCATAATGAAGTGTCCTAGTAAGAATGAAGTTCCCACAAAGTTCTCACACTGAACCCACACTGGGACTGTGATCGGGACAGACATCAGACCGCCACAGCTAGACCACCCGAGCAGACACTGTCCCTGTTAATGTAATTAAAAAAAAACAGACCAAGCTGTGCTTACAGATGTTGTTCATTATGTGTTGTTTTTTTTGTCAGTATTGAAATGAAGGGCACTAAGATATCCAGGGTCTAGCCCAGATCCTTGTATGCAAATATGAAGACATATTTTCCCAGGCATGTTTTTTAGGATACATTTCCACATTGTTGATTTTTTTCACCTGTTATTTTTACCTATGCCATCAGTTGGCTCCTTTGCAAAAACATGTTCATTCATTTGAATGAAAGGCAAGATGTTAATACTAACAAACACACACTGCATTATTCATTATATGATATCATATTTTTGCCATGTACACACCCCCCAGTGGCACCATCAGACCAAAATTGTCCTACAGCTCAATCAGGTTGCTGCTTTATTTTGCCTCACACACATAACTTGATAATCATGTTTTAAAGCACTTACTGCCTTTTTGCTCTGCCTCACTCTTTCAAATACATACACACTTGCACACGCCTATGAGGGACCATTCCTGCTGTGAGCAGGTGTTTCTGGGGGGACAGAAATCAATATTTCACAGCACGAGTCTGCATAGCTGACAGGATGAACAAAATGTGTGTGTGGGTTTTGTGTGGCTTTTTTGTGTGTGTTTGTCTTTGCATGTTTGTAAGCACATGCTTGTGTACACAGAAGTGTATTTTTGTATTAATGTTTGTGTGTTTTGGCCATGTCGACATGCTGAAGGAGTTAAAATAGTGTGATCCAATCAATCAAAATCCATAATTTTTCATCCTCAGTATTTTGGAACGCTACGTCCAGGAGCAGATACCGGGTGCAAAGGTTGTCGTTGAAACCATTGGTCCCCATCGCTATGGTGATGGAATGGAGCAGGAAGACTACACCAAGTCGGACCTCATGATTTATGCTATCGACCCGCTGACAAACAGAGCTGTATCTAGTCAGGAGCTCTACAAGTAAGAACTTTGCCAACAAATCCATGAAAAGTAAAATGGCAGCTTTCCAAAAGCTTTATATCATAAAATGGGACAGGACCTAACCTAAATTACATCGCAATTAAGTCATTCCTAAATTAGTGTGCTGCCATTCATACAAGTTTTTAAGGCATTTTGTTGAAGTCAATCTTGTACTTTCTGGTATCTTACTCAAACAAGAAGAAAAGTTCTTCATTCTAACTGGGAAATAGACAAACAAATAGAAAGCTTAAAAGATTTGCCAATGTAACAGAACTCAGTGGGCATGTGTTTGTATGATCTTAGCGTGAAACTGGCTGACCACCATGCAAACACCCATTGATGTTCACATCCCTTGCACTGAGTAATGTGTTTATTGCCAAATGTACATAGTGTCAGTTACATGATTGGGTTTCTCACCCCAAGGTTTCTCGATGGTAAACTCTTGGACATCAATAAAGAGTTCAATCCCTTTCTCCCTCCTGGTGGACGGATTTTGGAGATCCGAACCCCCGAAGTGGTGACCAGTGTAAAGAAAGCTGTGCAGACTGTGGGTTACACAGAAGGGGCGCTTTTGGCTCTGGCAGTTATTATCATTATCTGCTGTGTCCCCGCCATATTGATTGTCATTATCACCTACAGACAGTAAGTATAAATTACATGTAGAATTATTACATTTTGTGTAGAGTTTGCAATAAAAATGGCACTTTTATCAGGGACTTAGGGAACTTAGACTGAATGCGCTAACTGTCCCTCTGATGGGCTTGTGTTTAAAGGATATGCAAAGAGTGTGTGTATGTGTGTGTGTGTGTGTGTGTGTGTGTGTGTGTGTAAATATATATATATATATATATATATATATATACATATAAACAAACAAACAACGCTGGCAATTTCTCCCACAGGACATCCTTTTGAGCTATTTATCATTTTATCACCTGTGTCAGCCTGGCAGCCTGTCCCTCAGTGCCAATTCTAATAGTTTGTTTAGCTAACCACCGTGAAAGGCTATTCATTTCATCCGTCTCCTGAACACACATAAACAAGCACGTACACACACACACACACACACACAAACATTTAAACTGGATCAGTGCATTTTGGAGAGAGCTACTCATCCTGCTGAGAAAGAGAGACACAAAACAGACTGAGGAGAGGAGATTTGAAGAAAGAAAAACGGTACTAGTCATCAGCATAATAATCACTAGTCTCTGTAGCTAAATGACTGTAATGAAGACCAACTGTCCAACTTGCTTGTAAATCACAATAAGTAAACCTGGCTAACAAGAGGTGCTGTGTGATTTATGGTTCAGATAATCACTAATCTTTCTCTCTTCCCCGTCCTCTCATCTGCTGCGTCTATCACCGACAGATTCAAAGAGTGAGTACTGCTTTCATATTCCCGTACTAAAGTATTAATGTCATGGCTGTCTTAAACACCTTTCACTGTGATTAATGTGTAGACTTTCATTGTACAATAAAATGGATGAAGGGCGGTGAAACAGAAAGGACAGCACACAATCAAACAAATGAATCCTGAAAGACATTGAATGAGTCAATGTTCAAGACTGATGGTTTTATTATCTCTGCATGTGTGCTAGAGAGAGATCGTTGATATCATAGGTATTCAAATGTACCCTTCCTTGATTCCCTTGGTTTTGCTGCTAGAGCCTTATTTAGTTTGGTGTATCAAATACAATATGGATAATCTTAGCAAACAATGGCTTTATGGTGCTGTGTAACTCACATGAGGCAATTTGCAGATTTTATGAATCTTCTCTACTTGTGGTAACATCACACTACGTTTTAGCATGTCACCGATTAACATTGTGATGGTTTGGGATATGCGTAAGTAAAATATAAAGAGAACCCACTGTATATGTTTGTTGTTTCCAGCTTGTGGTTCAATTCCATGAGCACTGTCAGGTTCTTTTATAATGAAAATGAAAACTACTGTTTGAAGATAAACTTGGAAAATGAGGTGGATTTCAATGTGGCCACATTAGACACTGTTCAGGAAATATGTTGCATTACTTAAATTTCCATTAAGTCGTGTAGAGAGGCACATTGAACAGTTTGTCCATGAATTACAATTTTATATTCACTGTATTAAGCCTAGAAAGAGGGACACAAACATTCACAGAAAGTCTACAGCAAGCTTCTGCTAGGCTGTACTAAATGCTTTTGCTAACTGGCATGCTAACATTTGCAAATTAGCAATGAACACAATATACAACTGAGACTGATGGGAATGTCATTAGTTTTGCAGGTATTTGGTGACAAACCAAATTATTGGAAATTGGAAACTGGAAATTTTACTTGATGACTGTCCTTCAGGAAAACCTAAGGGATCACAAAGTGATTACATTTCATCCTGAGGATGACAGGAATGTGTGTAATAATAATAATAATAATAATAATAATAATGCATTTTATTTAATGGCGCCTTTCATAACACCCAAGGTCACCTCACAGACAATATACAGATCACTGCATAAAACAATACACACAGCAAACAAGCCACATACAGATAAAATGCATTAAAAACTCAGTACAACATGTTATAAAAAAGCTTGTATAAAAAGATGTGTCTTAAGACGCGTTTTAAAAGTCAACAAGCAGTCGCTATTGCGAAGGCGGGGGGCAGCATAACTAAAAGATCTGGCACCCATGGTATTTAGTCGGATCTGAGGTACCACAAGAGAAATTGAAGATGAAGATCTGAGAGCACGTGGATGGGTGTAAACATGGAGAAGTTGTGTGAGGTATTGGGGTGCATGATTATGAAGTGCCTTATAAGTAAGTAGCAGGATCTTAAATTCAACTCTATACTTTACTGGAAGCCAGTGCAATCGCTGAAGAAATGGAGAAATGTGCTCCGTATAAGGAGTTCTAGAAAGAACATGAGGTGCAGAATTCTGAACTAACTGAAGCTTATGTAGCAATTTGGAGGGAACACCTGTGAAAAGAGCATTACAGTAGTCTATATGTGAAGTGACCAGTGCATGAATAAGAACTGCAGTATTATTATTTGAAAGAAAGGGGCAGAGACGGTTAATATTACGCAAGTGGAAGTATGCGATCCGCCTGATATTATTAATTTGAGCTTCAAAGGATAGTGTGCTATCCATGATGACACCCAAACTTTTAACCTGTGAAGAAGGATAGATTACAGTATTGTCAATGTACAAAGAAAGACAATTAGATCTAGACAAAACAGATCGAGTGCCAATAAGCAAAGCCTCAGTTTTGTTGCCATTTACCTTTAAGAAGTTAGCGGAAAGCCAGTCTTTAATTTCAGCTAAACAGCTGGACAAAGATGGTGGTGGGAAAGAACCAGTGGGTTTGGCAGACAAGTAGAGTTAGGTGTCATCCACATAACAGTGGAAATGAATCCCATATTTCCTCAAAATATAACCAAGAGGGAGCATGTAAATAATGAAAAGAAGCGGGCCCAAGACAGAACCCTGGGGAACACCAGTAGTGACTATGGATCTTCTTGATCGAAAACCTTTTAATTGGATATGCTGACTGCGTCCAGATAGATATGACCAGACAGAGCAGTGCCAGTAATACCAATAGAAGCTAATCTGTCAAGAAGTATCTTATGTGAGACAGTATCAAAAGCAGCGCTCAAGTCTAGATGGACAAGTATGGATAAAAGCCCAGAGTCAGCTGCCAACAGTAGATCATTGGTTATTCTGACAAGAGCAGTCTCAGTGCTATGGTGGGGATGAAAGCCAGATTGAAATTGTTCATACAAATTATTTCATACAGTTTTACTAAACTATACTATAGTAAAATTTACCTATACTGTACAGCAGTCGTCGGCAATAGGCAGCCCGCAGGCCAGAACTGGCCTGCCAGCAATAATATCTGAGCCGCGGCCAAATTGCTTTGATAGCATAAAAATAAATAAATAAATAAAATAAATACATTGATTCACAAAATCTCTTCCTCTTAAGTGATTGTGGCTACAAAACAACAGCGCCAGAACGTTTTTTGCAACAATGCTTTATGTTGAGTTTATTGAGAGCTTGAGAGCTTTTACTTTGAAGAGTTCTGAAGGACATTCACAAGAGACTCTGGCCTGCTTGACACACCTTTGAAAAAGCCGTCTGTAAATGTGGGATTGGATTCCACCGAACCTCCTCAGGGAAAAGGAAATAAGCATCCATAGGTTTTTGAAGCTGGATCAAACGCACACTGCAGCACATGCTTATTGTGAGCATGTGCAAAAATTTCCTTATAATCAATTTGTTTAACAAGGGAGAAAAAAAAATATCTATCTAATATCTGCAGTTAGTTGTAATCAACCTTAAAACCTTCCTAACAGGAGTCCCGCGCAGAACCAACTGAGCTAAGCAAGCACATGAGTAGCCAAAGACTTTAAATAATTCGACGTTGTTCTGGCCTGCCATATAACGGCTTGAAAAAAATTGGCTATACAGTGTGAAAATATTGTTAAAGTTGCATACTGTTAGAACATACACAAATAAATAGGAGTAGTTGACAAGAGGACTACCTTAAGGACAGATTGTTGTACCGGTTTTGGACAATGAAAGAAGTTAGAAATCCTCCCTGCTGATTATGACCATTTTTCTGCTTTCTATAGTTGGGATTTTACTCTAACTTTAGATAACTAACTCTGTCTTTGCTCTCTGCTGTGTCCAGACGCCAGGCAGAGTGTGCCAAAACAGCCCGTATCCAGATGGCACTGCCAACAGGCAAACCTGGGGGAGGCACTGCCAACAACCTGTATGAAGAGCTGGGTGACAACGCCATGTAAGTGAAGTGTGAAAGTGGCATTTGCATTGATGGGCCAATGCAGAGGCATTAGCTCACATTTCTTTGGCTGTTAAACCTTTGGCCTTTTCCTGCTTTGAGAGCTTTATGGTGTACACACATGCAATCAGCCCCATAATTTTATATCTTCCTGCATTTTAACTATCACTATAAATGCTTTTGCAAAAATACTTGTCCCAAATTTTCCCAGTTTCACCTCTTTCATGGACTACCATTTTGAAGCCTTGAGTTTGGCATTTTTTCCCATCGCCATCTTGTTTTTTTTAGAACCAGAAGTGTCCATATTCAGATGAGAGGGTGGAGCTTGCTAGCTTTGTTGGCAATGTGCATCCGTAATTCACAGTAAATATGATATTAACTGGGATGTTAATTTTCGCTAGAGAGAAACAGGATTAAAACAAAATGAAAAGGAAAAAATGAACAGCCGACTCCTTAGAGTGTCTTTAAGTACAACCAATCCTGAACACGACATTTTTAGGCGACCAAAATGTTTCATTTAACTTTCATGAACTTAAAACACACCGTGAAAAGTTCTTAGATGAAAACACTGACAGCACCCAAAACAAGTTCACAGCTAGTTAAATGTGAATGTGGATATGATTCGCCTCTATCCTTGATTGACAGGTCACCGTGGTAGCACCTTGTCAATCAGCCACGCCCTAAAGCATACCCTATTTTATGGTCTATTTTACTCTAATTGACCCTTTGCTAAGCCCCGCCCCCCTTAGTTACCGTTGCTAAGTCCGACAAACTGTCGGCACTGCCACTGTCTATTACTGCTATCCCCGGAGAAATATTGTCAGATTTGTTGGAAAAAGCGTTCTCAGAGAGAAGCAGTTTGCTGTTAAATTTGAATAAATTTGAAAGTTGTATTCAGGCTTTCAAACTGATTCAAACGGACGTGAAAAAAATTTAAGATAGAAGCTAAAGCCTACCGATCACACAGTACAAGTGAACTACCGCATCCCCTGACGATTGAGAAAAAAGACAACGATATTAAGGATCAACACTGTTCCTATAAAGCTGGGTAGGCCTCTATTCATTATTACAGTCATTAAAAAGCAGAACAGTAGGGCTTTATTACGTTACATACAGTGGGAAGTTAGCTAGCGTTAGCTAACTAACATTACATTAGGAACGATCCACAGCCAACATTTTTCTGGATTTGTTTTAGGTTTTGAAAAGAGAATAAATCGTACTTCTCCTTTCAACCTCTCTGGGTAGCTGCTGTAACTATTACAAGTGCCCCAGGAACAGCGTTTGACCATTTCTTGGAAAAATACAGCCAAAAAAGGCTAGAAACGGACTGCAATATAGTCAATGGAACGCATCCATGAAAATGTTGGACCTCAGTTAAAGCGAGTCCTATACTGCGCTGTGATTGGCCAGCTATGTATTCAGTGTATGGCTTAGCGAAGGGTCAATTGGGACCATAATTTCCCAAATAAACATGGTGTATTGAAGAAGACTTGAAACTAATGATTAAGGCATTGGCTTCACTGTTCAGACACGGAGGTTGACGCTTGGTGAAATGTAAACTATTTGGGATAGGACTGGTGACCACACTCATAACCAAATGCTAAGGTGCAAGAGGACTGGGAAGAAGAAAGAAGGACGCTGTACACACTTAGCACTAATGCAGTTAAAATAAAATTTACTTAATATTAATGGCCAAGCTTTTGATATCTAGACCTTCATCAGGGAAAATGTTGAACACAAGAGAATCCCACACCTTATGATGACTCTTGGGAAATGCAGTTCAAATGATTTGTAGTTCCCAAAATCTTAATACAAACAGTAGGAATTCCTACAGACACAACATATCAGAAATTATTGTCATTTAACACAACACTCAATCACAATAAACTCTGTCTGCAGCATCCATCTCTAAATAAAACCTCTTAACTCAAGTGCACAGTAGTGCAGAATACAGCATGAAGCATTTGTAGGGGAAACCAAATGAAACACTGCAATCATTAATTGTTAAAAGAATTGAACTCATTTCATGTCAAACTGATAAATGACACTCAAAATGGCAGTATGTTTCAGTCTGTGAAGTTTTGTAACATTATGTCATGAAAATTTAAAGTAAATTAACTGTCTTTGAAGTATGACTGAAGCATGCTGAGATTTGTTTCTTGACCGACCAGTGACAGCAGCTCTAACACGCCCACTGACCGGAATAAAATTTGATTCACCACACTTGAGTTGCTCTGTTGAACTTTCCCAAATCACTCCTAAGCTGGGAGCCCTTGAAAGGATTTATCAGCTGAGTTAAAAAGTCTCTTAAAGTAGCCTCAAAGCTTTTTTGTAGTCTAGAAACATTTTCTTCCCTTCATATTACATTTTGCAGTGGCCAAATAAAATGACGTACGTAGAGACGACACAATCTTGGATTAATGAAGCAGGGCCTTGTAACTCCACACCAAACTAACACCAAATAGAGCTCTGATTTCTGAATACATTAACAGTCGTAGATAAACCCTGCAATTTTAGCTTCACAAAGTTCAGCGACATTCAGCTCTTTCCTTGTCAGTTTCCGTGGTGTAATGCATACAAATGTCCTCACTATAAAAAAAGATAAATGAAGGTCAACATTCTGCCCACAGAACAATATTCACTTTGAGTGCTGCTCCTCATGTTCACGTCAAGATTTTATTAACATAGTAAAAAAAAAAAAAGAACAATTCCATATCCTAATTTATCCTCTAAGAATGACCTTTTTCTTGATCAGCCTCAGCAGCGGATTGCAATATGAGTTTATTGAATGTTTTCTTTGCAGGTAATTTGTCTGTTTTTTCATATTCTGGTGTTGCTAATCAGAAAGCCATGGACCCTGGCCAGTAAATTGAGGCAATATAAATAAGCTTTTTGATGATTACGGAGAAATAACTTTTACTTTTTATTCATTCTACTAGATGTCTCAACTCCCATCACTGGTGAAGGGCATTACTGCCCATCTACTGTGCTACTATGCTGCCTCAAAAAGTAGCTTTATTAATGTGCAGTTTAGTAATTTTCTCTTCACCACTTACTGTAGCTCACCTGTTTCCCTGTATCATCAAGCAAATTTTTTTGAATTTATCTTCTTTCTAATTTGTACCATTTTGATACTGGTTGTTTTGGTTAATCAAGAGTCTAATAGTGACTGTATGTAGCGACAATGTGTTAACTTTTATCTGAATCCACACACACACACACTTACTCACTCACTCACTCAAGGCAATACATAGATAGTTCATTTATAATTCCTTTCTGGAGCGTTAAGAAGAAGTTGAGAGGAACTCTTATCAGCATTACATGCATCACCGGCTTCCTGTCTGTCCTTGATATGCCTCCCCACTCCCATTAGCATTAGAGCAATTCATATGCAAGATGGGAAAAACTATCTCCAAATGACAACAGGGGATTTCCAAATGTGTGCGTGTGTGTGTGTGTGTGTGTGTGTGTGTGTGTGTGTGTGTGTGTGTGTGTGTGTGTGTGTGTGTGTGTGTGTGTGTGTGTTAGAGAGAGAGAGAGTAACCAGCCCTCTGAAAAATGGGTGCGGAAATGAACTTGGATATGAGATAATTGAAATAAATGCAGCCTGTAATTTATAAAGACCACCCCGGGCGATAATTAATTCTATTGATAAGCTGCAGAGCATGTTTAATTGTGGTGGGGAAGGTCTTTTGTGTGTGTGTGTGTGTGTGTGTGTGTGTGTGTGTGTGTGTGTTTGCAAAACAGGCAGTTTGGGATTTCTTGCGTAATATGTGTGTGTATTCTGTATCACTGCAATCTTGTAGGGACTAAATAATCCCTAAAGAGTATAAAACCTGGCAGTGCAAAAGTTTGCACATTCATAATTAAGATCCATTATCAGTAGACTGATTTTCGAGGCATTTTTTCCTCTTTTAATTACCTGTGGCTGTTCTCTTGACATGCTTGGGTTTTAATGTCTGTTTTCAATTAACTATGAGAAATGAAGTGTTCTTTAACTTATTATTAGCAGCACTTTAAAATGAAGCATGTTTTTCTAAAGTTAAATGAAAAGTAATTTTGCAATGCAGCACATCAACAACTGATATCAGGGTGTTAATGTGCGAGGTGTTTAGCTCATATGGACAATGCATCTGCCAGGTGCATCATAAAAAGTGCAGTACAATGAAGCATGACATGATTTTTGCTCATCTAACCTTCCCAAATACAAATGCATCCTAAAGACATTTTGTCACATGGCAGAAAACGAACAAGTGTCATTCCGGTGTCCTGCTACTGATTTGGTTGTTACTATGTCATACTGTATAAACCCTTTTCTACTAGCTGTATGCTTTAACAGCTTTGAACATTTTAACATCATGCTTTCCTATCATTTCATCACTCTAAATTTCGTGTTCTCATGTTGACCGATGCATTCATCTGTCCTTCTTCTCTTGTTCTTATCCATCCACCTATATCCGTGACTGACAGACAAACGTGAGTGGGGTGCTGAAAATTGCTTCACATCTGTGTCTAGTGTGATACTATGCTGTGACAATTGTTTTTGCTTTAGTTTTGTGTTTGTGTCCGTGCTTGTCAGTGGTTACTTTTCTTGTAAGTTGTACTTTGGTAGATCAGAGAACAAAGTGTGTGTGTTGCTGAAGGTTGGTTGAACTTCCGGATGATCTGTGATGATGAATTAGGACTCTGTTAAAGTTGAACCTTAAAGTGCACCTTCAACCAGAGAGGATATAATTTTGTTGGAAGGAAATCTGTATACTTTTAGAACTCCATCACACACAGTTGTCTATCACTACCCCAACAGATCTGGCATTGTTATAGTCGTGATGCAGTAGCGTCTTTGTAGCACACCACTTTTAGCGTACATAAAATATATTTGCATTTGCTTTTGTGTTTGAAGATGATTTTTTAGTGCTTCATCTCTTGCTCCTCTGGTATAGAAAGAAAATACTTTTACAAATTTTAAGGTCCCTCATCCATTTCTTTTCTTATTTGTCACCTCATTCATCTCATGTGAAGTCTCTTTTTATTTCATTCAGCTCTAGCAGATATTCTATTGTTTTATCTGCCTTTCTGCCATCCTTTATGTATCCCTCTGTTGTCAGTCACCCCTCTATATAGCATTTTGTTTAACCATTCTGTGCATTACTGCCCTTTCATTTAAATATCATTCAGTCCCAATCTCCCGCTTCCATTTCATTTAGCTTGCATTTACATTTACTTGAAATTACATCTTTGTAATTCACTATACCCTCTTCTCCCTCATATTTTATCTGTAATTCTACTATTTCTGCCTTCATTCCATCTTTTTATTTTCTTCATTTTTTCTTTTATCCATGTACCAGCCGGTCAGACCACAGCGGTGGTGGAAGTGGTGGCAGTTTGGATGAAAGCGACCGGCAACGCCTGATCTCAGATTTTGCCACACGAGCGATCGCTGCCCATCGTCAGTGCGTTGCTAATGGAGGGGTGCTCAACAACCTGCCCAAGTCTGAGTCCAACATCACCTTTCTCTCAGATGAAAACCCCCTGACTATCAAAAATCCCATCTACCATGAGGATGGGACTTTGAGTAGCCCAGAGACTCTTGGAAGAAGCCAGAGGAGAAGAGACCTTCTTGGGAATTTCTCCCCTTCCAGGAAAGGCCTTCGAGAGGCCTGGCTGAGGCTCAGCACCACTGGGGGAGATACGGGATTTGGTGGGTACAGTGGCAGTGACAGCGGATGGGGATCTGGGGTTGGACACAGCTGGACTCTCCCATCAAGATTACATCGAAGAGAGATGTATGACACTTTAAGACGACAAGTCGTAATGGATCCAGTGCAGTGGGAGCTGGAGCTTCTAAAGGCCGAATTCAAGGAGAGTAAAGATGCAGGGCTGGATTCAGGATTTGATCGTGGGTTGGATTCAGACTTAATGGGAAGCCCCAATCAGGAACCCAAGCTGACAGTCAAAGAACAAGCCAGACAGTTTGAGCAACAGGCGCTCCAGGAAATGAGGCAAAGGCAAAACAGAGACTCACGAGGGTCTTTGTCGCCTGACATCCTACTTTCTGTTTTCCCGGAGTCTCCTCTCCGCCATAAGGACACTCCCACCCACAGTATCCCAACTGCTCAGGTTAAAGAGGGACCCCCAAGTATCGTTGTCACGCTAAGTGATGGAGGGACCCCGCCCCCAAGCCACAAGCCAACTCCTCCAGTGCTGCGGCGCTTTGGGGCAAATTTAACAGGTGGGGACGAAAGACTTCAGGTCCATTTAGAGGTTATACCTGATCCTCCATCAACTCCTCCACCGCCACCACCACCTCCAACCCCACCACCTCCCCCTCCCACTTCTGCTCCTCCCCCTCCTTCATCTCCTCCTCCACACCACCCTTCCTCCCCTCCTCCTCTTCCCCCTGCTTCATCTCACTCCAGTCAGACTGAAAAGCATCCTCCTCCTCCTCCTCTTCCTCTAACACCTCCTCTACCTCCCCCACCTCCACCTCTCCCTCCCCCTTTGTCACCCTCTCTCCTGCGTCCATCCACCTTTGTCCTCCCATCACTCGCAGATGTACCAGCCCTGCGGCCCGTGTCCCTACGGCCTCCGCCGCCACCCCTTCCCATAGAGCCCGAACCTCCCCGTAAAGAGCTGAAAGGAATCTTAAAGAACATCCAAAACATTGCGGACATTGAGAAGTCGGTGGCCAACATGTTAAGTCAGATAGATACGAAGCAGATCCCGCTAAAAAAGGTCCTGAAGAGCCGCGCCTCCATGGATTCTCTTGATTCCCTCGACTCTTTGGATGCATTAGCATTAGGAGGAGGGGGTGGAGGAGAGGGAGGTAATGAAGGAGCAGAAGGAGTGGAAGGAGGGGGAGAGGAACCTCCACCTCCACCGCCACAAATTCAGCCCAACCCAAACATGAACTCCATTGTGGAAGAGCTTGAGAAACGATTCCCCTCTCAGTCTACAATGCTATAGCTTTTGCCTTTATGATATGGAAAACACACAGAGGGGGATTTCTTAACATTGTTGCGTAGTTGCCAAGGAGCTGTCAAGGGACTGATGCTCAAAATAGCTCAGTGGGATGCTGTGATGATTTGGTGATTTTTACCTTGCTGCAGCTATGCTCTTCCAACATGACTTCCTGTTTTCTACATAAAAAGAAAAGAAAGAACTAGGACTAATATAAACTCGATGGGCAGAAGATGAAGAAGAAAAATGTTTGTTTTCTCAAATGATGGTACTTGTTGAACAGAAAAAAAGAAGGGAGGTAGGTGAAACTGCAGAAAAGGTCACGTCTTGCATAGCCCTAATAAATTCAGTCATGTAAAAACTGGAAAGAAGCCCAAAAGGGCTTCTACTCTCTTTCTGTTGCTGTATTCCGCACTATTTCTCTTTGACTGTTACAAGAAGAGAGAAGGATTAAAGGAGTGGTGACGGATGAGGAGGAAATGATAATCAGGTGAAGAGGTTAAGTCCATTTTTCAATTTGTGTCCCCATTTCAGTGAACCTAGGATGAATTGAAAAGGCAGCTTCACACCCCAACACCGCAGCAGTTATTTGGAGGGCCAACACGTTATCTGCCACTTGCCATTACTTTAGTTTCCCCACAAATGGTATTTCCACGACTTATGTTTTAAATAACACTGAGGAAAATGGGCTTAAAACTGCAGATGGGAGCAGTGAAATTAAATAATTACAAAATGTCTCCTGTTAACTTTCAGCTTGACTACTGTCATTAACGTTGTATATCCATGCCAAGTTGTTGACATTTTTATCAACAACGAATTATAATCAGTCGAAGACACATGATTGTTGATGGGGCCACTTGCTGTTGTGAGAAGCTAATTACCCTCTTGTGGTGGCTTTAACACACAACCTCTGCAGGTCTAAACTGGTTTGTAGATTGTAAATTTAGTGGGTGTGAAAAGGAAAATCTAAAATCTAAAGAGAGAACAATATTAAACCTGCCAACCTGGGTTGGGATATATTGGCGAAAAATAAAAAAATGTGTTTTAATGATGCATTCAGTGCAGTATCAACATGACTGTGACTTTAAGTGAAAGAACAACATTCCCTCAAGATGTTAATAGAAGGTGTTATCCTGCCAGGACGTTACGTTTTAATAGTTGTATATAAATGTAATTTCTAGACGACAGGGTCGATCTTTTTATATCAATACTTATTGATCATCAACATGTGTTGAAAACTAGCTAACTCCGGATCTAACACTTGCTTCAAATTGCTAATACAGACATGGTGAAAGTAACATTTTCTTTCAAAGTGGCCGTTATCTTTTGTCATTTTGTGTCTGCTCCATTTTTGTCATATACTCATTTAGTTGGTATTTCATATTTTTCATATTTTTATAAAGAGACTTTTGTCTCAAGTTCCCTATTTTGATTCTTAGCTGTAAAACATTTGCTCAGTCTTTTCTGTTTTGTTGTTCTCAGTCTGTCTTCTATAAAATCCAATTTTCATTATATCTTTACGTAATTGTATCTTTTTCCCACATTGTCTGTGTATCCACAACTGTCCTGCATTGTCTTTTAATGTTCTACAAGGTCATGTGAATGAACATGAAAAATGTTAATGAGTAGGTAGATGCATAGCTACAGTAAAAAACAAAACAAAAAAACAAGTCTAAAACATTTATGTAGAGTAATATTTTTATTCACAATACATGCTAAATTGTTATGATGATTTTTCTAGAGGGTTCTGTTTCTTTTACCCAAGGTTTCCTTCGTTAAAATCCATGTGCGGGTACTTTAGGGAAATCACTTTGTAGAATAGTGCTGGAACCATAACCATTTCAAAATTACCCCCTTACACTAACCTATACTGGTAGCTACTGTAGTAATTAATCCTAGTTTGAACCAAATAGCCCCTAGTCCCGTGTCACTTTAACATTAGTGCTTGATACAGGTACCAAGATAGAAACTCCAATTATGTACATTTGTCCTGCATGTTTACAGCACTTGTTTCCCCCTAGCAAATGCCTCAGGGAGGAGCAGAAGTGAAGCAGCAGTGCTATCTATGGGCATGTGCAAAGTGTAGCATCTACTGAGTGACAATGACGGCATCTGTGGAGTTGTTTTTTTTACTTGCTGGAATTGTGCCAGAAAAGTATGCGGAGGGAGTTATGTACACAGCCTCCTACATTCGTGGCATATTAATGAGGAAATACAATGTTTCGCTCACCTCAGATATGAGATACTGTGATTTATAAGGTCACGTAGCCACATCTGATCAAAATGAATAATAGTTACTGGATTTATACATTTGGAGATGTTTCACTCATCCCAAAATCCCAAGGGGTTAATTGTAGAACCAATGTCTACCTTTGAAAATATATATATTTTATTTATATATATATATATAAATAATTATACGTTACTGTTCCAGGCAGGGAAATTGCCTTGAGAACATTTTTAGCCAAACAAAATGTCAACATAATTTTAGAAAGAAAAAAGTGATAAAAATTATAGTATTGCAGATCAGGTGGCACTATGGACTTTTCGCTACATGTTTTGACATACATTTCTGCCTTCTCAGAAAAAAAAAAACATAAATCATAAATGCACAGGCAGACCTCTACAAAGTATATTTCACTTTCATGTATGTTCAGATTTGGCTCTTTCTCTTTGATATATAAATGTTTTCCCATCGCAGTTAAAGGATATAAATAAATGACTCCCTACTGTGTGAGATTAAAAAGTGATTCAGGAATGTCATCTGTCAACTCCTTGTTAGATATGTCTGTTCCTTCCCTTTTCTTTGATGAAATACCTGTAATGGTTAAACAGAAAAAGGATTGATATGTCCATTCAGTTAACCAGATATGGAAAGACATGGCAACCTTTGAAGCCCTGACATTACCTGAAAAATCTCTAAAATGTACTTGCAAGCATCACAAGTCGTTTCACTTGTGATGTGGAACCAAAGCCTGTGGATATAGCTCTGTCAGCAGCGGATTTCACTGCCATCCGTTAACAGGGTTTCAACAAGTTGACTCCAGACAGATATTGCCATCATGAAGTGACAGAATCACATCTATTTTGCAAGACCAGCATGTCACAGATGATCGTATCTGGGCAATTGATGATGATTGGATCAAATCATGAAAAGCACGGCCAAATAAAACAAACCCTGATCTTGTGTTTATCAAGTGATGACATTATGAGAGGATTTACACTGTCAGATACCAAACACACACACACACACACCTTGATGGATCTTTTCTCCAGTGGAATCAAAAGAGCTGTTGTTTCAGGACAGAATCAGCTGGTTTAGACACACACACACACACACACACACAGCGCTTGCAATTTTTCTGCGATGTGTTTCTCTTCTTACATACACAATATCAAGATCAAGCTATAAACCATGTGTTGTTAAGTTGTTCATTTATAAAAGGCCAAACACAAATGATGTAGGGCATAAACAGGAGTGTGAAAAACACAGAGCTGCATTAAAGAGGTTGCAGGCAGTGTTTCTGTTTCAGCTGACTGGGTTGGAAATGTTTTATGTTAAGATTAGCTTTCAACCTCGGTGTGTTGCATGTCATTGCACACGCTCAGCGTATCTCGCGGACAGATTCTGATTTCTCTTTTTCAGTTCTTATTGTGTGCTTTTGCTAAAGAACAGACATCTTTGGGAATATGTATTGTTTAAAACATTCAGCAAAGCAGACTGCATTTAATTGAAACTGAATTGTGAAACGGAGATGTAGCAAGAGAGCGGCTGTTGTATAATTGTACAAGTCACAGGTTTGATCCTCGCTACAGAGAATATCATGAGAAATGTGGTCATTGAAGCGGCAAATAGCGATGTGTGTTACATATGGCTTTGACCTGCTGTATTAACTGTAGTTTTTCTGTGCAAAGATGAATTATCATCAGCCTTTCCAATGTGCCCACTTTCAGTTTGACTTCTTAGTAAAGTGATTTCCATAATATGGATAAACTGCTGTAATTCCCTGACTTGTCATCTAGCACCACTGTATGGTCCAAATTTTAATTTGTCAAATACTTAAAACATTTCTGCAAAACTAATGACATTTCCGTCATCCTCAGCTGGATTTTGTGTTGTGGTGGTTAACATGGTAAACGTTAAATCAACTAGATATCAACATGTTAGCATTGTGTCTGTGAGTTAGCATGTTTAGCTCCAAGCACTGTGTCAGAGTACAGCCTCACAGAGCCTCTAGCATGGCTGTAATTTTTTAGTCTTGTTTGAAAACCGGACTTAGCCGTTTTAGCGATGTCATCATGATCCCAGATCCCATTTGGTGAGTGTTACCATAATAGAAATGAGAAAATAAGAGTTGTAATAAACCACAATTGTTTGGTCACTGGGCCATGTCCTCTGGGTATGAGAAGCAACTAAATATCTATAAGAATATTGTGGTAGTTTTGTTGGTATAAATCTGCTTAGACAAGAAATTTTAACCTTAGATTATATATCATAAGTGATAAAGCTGTTTGAAGCTGGAACACAGCTGGTTTGTCTCCAACGGTCCTGGCCACATTTTACAACACAAAAGGAGCACCTTCTTTACATACTGAGGGTTTACCCTCCTTCAAATAGGTTTATTCTGTGAACATGAAGAGAGTTACTTTTGACATTATTGTGTACAGAACACGCAATATCATTGAGAGATGTGAAATGCGAGAGAAAGGGTTGTGGGGAGAGAGAAGGCTGAAATAAGCAGAGAGAGTGGGAGAAAAAGGGAGTAACAAATGAGTGGAGGAGTAACAGTGCAAAGGGCGAGGGAGCTACAGTAGCTTTATGGGAGAGACGTGAGAGATAAAATATAGGAAGAAAATAGAAAAGACAAGAGAACACTGTTATTGGGTGTTGTAGTCTTTTCTTTAAGAGCTAATAATATTTCTCTCCTGTCTTTCTGTTTCTCTTACGTACTGTGAAACAAGGTGGGGAGGACACAAAGAGTGAGAGTCAATTATGTCAGGTGTGTGTGTGTGTGTGTGACGGAGATCAAATAGCTTTTTGTGTGTGTTTGTCTCCAGAGCACCTAATAATGTGGTCTCTCACAGCAACAAGGACACAGAGATAGACTTGTCTCCACAGACACAAGCATAGACTACGCATCACACAAGGCTGGGCACATGACTGCTGGCAGCTATAATCTGGAGAGTATACACACACAAACACACACACACAGTGATGGTGAAAGGGGCTATTTCCTTCTAACCTGTATATCACCCAAAAAACAACCTTTTCGTCTATGTATTCCTTCCATTTATCCCTCCGTTTACTCACCCATTCAGCCTTTTCTATTCATCCACTGATATGTCCATCAAATCTACCCATACTTCCTTCCATGCCTTTATTTAACCGAATAATCTTCTCTTTTTGAAGCACTCTCAATCATTCAAAACTGCATTTTGATTCTGAATGAGGGAGCACAATTTCTCCTTGAAGTCTGCATCTGTGTCTGTTTGTGTGTTAAGACGCACAATTATATTCTCATCTGAATGTATTTAATGAAATGCTCATTGCATTTGTGTGTGTGTGTGTGTGCGCGTTCCTGTGTGTCTTTGCACTCTAATTTCTAACAGAAAGAAGAATCTTTTGTGTCCTCTAAAAGTCACCATTTGTTGTTCTGTGATATATCTTCATTTGATCAGCTCATTACCTTGGTTTCACATGACAGTACATCCTGCCGGAAACATAGTTAAGACGCATGGACAGAGAGGTTTTTGGCAGTTTTTCTTATTTTGCTATTCATTTATTTGTATTTTTCCCTTTGGCTTTTGTCTCATTGTTTTTCCCTCATTCTTTAAAGTTTGTGTCTTACAATATCTCACCGTCTCTCTCCATCTCTCTTTGTCCTATTGTATTTGTTTGCAGTTTTTCCCCCTTCATTTCACAGTACTGTAAACGTTATCAAGCTCATTTGTTCATACTATCATCAACTTGGCTGCTGGGTGCACCCAGTCTGATATGTGGTGAAATGAATTGTCAGAGTTTATTATTTTCCCACAAAGTGTATTAAAATCAATCAAGAGGAAATTATCTTAAAGGAATAGTTCAGCATTTTGGGAGAAACACTCAATCAATTTCTTGATGTGAGTTGGGTACGTATGGTGCCACTCTTGTCTGTAAGGCTATTATGAAGCAATATACAGCCAGTGGAGAATTAGCTTAGCTTAGGATAAGGAGTGGAAGCAATGGGAGAAACGGTTGCACGTAAAACCACAACTTGTCTTTTACATTTTGGTGTTTGTATGGAAAAAAGTTATAACATGTTTATTACTAAACTTAAGACATGCTTGTAGGGTTTTGATTTTCTTACCTTTGGACAGAGCCAGGGTAGCTGTTTCCACCTGATTCCAGTCTTTATGCTACTAAGCTAACAGCCAGCTGGCTTTAGCTCCATACTTGGCCTACAGATACAGTACCGGTATCAATTTTATGTAACTTTAAGCAAGAAAGCAAAAAAGTGTATTTCCAAATATATCAAACTATTCTATACTTTATTAGGACAATGTTTATAGAGTATAACACACAGAAGCTGAGGGTGTGACTTACACTTTGTTATCAGGGCAAAAAACGTTTCCACACATCATGTAACAGGAATATAATAATTAAAATGTAATGCAGACAGCTTAATTGACATAATTACGCCCCTCTGATAAGTACATGAGAGCATCTTCTTTGGACTTGGTTTGATTTTCTATCTTCACTTGATGTCAAACTAAGCCAAGAGTAATCACACACAACATAAGCAAAGGATTGCCTTCAGGGTTTGGGAAAATCAGCCAGACGCCTGTCTCATAGGAAATGGTCAAATGTTTAGAAAGAAATGTTAGATCACTTTACTGGTTATTCAAAGCATACTGGAGATTTCTGGTGAAGGAGCCATGCTATCCATAGACATTTCTGATAATAGCTGAAATGAATAGGAATACAATTTTGGAGACGCTCCAGTAATGATTTTGTTCTCTGCCTGTGAAAGCTATCCTACCTCAATGGTGTAATGCGTAAAATCTCAATTAATAATGATATTCTGTTAGGATTGTCTATATTAGCCCTAAAAATATTGATCTTCTAAACTCATTGGTAATAATTGAAAATATAAATTACTAACAGGAGTCTCGATTTACTGACCTGGTGACCAGATTTGGCCTTCAAGACGATTTCAGGCCTCCCTCTAATATACTAAGAATGTTATTTACCAAATGAAAGGTTTGGTAAAGTATTTCCATACTGACCAGCTGTGCAACCATACACCACATTGCTCAGGGTTGTTTTGATTGCTACGTGCTGTAGTGGGACAACAGTGTGGATTTGTGCATTTTATATTAAATAAATTTGGAGCTACTCCAAATTCCTCTTTTCCTCTCCCAGAGAGGAGCAGGGGGGTTAAAGATCAACTTTCAACAGACTGCTGAAGAGACCCCCAACGGAAGGGGGGTGGAAAAGTTGCTTTCTCTAAGTGCTATTCATGAGCAGTTGATCGTAAAACTGGCACCTTTTTGATTCCGAAGCCCGATAACGCGGTGCCTGACTGTTAAACTGACAAAAGGGAAATTAACCAGAGATTACAAACAGCCTATCGGAACTCTCCTTAGAGGGGGGCAGGAAATCCTAAACTGCCCCCTCCCACACATGTAACCGTGGCAACTGACCTTGCTTTGTGTTTCATTACCCCATCAAAGGGATACCCCCTTTTACGCCTAAGTGTGACATAATCCAGGACAGCCGAACTTTAAATAAACAAAGACTGCAGTCCCCAAAGACCCAAAGTATTAACTGCTATCTGTTGTTGATATTAGTGCTGAAAAGAATCTAAATAAGCTACTTTTGCAGTGTTTTTATTTTCAGCAAGATTAAGGACACTCCTTCATCTTATGTGTAACGAATGCTTGTTCACAATACTTTCTCACACAATTCCTTTAGAAATGATGATAAAGAAATGTCATACTATACTCTTAATCGCCAGCTTGAATTTAAGGCCGAATAACTAAATTCCCCATTTCCTATGGAAAGGTTGTTTTGGATTAATCTAAGCTTTCCTCATGTAACCTGAGCTCCCCCAAGTGGACGAAATAAGTATTACATACCATCGTCGGAAATGCCGTTAATGTATAAATGTCAGGACCAATAATGTGACAATTGTTTCCTGTTACCAAATGCTTAACTTAGAACGGTTTGACCACTGAGGTTTAATTGTGGAAAATATTTGATTATAATACGCGCAAATAGATTTTCTTTTCTTTTTAGACATTAAAGTTTAGAAAGGCAGTCCCTCGGGAAGCCGGAAACGATCCCTCGGGAACAAAGATCTGCCCTCTGGGGAATCACGACCCAGACAACAAAAGAGCGACACGCGACGTCGTTCGCTCTCTCCTTTCTTCTCTGCTCTTTTCTTCTCCTCGCGCTCTGGTCGTCCGCTCTGCTCTCTGGACACTTCGGCACGCGTCCGGCGTGCCTCTCCCGGCAACGCCCTAAGAGTTCGACCAGCGCAACGAAGCCTTTGTTTCGCTTGAAGCTACACACGCAAAGTGCCGCGACATCAATTTGCCCCTCAGTTTGTTTTTATTTTCTTTCTTTCGTTTTGTTAAAGTTCAGTCCGTTAAGTTACACTGGTCTAATTCAGGAACGACCAAGTTCCCTTTTAAGCTTTTTCATCAAGCCAACTTCACCGAGGTCAGACCAAGCCACGTGGTCTCGCCAGCGGCAACGAAGGACTCCTGGAAACAACCGAATTGCCAGACGGAGGACGGCCAACCCTTGAGGTTTTTCTTCAGACACGGAGAATCCCTAGCAAAAAGCCAGGATCGGGCAGCTAGTGTGGGACCTGTGCAACAGGCCAAAGCAGGCCGCCGACAAGCAGTAAGACCAAACAAAGCATTCTGTGGTCAGGGATGTCCCATAGTGTTAATATTGTCTTTTTAACTCCTAAACTCATAGCTTACTTTCATTAGTTCTCCTCTGCCGTATGAGTCAAATGCTTCCCACAATCGAACCTCCATTTCTCACTGTTCAGCCATTGTTTATTTTCCCTGATGTATTTAACCACCCTTTTATATCGCTTTAGTTAGTTAATAAATTCACTGTAATCAAGGAACTGTGTGTGTTGACTATTTCCACGTCCCTGCCAAGAGAATTGACCCTTTAGATATGAGACTGACTGATAGATTTAAGATAATTTATCGATTATTAACTAACTGATCACTAGTAATAATTGTATAATTATTAAAAGCTACCTAGAGGTCCGGAGACTCTAGGATAGTAACAACTCCGGTGGTGCCCTTTTTAAACGGAAGCTTTTTATGGATTAATATATATTTGAATATTAAATTCATTATTGGGTATTAATTCTCATAAATGTATTAAAATTCAGAGCTAAGTTTTAGACATGCTACAGTGCTGCTAAACTTCAACAAATAACAGATATCTGTTGTTGTTGAAGCGGAGAGTATGTGCTGTACCAGCGCAGTACTGTATTTATGCTAAACAGTCAGTTTACGTGCACCGATTTTACATTACACATGCATGTGTTGTGTGTATCTGTCCTGATAATAAATAGTCCTGTGCTCATAAATAAAACATGCCTCCTATTAAACTAGTCACAAATTACATGGTAATTGAAAAATGTGTTCATTATTGTTGTGGCTAATGTTGACATACCCCATCTACGGTTTTCTCAACAATAGAATGAGCTCATTTGGGTTGTGATTATTAAATATTTATGAAGCTATAATCAGAATATTTACCAGAATAAGACAACAAAATAAACAGTAAATGACGTGCGGGACTATACTGTATTTTCTCAACTTTCTCATTTTGTGTTGTCCTTTAGTCTTTTTCTCTCTTAGATAGCCCTCCCTGTCTCTCCATTTATCTCAAAACACACACACACACACACACACACTTGCATACATACACTCATACACATCTCATCTTCTTGGAAACTGTAAAATGTGATATATTTCCAGCTACTTCCATTTGGGTCTTGATTGAAACATCTTATTTCCTCTGCAGTAAGGAAAATGCACAGCAAAGTGCTGACATGTATTAAAACATGTCTACTTCAGGAGGAATATGTTAAATGACAGACTTTCTTGGTAATGTTGGTTAGAGGTCTTTCTGTTTTTGTCTTTGATCTTCTAGGCGTGGATACGGTCAACACGAGGTAGGTGTCGTTCACTGTGTGCACGCCCTATAGCTGCATGTGTTATTCACTTTTTTTTTCTTTTCCTCTGATGCTTAGTGGTGTCCTTCATTGTTGTCTGCTCTTTTTACTCTTTTCCGTTTGATGTAATCAAGACGGAGCAGCGTGTAATCAGTGCCTTGTATTTACAACTTGTTGTATCTACATAATTGACTGTCTCGTTTGAAGACCTCTGCAGTCCATTGATGGCACATATTAAAATGTAAAAAAGACACCGATAAAGGAAGTCAGCCAAATCTTTTTAAAATCCATAAAGTTGGAGATACAGAATTATCTGTATTCCAAAACAGTATATAGACATGCAAGAAAACAAATTTTACCAGATGTTGTTCAATATGTACAACAGTGGTTGTGTTGTTGTATAATAAATAGTCCATTTGCACAAATAGCGAAATAGTGTTTGACAGGATACACATTTTAAAACTTGGAAATATTTCATTTGGTGTTCACTCTGGGGGGGAAAAAATGTAATACCTGATCCAACAAAATTGATTGACAACACCAAATATAAACAAATGCCTAGACAGGATCATCTGCTTTCAAGCGATATTGGATGAGGAACATCAGGTGTTGATTTATACTGTTTTGGGGGTGAGCTCCGAACTTCTTCCATACAGTATGTCTTGTCATTCGCCACTTTTCTTTCCCTCTGGCAGACGCAACAACTTCTCCGACCTTCTCTGCTCAGACCAGAGGTACTCTGTCTCTCTTTTCTGAAATCGTCTTTAACTCCCCGTGTGTGCTTCTGCTTGAGTGTGTGGTGGGGGTTTTTAAGTGCAGTCCATGTAATCAGGGGTTAAAGAGTACAATTTCTTATGAGGGATGTGTTTTAAATAGGTATGCATATATGAGTGTGTATTTCTACAGATACATTTCAGTAAATGTAGTAGGTATGTATCTCTGTCTGCGTGTGGGAAGCTTCTAATAATGGTCTGTCAATCTAACAGGAGTTATCAATGGAATCTGGCATCGACCCCGGTCAGGACTACTACACACAAGATTATTACAACTATGATCACGGGTTTGTATGGCTCATTGTTTAGACGTCATTATCACTTTTTGTAAAATTTAGTTACTGAAGCTTTGGTTTTGCTCATAAAAAGTGTTCGGTGAGATGTATGAAAAATAATAGAATACGGTTTATTACTTAGGTTATTTTGCATATATATTTGCTATGTCATGATACTGGCAAATATCAATTTCAGAATATATCCTTATCAATTCTTATTTCAGCCCTATTGCTAACTATGATTATTTTGCCAAAAACATAAACATTGCATAAACAACACTGTAATTGTAGATGAGAAGTGATGCTGGCCCCCTTTTGCAGCATTTTATATTTGTCCCTTGCAGTGTAGTGATCTTAGAGTATGATACAATACAGTATTGTATATGGATTACTTACCAGTAGTGACATGACAGATACTGAGGGCAGAGAATACAGGCAGGTCCCCACTGTGTCATATCTGACCTTCGAGCTCTGGCAGTGGCCGACAGGGTTCACCTCCACACTGATGAAACATATTTCCTCCTACATGAGTCTAGAGTTCACTGTGAGCACGGCACATCCAGCTGAGCCTCGTGCTGCTTTTGATATCAAGCTGACCTGTGTCAGTCACACAGTGTGATGGCTGCTGTGAAACGTCGACACCAGTTCCTCATACCGGCCTTTCCACTCATGCATGGTGTATTATGTTTTTGAACTACAGGAAGTCAGAATAGTTGGAGGACAATCTTACAGTGATTTTGTTCAAAGTGTGTGTGTGTGTGTGTGTGTGTGTGTGTGTGTGTGTGTGTGTGTGCATGCATGTACTGCGCACATGTGTGTCATTCCTTGGATGACAGCAAGAAATTCTGTGTAGGAATGGCAATATATTGAGCACACATATACAGACACATTAGATCAAAGCATTTATGAACAAGACCTCTGAAGACTTATTGCATCCCTCCCAAGTGTGTGTGTGTGTGTGTGTGTGTGTTATTCTGCACCCAGCCTGCCATCTGTGATGTATTGTGTAATTTTTATAATTTTAGCTGCAGACTCCCAGGAACTTGATTTTATACGCCCACCCACACTCACACATAAATACACAGTAGCAGACACACACACACACACGCACACACACACAGAAATTATGTCATGGCAAACACATTCACTCACTCACTCATACACTCACTCATTCTTTCTTTCACAAACATACACACACACACACACACACACACACACACACAAACACACAAACAGCTAATTCTTTCTGCCTAGCATTGGAATAGTGTAGCAGCTAATCAGGCAGCCAGGCGTGGAAGCAGACAATGGGCCAGATGCTGTTGGCTTAGAGCAACAACCACAAACTCATGTCTGACTCTGTACACACACAGGCGCGGGAAATCAGACTTTGTGACCCGGTGGGATTCAGATGTAATCATTTCATTTGTCGCAGTTGTGAATGAAAGGCGCAGGATTTTGTCAAAGACTATGCTAACAAATGCTAAACCGCCTCTCAGGACACAGACAAAGTTTCAGAGTTCAGCAAGTGTTGTTTTTAGAGAAATAGACAACATCTGTCCCAGTATTTACTTTCACAGCGATAGTAATCCATTTCAAACCCATTTGGAGGGATGCATCATAACCTTTTGACCTTTCTTTTTATCTGTCTTCAAAAGAGGAGATCAAAATGGGATTTTCACTGCATATGGGAATGCAGCCATCTGCCATTGGCGTGATTCTTATTGGATTTACACAGATGCTGAAAATAACTGGAACCATTTGTTGCATAGGTCTGATGTTTTGATGCATGTCGCAGAAACACAAAACAACTAAAAAAAAACATGTTGCCCTCTAGTCAAGAGTGAAATACTCAACCCATACAAGCCACGGAGCAATAAGGGATTAAATCCTGCTTTTCCAAAATCGTTATTGGCGTGGGTGATGAGCAGTCTGACTGTCATGAAGCTGGTAGGTGCGTAGTTAGGGCACCCACATGAAAAATATAAGATGAGGAGAGCGAAATCTGGCATTAATCAATGAAGATGCAGTTTTTATGTTGTAAACAGAAGCAGGACAAAGGTGAGAACAAAGAGAGGAGAATAGGAGAGGTCTGCATGTCCAGCTTGTTTTAGGTAGGGTGTAAGGTGTACGAAGACATTCATTACAGATGGGCAGGGGTAAAATATGAAAGTGTCTGTGATGATTCAACATTTTGGGAAATATGCTCATTTGCTTTCTTGCCGAGAGTTGGTTGAGGAGATCGACACCACTCTTGTATCTATATGTTAAGTATGAAGCTACAGCCAGTTAGCTTAGCTTAGCATAAGACTGGAAAATAACAAAATCGATCTACCAGCGCCTCTAAAGCTCACTAATTAAAACATTATATCTAAATTCTTTAATCCATACAAAAAAAAACAACTTGTGATTTTACTGGAGGTTACCAAGGGTGCAGGTTTGCATATGGACGTTTTAGGAGAACAGCGTTGTCCCAGCCATTATTTGAGCAAACTTGTCTGCATTAACTTTTTGATGTGAAGTCACATTAGATTATTCTAGGCATCATTCTCAACACAGCATTATGCTGTGTTCACACTGAAAGCAAATTTTGGGCGGCTTGATTACATACAAAGTCAATGCAAAGATGCAAATTCCTGTGAATTCGGTCCGGGCGGTGCTGAAGATGCGTTTGATGCGGCATTTGCAGGTTCACTCGGGTTCAGATTTTTTTACTTGAGCGAGAAATTTGCGTGATGCTATGTTGCGAAATCCTGACAGCGGTGAGATTTTCTGGGTGTCACCGATAGCTTCAGAGCGTTGTTTGGTGAGGACCAGGCAGAGCGGGGGAGTGACATGCTGCTGGCCAATGGAGAGCTGCTAAACTACGGGGAAGTGTAGAAGAAAGAGCCGAAAGTGAAAGAGGGAGCAGCGCTACAGCTTTTGGACAAATAAACACCCGTAATCGGTCTGGATTATACTCTGACAAGGCCGTTTACCCGCAGGAGGAGCTCAGAGTTAACTGCCTTTATTAAATTAGCTTTCTACTTTAGTTTTTGAGATTACAATATTGATTTATCTTCACTCGCGCTTCTCAGCAGCTAGCTTCCATGCACATCCGGTTCCACTGTTGTCATTAGCGCCGGTTGGCGCCCAGAGTTGTGTTGGACTACTACTTCATATTTATAGAAAAACCAGACAAAACTGGACATTGCTTGGAGAAAAGAAAGCGAGGAAATTGAACTACCTGGTGAGTTCAGAAAATATGTGTATGTAAGTTTATTCCAGCTATTGTTGTACTTTACTGTGAACAAGTTAGCATAGCATAGCCCTGATTGAGCCGAACTCCATTCAGAAAACAAACATTTAAAAAGTTGTTGTCCTGCTGACTTGCAGACAGACCTGACAAAGCATGAATTCATATGTCTAACAAATCGGCATCATATTGTAGTTATTTCAGCATCAGATTGATCCATTTATTGCAATTAAATCACAATAAAATGTTTACTTTGGGTTCACATAGCTGTAATATTCGCATGTTGTGTTTATTCGCTTATTGCGTTGTGTGTGAACACTCAGCAGTGGTCCAGCGATAAAAAACGCGCGAGGAAACCGTTACAAGGACTAAATTCACGTTGTATGTGAACACGGCACAATGTGCCATCCCAGAAGCTACGTCCAATTATTGAGCAAGATATATGTGACCATTGCTCAGCTGTTGTTTCAGAACCATGGACTGCAGTGAGAGAGAGCTGCAAGCCGCCAACAGCGGTTTTTATGCGCCTCCCCCCCTGCTGATTTTGACAGAGAATTTAGCTCTCTGCAAGTGCTATGTTATTATGTGAGCGCTCTGCTTAATAAATGTATTCTTTGATTTTGAAACAGTAGCCTCAGGACTTTTGTCCATATTGCCTTTTTTACCCAAAAGCGCTTAATCCCAGCCCTTCATCCCAGCACTTTTCTGCCAGAGAAAAACTATATGGACACACAACCTTATGTTGTTGTTATTTAAGCTTTCTGAAGCTATTGGATATTGAAATCAATTCATTTTATTTTATGAAAAAAAACGGGCCCCTTACAGTTATTAACAGCCCCCTCAGTCACTTCGTCCTGACACTTCGGATGGGGCATGCTGTGTCCCTACCAATGCTGAGACCAAACCTATGCCCTTGTGCTGGAATATTTCTTGACTGTTCCCAGCCAAGAAATAAGCTGACAGTCTCAGTCTCCTGACGTCAGCTTCATTTTTAACAGACAGTTATGAGAGTGGCGTCAATCTTCTCATTTCACTCTTGGCAAGAGGGAAATTAAGTCTATTTCCCATAACTGTTCCATTTTTCCCCATCTGTAATTCATGTATTCATACACCTTGCACCTTGGGGAATTTGCAAGAAACAGATGCATCAAACTCCAAAGAACATTTGGTCCTTACTTTTCCGATAATGCAACTCAGTAGTGTTTCACTTTATAACGCCCGTCTGGTAAATGACCACATCTTTCAATCTCCAAACTGCCAGTGTGCAACGCATTCTTCCTGTTTAAAAACATGTGGTGCTGAAGCCAGGGGCGTTTCCAGGCTCTTGAAACATTGGGGGCTTAGCCCAGCCCAGAAATCTTTCATGTTTTCACCTTACAGTCTATGGTTTGACTTGTTTTCATCCCCACCCCCTGTTGCCGCCCAAAGTACGTCTGTAAAGCAACAGTAAATGACCTCTACACAGTAACCCAAACATCGGTCCCATTTTCTGATATCAACCAGGGGGGTCCTTTATTTTTATAAAGGGAAGAACATAAGTTTGGGTGGCAGGTGACAATTCAGAATATAAAAATAGAATTGAATGTAATGCAGTAGCTTAATTTTTTTTTTTTTAAATATTTTATTTTAATTTAATTTATATTTATATTGCATTGCAGGTTTTCTTATTGTGCAAATAAACCTTTCTCATAGCATTTTATTTGTTAATTAACATTTCTTGGTGCAAGCTATTTTTCAGTGGCCACAGCTCTCCTTTACTCATTCAAGTGCCTGCTCTATGCAGGGTAGGCTATGCAGCTGATGATGAAGCTACTGCAGCTCCTGTGTCAAACATATCGGTTATTTTCGTGTATTTTGTGATTTTTTTGGCCCACAAGAAACAGCTCGAGCAAAGGGGGAGGGAGTGGGCCAATCATTGGCCCATTTTTTAAAATCAGTTAACCCTATATATATGCCAGATTACCAGTCCACCCCTGAGGCTACTACCCCCCTTTAGACCGTCTGACAGACACAGAGCCCGTCTGGGACTGTAGCCTATGAGACGAGAGCACTGATCTTCATCAGAGGAAGAAAACCGAAACTGAAAATATCACCATAATTCTACACAAATGTTCACTTCAGCAACTCTGATAAAGTGCAGCTCTCAGCCGTTTTAGAGGGAATGAAGCATCCTGGAGACAGTAAAACAGTAGTGTCTCACAACGAGTGGGACAGAGACAGCAGGACACAGAGCGACAGGTGTCAGTGTCGCGGGCAGGTGTGATATTCTCTCATTACTGTGCGGCAACTGTTAACCGTTTGTGTTGAATAAATGGTTTATTTCAGTTTACAAAACACGGAAAAAAATAACAATTTGTGTGAATATGCAATTTACAAGAATCTTATATGTGCTTACACCAATCCATTCACACAAAATTACTCGCAACATTTGCAACCGAAAAAAAGAATAGGCTGAAGCCCAAGGCTTCCTGCGTGTTAACACATTGAATAGACACTGACCGACAACATTTATGTTTGATTACAATTTTGCAATTCAGAAGTCGCGGACAAGCGCTCAAGCTGTGAGCAATGCGCGCTCTCTCTCCCTCTCGCTCTCGTTCTCTCTCTAAATGCAGGCAGTCTGAGTAATGGTGGTGGGGTGGTCACATACGTGAACTTCAAATAAAATGTATCAATTATTGCGAGTAGCCTCCGCTCTTTGAAGACCTTAGAGAGATGCTGCGTCATGAAGATTATCACATATTAGCATGGAAAATATTTTGTTGCTGTTGTTGAGTTACATTCGGGGCTAAACTCAAAACATCCAGGGCTAAAGCCCCGGGAAAAATGACCTGGCGACGCTGTTGGCTGAAGCCCATGCTGAGGTTATTCAAGTGACATGAAATGAATCATTTTCTTTTCAAAGCTCACTGCAGAGCCATAGGAAGACACTGTACAATAGTTTTAACTGGTGGTGTAGGATTTGCCGTGATTAGTAAATTGACTTTCACATGTAAAATTAATACTCCCAAAACTCCTTTTAGATTTTATAAAAAAAAACTGAACATCCACTCTGAAAATGACAAACTTAAATGTCCACATTTTGTCACCAGAAGCTGAATATATATATATATATATATATATATATATATATATTCATTTCCTCAAAGTCACTTCTGTATGAATAGGCAGAACTTTTTAAAATTCTAATGTTTCATTTTGAAACAAAGCTGCAGATGAAGTCAAGCTGGCAATTATAAAACTAAACTAAAAACATTTTGTTTCACTTAGGCATTGAAAATTGGGATAATGTTCTCATCCAGTGACTTTTCAAGACTATTAAAGCATGCAGTACTACTAGTACTTTGTCATGTAGGCTCCTTACTGTGTGACTGTGATCACACGCAGGACTAACCAGACCACAACAATTATTTAGCATTTGGAGAGCCACCTGAAACAGGCCAGTTACCCAATTTGGTCCATTTTGGTCCATACACACACACACACACACTGCTGCAAAAACATACCATCCAGTCTTGGCTATAATGCCAGTGCATCTGGACACTTTGAACTGCATGAACTTGATTTTCAGTTTATTACTGCCCCCCAGTGGAGACATGGAGAGGGGGAGTAGTGAGAAAGAAAATGGGGGAGAAGAGTAAAGGGAAGAACAGAGAGAAAGAAATGGGAAGAAGGGCAAAAATAGATCACTCAGAAGGTAGAACATGCAAGCAAAGAGCTAGTATAGCCATTAAGTAATTTGATTGTGTGTGCACTTCAGTTTGAGTCTGCGGGTTAATGACTGTGAAATCCCATAAGCAGGTTTTAGTGGAAGGTTAAGACTCATTACTTTAGCTTGCAGTGGCCATACTGTAAGGATTATAACATTTATGTCTGACTTTTTCCTTCTGGCTTGAACCTGCCATAGTGCCACTGGTCACTTGTTTTTCTTTCCTTTGCCTCTTTTTTTCTCTAACATACCTCTCTACCTCACCCTTTTCTCACCCCAACATATCAGTCTTCCACTTGCCCTTTCCATTTCGTTATTACTTCAACTTCTCCGACCGGTTGACTGTAAGCAGAGTGATTACACAAGGCAACTTTTCTGTACAGCTCTGTTAGGGAACGCAGCCAAAGGACTTACGGCTGATTTGTTACTTTAATCACACGGAGGACATATTGTTTCCAGGATAGCATTTGAAAATATGTTTTTTTGACCCACCGGCTCTCCGAGTTGCTTGCTGCAGGGCACAGAGCCCAAGCCGTGATACACAACACAGTTTTTTGGCTGGTGGAGCCAGGCGGCCCTCCTGGCAACAGGTAACAAAGGGATACAAAAGGGAGGGAAATCGATTCCAGTGTGTTCTGCTAACAAAATGTCTCCTGGCAACAAACTGCTCCTTTTGTGATTAAGGCTGCTTTGCTTAGGCAAGTCATTGGACACTGCTTATCATTGGAGTGAACCACAGTATGCCCCGTGCATTACTGCTTTAAGTGGCTGTGATAAGCATTAGCCAAGTTCCCCAGTTTTGTTTGTAAAGCAAATTTCTCCCCTGTCTTAACTTCTGATTGGCTAAAGCTGCTGTACAATAACACAGCTTGCATTTATTTATTATTACTACATATAGCAAAAATTAATACTACATTGTTTGTAAGAAAAATAATCCTTCACAATGAATCGTAAAAATACAAAAAGATAGCAATTTCTGCTGTGTACAGCTTCTTATTAGCTGTTGCTTTTCTGCAATACTTTTTTTTTTCTCCCTCCCTTTCTTTGTCCAGTTATGAGCTTCCTCAATACGGCAGTCGCAGGAAGCTGATCTCACCCTCCGGCCTGTACGATGAATATGGAGAAGTTGTTGTTGATGATGATGGCAGCTACTACTACAGCCCACAGGAGTCTGACGGAGAGGTAAACAGAAAACTACTGTAGAGACACAACATAAAACCTTTTTAGATGTTCACTAACATAGGCTAGTACAAGTGTCCATGAAGTGTGAAGAGGAGAAATTGTTCATCTCAGTGACATTTATTGATTTTGCACCGTATTCTTATGGAGAAAACATAACTGTGGTGAAAGTACTGAATTAAAGTACAGTTCAGGCAAATAGTATTAAAAACAAAGTATGTTTTTAGTGATCACTAACATGATCTTTTGTTTACTTAAGGGTGATCGGCCCAATTTAAACCAAATTGACTATTTTTATCTTTAAACCCTTTCAATGAAATTCAGTATATAGTCTTTAGAAATTATCACACTGGTGGACTGTTAGGCTGCTTTGAAGGTTGGGACACACCGTTTTAAAGGGACAGTTCCAGTTTCCAGTTTGGGAAATATGCTTATTTGCTTTCTTGCTGGGAGTTAATTGACAATATGAATACGACTCTCATGTCTGTACAATGTAAAGTATATGAATCCAAGGCCAGCAGCTGATTAGCCTAGTTTAGCATAAAGACAGCTGTAAATGCTAGCCTGAGGGGATTTTGGAAATCAATTCTCTCCATGTTTTTGGGAATAAAATGTTATACAATTAAGGCAATGAATGATATATGAACAAACCCCTCTGTAAAAAACGTCAGAATATAGTCAGGAATTTTCTGGATGGAAGTGCTACTGAAGTAGAGATTTCAGGCTCAGAGTATGAGAAAAAACGAATTTAAAGAAAATGGCCTTCATGTTGTCAGAAATTAACACTAGCCAATCAGATTTCTTGCTTAGCTTACTTTCACGATTAGTTGCTGGTACAAAGGAAATTACCATAGTAGGATCCAACAACGTTGTGCAGGAGAGTTTTACAATGATATGGTGCAGACGACAGCAGGAGGACATGTTGAGGTAGAATGTTAACTTTTAGGAGAAATCTACAGATGCAGATAGACAAACTGTAGTAAAATAAACAACTAAATGTGTATTTTGGATGTTTCGTTACAGTAGTCTGAAAAAAGACATGTTATGGAAGCAAAGTAGCCCAAAATCTCAAAATTGACCAGTGCATGATAAAACAATGTTTTTGCCTGCCGTGTCTCGCCTTAAACTTTCAGGAACATCAATCTGTCCAGTTAGGAAGCATAAGTGATTGTGAATTCATGTCACTTACTTTGTTGCAACAGTAAGATGACCCCCAAAAAGGGAATGGTTTTACAGTTGGTGGCCACAGACCTCCTGACTGATTGTTCTCTAGTTCTGCATTTTGCTAGTGTCTTTGTCAATACTGGTAGCGTGGGGCAATACCTGCAGCCCATTCAGATTGCACAGGTATTCCAGCTCCTCCACGATGGCACATTCATATGTGCCGTTGCAAGAAGGTTTACTGTGTCTCCCAGCACAGTCTCAAGAGCATGGAGGTGATACCATGACAAGGGCCGTTACATAGGGAGAGCTGTGCAGGGCCATAGAAGGGCCTCAACCCAGCAGCAGGACTGTTATCTGCTCCTTTGTGTGAGGAGGAACAGGAGGAGCACTAACAAAGCCCTACAAAATGACCTCCAACGGACTACTGGTGTGCCTGTTTCTGACAAAACTGTCATAGGACAGTGCACTGTAGCAGTGCCTTTCATCGTTTCACCCGTACATGAGGCAGCATGCCTCCCCACCACCGGAGCTACATCATTTTTTCATCTAACTCTGCAAAAAAGCAATTGAGCAGATTTCCAAAAATGTCAAACTATTCTTACATTTAAGTTGTAAACTTGCTCTTGAATTATTTTTACAACAGGACATTCTTTGAATAACAGGTACAAGGTGGCTCCTAATAATACTTTAATAATACAAGGCCTGCTCCTAATAATACTTTAATCATTTATAGTGATGGTTTTTGCAGTTTACATGGCTTACTTGTTCCATTCCTAATATCATCATGACAACAGGTGAGGACACAGTTTCAAGGAGGTAGATTAGCCCCACACCCTTCCTATCTCCAACCCCATCCTCCACCTTCTCATGGGCCCTCAAGAAAGACCCCAGGAGCCCCAAGAACTGAGGGCGACAAAAAAAATCCATCAGAGGGTGGTGCCATCATGAACACGAAGCCTCTGAGCTTAAGCGCGGTTGCCCGGTTAAAGGCCTGGATGAGGGCGAGCACACTGCTGTGTTCTGGGAGTAAAATATCTGGACAACCTCCTACCATATACCCGCCCTGGAACAAAGCCAGGGTTAGGCCGGTGGAAGAGGGGGGAAGAGGTAGAGACAGATTGGAGGAAATAAAGGGGAAAGAAGGAATGGAAAAGGAATTTGAGAGACGGAAAGTAGGAAAAAGAATTAGCAAATATGGAGGACAAGATGAAGTGACAGAAAGGTGGAGGGAAAGAGGAGGCAGAGGAGAAATGGAAAGACAGGAAAGAAACAACAGAGGTGGCGTGACAAACAATGTGTTGAGAAATGCTGTTGAAGGAAGAGAAGGCGTCAGGCCAGAGCATAGGGGAGAGCTCCCTGGCTTGTCGTCCTCTGGCTACTTTGCCAGCCAGGACGGCTGCATGGTCATTGACGGGAGTTATTTCCAGACGTCCATTCACACTGATGGACTGTTTGACTGCTTTGAAGGCTGGGACTGTTAGGTTGCTTTGAAGGTTGCGACACACTATCATTTGAAAGGAACAGACAGTTCCACAGTTTGGGAAATGTGCTTATTCGCTTTCTTGCTGGGAGTTAGTTGAAAAGATGAATACCACCTCTCATGTCTGTACAATATACATTATAAGAAGCCACAGCCAGCAGCTGACTAGCCTAGCTTAGCATAAAGACGGGAAAAAGGGGGGAACAGCTAGTCTGGCTCTGTCCAACAGTTACAAAATCTGACACACCTCTAACCTCTAAGCCCTGCATGAAAAACACATTCATTTCAATGAGACTAGTCCAGCGACTCATGGCTCCAACACAGAGGGCCCCAGCAAAATAATGCAGGGTTGTTCTCTACTTTTTACCTCTCCATCATCATAGAGGAAAATAAATTAATTGTTGATAACTTTTTATTTTGAACAAGTGTTGAATAGACTGGCTCTATTACTCAAACTAGACTTTCTAGATTGTATTTCATCATCTCCCCGGTACATGAGGCAGCGTGCCCCCACCACCACAGCTGCATGACCTTTTAATCTAACTCTTGGCAAAAAAGCAAGTGAGCGGACTTCCCAAAATGTCAAACTATTCCTACATTTAAGTTGTAAACTCTGCTATGACATGTTCATATCATGTAACCTTTCATAGTACCATCAGTAGTGCTAGCAACACCCCGTGAAAGAGTAGTACAAGGTTAAAGCCTGCTCCTAATAATTCTACTAACATTAATAGTGATTTTTTTTGCAGTTCGCATGGCTTACTTGTTACATTCCTAAATGTTCTTATTTGGTTTTGGACTAATATCATCACGACAACAGGTGAGGAGACAGTTGCAAGGAAGTAGATTACCCCCACGCCCTTCCTGCCTCCAGCCCCATCCTCCACCTTCTCATGGGCTCTCAAGAAAGACCCCAGGAGCTCCAAGAGCCGAGGGCGTCAAAAAACAACCGTCAGAGGGTGGTACCACCATGAACACTAAGTCCAAGAGCTCAAGTGCTGCCCGGTTGAAGGCCGTGATGAGGTCCTCTGGGAGTAAAACATCTGGACAACCTCCTACCATCCACCTGCCCTGGAACAAAGCCAGGGTCAGACCGGTGGAAGAGTGGGGAGGAGGTAGAGACAGATTGGAGGGGGAAGAAGGATTGGGAAAGGGATGTGAGAGAGAGGAATCGGGGAAAAGAGAAAACAAATGGGGAGGAGGCGGTGAAATGACAGAAAGCGGTAGGGAAAGAGGAGACAGAGGAGAAATGGTAACATGGGGAAGAAACAGCAGAGGTGGCGTGACAAACAATGTGATGAGAAATGCTGCTGAAGGAAGAGAAGGCGTCAGGCCAGAGCATAGGGGAGAGCTCCCTGGCTTGTCGTCCTCTGGCTACTTAGCCAGTCTGTACAGCGGCTTGGTCATTAACGGGAGTTATTTCCAGACGTCCATTGAAGCCAGCAAACCCCCGCCAGTGAAACAAAAGCTAAGCGAGGCCCTCAGTTTTATCTCCCTCACCAGAAGGCTCCACGGACCCACCAGGGTGGGAGACGAACAGTGGAGCAATGGAAAAAGCTGGGACAGAGCAGGGGAGAACAGTAGGAAGATGGATGGCTCTGTAGGAGATATGAGTGTTTCCTCATCAGTGTCTGAGAGAGCTGTGGGAGAGGGGAGGAGGGGTTGGGAGAGGGAGTTAGGAGAGGAGAATAGTTCCTCCGAGGGGTGGTGGAAGAAAGAAAAAAGATTTCATGACAGTGATTCAGAAACAGGAAGTGGCAGCAAAGAGTCTCACGCAGAGCTCAGTCTGTCCCACACAGGTAGCCCCACTGCATCTGTTACAGACAAGCACGCCAACACCGAATCTGATACAGAAACACAAAACAGTGACTCTGACTCAATAACAGAAATGGAAGAGGGAACGCCTGACACAGGCAGAGAGTCAGAGAGTGGAAGCCACTATGAGGAGGGAGAGGGGTCAGAGTCTGAGAGGGAGTCAGGGTTAGCGAGTGAGGACGAAGGGGAAGAGTTGAGCAGAAAAAGCTCGAAGGGTAGTGTTAGTATCAGTTCGGCAAGTAGCAACAGTATTAGTATTAAAAACAGAAGCAGTGGTGCCAACTTAAAGAGAGAAAGCAGGCAGCGAGAGAGGAGCAGCCACTTTACAGTTTGTAGTGCGAGGCCCCAAACGTCTAGACACTCCCGCTCTTCACATGAAACAACAGAGGAAGAGAATGAGGAATCAGGAGAGGAGGAGGAAGAGGCGAAAGGCGCTGGGTCACGAAGGTCTTCGTCGAGCAGGCAAGCCACAAAACACATCAGCTCAGGCGTGATCGACACCTCGGACGACTTGTCACCCATCGTCGAGGACACCGAGGAGGAGGAGGAGGAAGAGGAGAGAAGCAGCGGCCATGGCGAGGACGAAGAAGAAGGGGATTTGGAAAATGAGTCGGCCGATTGAAATGCAGATGAGGCACGCGAAAGATTAAATTCTTTGCCACTAAGTAAGATCTCGTGAAAATGCCTGGTTTGGGTGTGCAGTCATTACCTGGGTGGAATTTATTAGTGTAATCTCTCTCTCACCCTGTTTGCTGTGTGTTACATTCGCAGGAGTTTAAATTGCATGCATGTCCTCTGCTGCCCTCTCTGAGTATCTCCTTTTTCTAACCAGCCTATCTCCTCTCCTCTCCTTCGTCTGTCTTGCCTTCTTTTGTAACAGCTCTAGCGCACTTGTGGAAGCGGTCGACCGGTTTACGTCCGGTTTACGTCCAAGTTGACTTGTCTCATTTTCTTTTTGTGAAAGTGCCAAGCTGCGTATTTCTCTGCTGCTGCGGCTGACAGATTGTTAATAATCACTGACCTCTCTTTGTTGTGCTAAAGGTTCGCTCAAGCTTTTTTTTATTATTCATTCCTTTTTCTGTGTCTATCATTCTCCCTGTATCAGTCAGTTCTTCCGGTACCTGTTATCTGCAGGGGAAAAGATGTTTTCTTTGTGACGGTGAACGTATCCTTTCTTCCATACTATCGAGGTTAAATGGAAAAACTGAGGGTTATATTGTGCACTTGCAGGTCAGTTATTTTGATAACAGCTTCTGTCCTTCAAAAGAGTGTGTGTGCACAGCAGTGTTTGCTCTCACCTAACAAAGAGGAGGTTTTACTTTCCTAGTGTTTTATATTATAAAGAGTTACATCCAATATCGGGTTTAATATTCATAATATTATAAAAGCATTTCCTCAGTGCTTTCTGTAGATGAAATGCTAAGCAACACATGATGAAAAGGCTGCTTTGAATTGCTATCATACAGAATAAAATATCTGGAGCAAACACTGCTGCACTAACCGGCCTTTGCTGTGTATAATGTGTTTGCAGTGTGAGTGAAAGTGCTACTTCTAGTTTTGTACATATCTTGATTACAGGACAAACTGAAAATGGTCGCAAATGACATAAGAGCTTACAGAACCTTAACGTGAGTTGAAAATGTTTCTCTTGAACACTGAACACCCAAATTTAACACCCACATGTTCTGGTAAGCCTCGTCCACACAAAGACGCGTCACTTAGGAGATGCTTTTTGACTCAACATCAGAATTTTAATGATCTATCTGTGTTTTTCCAGCACGGCAGCAGAAAACGTCGGATCAAGTTGGTGGTGGACCGCGAATATGAGACCAGCTCCACCGGTGAGGACAGCGTGCCAGAGACCCAACGCAGCCGCTTAACCTCCACCCTAAACAGCCATGCTAATGTTAACGGCAGCATCTACATGGCCCAGAATGGCTCCATCATCCGCACCCGACGCTCAGTGAACACCACAGGCCCCCCCCACACACACGGCAACACGAACAACAACCTGAAACTCACTTCCCCTGTCTTGAGCTCCCGGCTGGCCAAGCACTTTAAAAAACTAGACAAAATGGCTGCCACGCTGGAGGAAAGGGTTCCCCTGAACAGCCCTAGAACAGATGTTGGGTGCAAGACGCTGCGCACCTTCCAAAGTCCAGGAATGGCCGCCTCTGCCACAGCCACTTCCCTTCTCTCTAACACTGACAACAATAAAACGCCAAATGTGTTTAACACGCGACAATCCAGCGTTTCTTTAGGTTCAACCAGCACCAGCAACACGGGCACTGAGAGTGTGGCATCTAAATTAAACCTACTCAAAGCGGCGCACTGTGGAACAGACCAGCCCCAGCAACCAGCGGAGAGAGAGGAGCTGAAAGAAGGCGAGAGAGAGTCGAAGGTAGACAGCAGTAACGACGAAGACACTGAAGATGGACTCTTAATGAGGGAGACGTTGGAGTGCCCGAGTGACAGAACGCAGTCGGATGAGGAGGAACTCTGGATGGGCCCGTGGAACAGCCTCCACATACCCATGACCAAACTCTGAGTGATTGTGACCGCACTGTGCTCGCTCCATATTGCCAAGATCATTAAAGCATTCAGACATTATTTCTGTTCATTAGTTGTGGAACTAATGGGGAAGCTCCAGTCCAATTAAATGAAATCTAATTAGCAGATTGGTACTCAGTTAAATAGTGAATTAGCATATTATGGTATTCCAACTGAATTTCATTAAGATGTCAGATTCCTCACATATTGACTAAATTAAGTTAATTTATTTTTATTCAAATTTAGATGATAAAATTTTATTTTAAAAAAAAGAACAAGTAACTTCTAATTGGTTATTTGCCAGTTTAGTTAGTAAAATGTCTGTTTTGTAACTGCTCACTATACCAATCAGAGCATCCCTTAAGCCCAACTGATCTCAGAGCTGCAACACCTTCGGGGAAACTGGACCTAGAGTGAGATGACTTGTTATATTTCTACTTTGCTAAGAGATAATGAAGAAAACGTGAGGAAAAAAACAGTCTATGAACTTTTTATGGCCCTTTAAGCGCCTGGTGTCCCTGTATGGAACCGCACTTGTTTCATTCAGTATTATGGCTACCGGTGTTACTCATCTGACACTTTGCATCGACACATTTCTTGTGTTCAAACTTGCCTTTTTATCCTTGTCAAGTTGCTTGGCAAACTTTATCCAAATAAAAGACTATTTCATCCATTGAGACGTGGAGTTTGGTTAACTTGGTGCTGTGTTGATGTCTTGCCTGGTAATTTAGCTTAGCATAGAGACTGAAAACAGGGGGAAGCAGCTAGCCGGGCTTTGTCCAAAGGTTTGTTTAATCTCCACAAATGTAAAAATTTACAATTTGTGATTTTACGAGAGCAACGTTGCTACACCTACGCTGTTTCCCTCGGTTTCCAGTCTTTATGCTGAGCTAAACTAACAGGCTGCTGGCTTCAGCTTCATATTCACCATATAGACAAGAGAGTTATATTGATCTTCTCATTTTACTCATGGGGGAAAAAGTGAATAAGTGTGTTACCACAAAAATGTGTAACGTTTAATAGCCTATATACAAGGGTTTTTGCCCAACAAAAAATATGGTCCTCCAGCCACTTGCACCTCTCTTGCACAAAACATATACTTTTTACTGCATTGATCAGCAGTAATCACTTAAAATTTTGGAGGATCCTGATTGTTAGGCCCTAATCTCATTCTAAAACTATCAATTCTTGTTGGTAAGATGTATAGACACACATTAACCATGAAGGAGAAATGCAGATGAAGGGGATGAAGCAGATAAAAGCTTGATTACAGACTGTGAGAGTCAGAGAAGTTTTCCACATGTTTTCATTAGCATTTTGTTTGTCATTGATTAGCCTGAGGAGGCTATTTGAACTCCCCTCATCCCACTGGATCCCCGAGAGCTCCAATTAACAGAGCCCGTGGCTCCTTCTCCTTTCGTCAAAGTTTATCATTGTAAAAGGTGGCAGAACTTTTTAATTGCGTGCCACATTACAGTGAATTGTTTTATTTGAAGTCTGAAAGAAGCAGGGCCATTAAGCTTTAGAATTACCGGGTTTTAAAACTCACATTTAATTTGATGACTGCATAATTTTGCATTAGGGACCCAACAGAGGAAGCCACACCGGTGGTGATATTTGAAACTGAGTGCTCCTTATTACCCGGAATTAGCGGACTGTACCGAAGAGTAATATTTTAAACAGTTTCTGGAAGGAAGGGCACGCCTGAGCCGCTGCACCACTAAATGAGCTGATTATGTCACTGATTCCACTGTGTTTTATTGGAGGAGATAGCAGACTGAACACGGCTCATTAATCTCTTACACGGGCAAGAAAGATTTGGTTAGTGGCTAAAATCATCTCAATGTTGAAAAGGGGCATTTACCTAAAAACCAAAGCTGATTCACTACGTGTGCCTCATCCTAAATCCACTTTTTAAGTTTGCTGACAGGTTGCATGATCAAACAAATGTATAGACACAGTTACACACTATTCTTCCTTTCTTCTTTTGTTTCGACAGGTTTTTATATGGTTTCATTCACGCATCAGATAAAAAAATGAGAAGCTCCAAAATATCCTGCTATTTAGCACTTGGTGGTGCATTTGTAGCTGTTTGTTAGGGGCCTTCTTCACATTTTGACTCATTGTAGTACGAGCACAGGTGTGACTAATAATAATACCAATGGCTCAGTAATATTGTTGCCAGCATGCACAAAACCAGGACCTGGAAACGGAGACAGCTGAATGGAATTCAGCCGTCATTAACTGTATCATTTATACCCTTTCTTTTCCTACATGTCAAAATGCCTTCTGTAAAAAAAGGTCAGAGGTGTGGACTCGTCACAAGACTGTAGTCATGAATCTGAGGACTTTATACCAATAAAGCAGAATCATAAACTGCAACTTTACTTTGACTTTAACACCAGTGACTTGTGACTTCAGTTGGACTTCGGTTTTTTGACTTGGAATGACTTGATGTCTATCAAAGATTTTCATTTTAATGTAAAACAAAAATATTGCTGACAATACTTTAAAGTAATAAATGAAAATATAAAAAAAAACATTCAGTATTTGTGTAAATGTACTGTACCTTTTACCGTTTAAAAAACTGCATTACATTTTGTGAGGGATGCGTAATGACTTATTTAGAACTCAAAACAACACTCAATTGGTTGTTCAAAGTTGACCCTCTAAAGTGAGATTAATTTGCTCTGAATGGTTAAATAAAGACTTTTTTGAACTGAAAAACATGATTGGCCACACGACTCCATCACTGTAGTTACGTTCACTCCAGCAGGCAATGTTTGCGTTCTGGAAAAAAATTGTTTGTTGCAATGCGAAACGATTTGCAATTATAGCTGCAAGCAGCATTGGGCGGGCCCTCGCACTTGTAGCTTGTCGAGGTGGGAAGTAGCTGCATTGGAGATACTGGAGCTCTGGAACTTCGCCTCCCCGCCAAGGATACGCCATTGAAGAAAAACTCACGCACTTCACATCATATCGTCAATGTGTTAAAGGAGACCTATTATGCTTTTCCACATTTTATGACTTATCTTCAATGTTACAATGTTGGATGTTCATGTTAAACATTGCCAAAGCTTCAAATAATAAGGTTAAAGTATTTAAAAGAAATTCCTGTGAGCAAAAACCTCAGATTTCCTTCTGTTCAGAACACTCTTGTTTTGAACTGTTTTTCTACCAATGGCCCCGTTCTACGACATACGGAGCCAGACGGAGCCGGTATTCCATATATGGTAATTTGCTCTGCACAGCAACGGCACAGCAACGGCACAGCAACGCTCAGGCGACAACAACAGCCTGGTAACATGCTTCAGGTCTTGGCCAATCAGAAGACAGTGAGCATTTACAGCTTGTTTCAGACAGGGGCTGAAATGAAGGCCTACAAGAAGACTCAGTATAAGACAAAAACTGATTTTTTTTAAACTTTGAATCATGCAAAGCTGCCATACAGGAGTCACAGAACTACAATATAGGACTGGAAAAGCAATATAATAGGTCTCCTTTTAAGAGTTTTCTGAGATAGTTTTGAAGTAGATATAGCCAACCTGCAAGAAATGGTTCATCACAGCATGAACTAGTCACTTCCTGTTGCCAGCAGGTGGCGCTGTGACTGAGTTAATTTTGGCTTGTGTTCAGGGCGGGACTCTTGTCAAACGTACAGTTTGGTGCAGATGTGAGAATGTAAACTGAAGTTACAACAACTTCCTGTTTCATGGTGAATCGTAGATTTTGGACGTAATGCCACAGGCACGCCGTTCCACAAAAACTCACCATTTGTACAACTTTTAATTGTCAATGGGTTTAGAGTATTCGGACCACCTTCTTTTTTTTTCATACTGCACATTGTTGCAGCTCCTCTTGTCACCCTGTGTTGAAGGCTTTGTTTTAGCTATGGAGTGATACATCTTGTCTCTACATGATCTTTGTTGGGAGTTGCACATGCGCAGTTCCTAGTTAAGGACTACTAGCCAATCAGAAGCAGAGAAGGCCGGACGGTGAGAAGCAAACTCGGCTGGGTTTTAGCTGTCCATGTTGCCACCAGCTGGGCTGGAACAAGAGTTTCAGAGTGGTGAGTTATTAATCTGTAACAAATGTATCTTTCATCCATAAAGTTTTAACTGAGCTCTGTCTCCACGTCACAGTTACAACTTTATGTCCACTGACTGCCTGGAGAGTGACTAGTGTTTGGAAGGGAGAGGAGAGGTGTGTGCTGCAGCTCTGTGTTTTTACACTGGTGTTTTTGAGGGCGTGTCGGAGTAACATTAGCCGCTTGGCGAGCGTTATATGCAAGGGGGTAAGCCAGAGATCGGACAGTGAAGCCGACCAAAGCCTGCATTGAGGGATCAGGGAGGGATCCTTGTAGGCCCAAAAATGAGGTCAAAACTCTTTGACACCGCATTGCACATGAGAGATGTAACCCTATTGCTGAGACAATAAACTCTCTGCAATCAAAAAAGCTATCAGAGCAATCAGAGACGCTGCCTTGGTGTTTGGAAGGTAAACCTTGAAGGTAGGCTGATTAAACAGTGACGATCCGAGTCAGACAAACATACTGAGCCATGAAACCTTTTGTTGCGACTTGCGCAACGTTCTGCAAGGGGTTTCGAGGTTTGGGCTGCTTTCGAAAAGTCTTTTTTGCTTAGGAAGGTTCCTAACTGAGTGAAGTGAACCTGAAGTATTTCAGTGGCAGCCATGATAAGAGCTGTTTGAATTCTCTAAAAGCTAAGGAAGGTGCCTCAATGCTTCCTTTCATATCTACTTTAGCATAGGGTACACCGGACCATCCTTTACGAAAGGAAAGGAGAGAATGCCATCCCACAATTCCTTGCTCCGGCAACATTTAAAGCGGCGCACATTCTCAAACTCTAATGATAAAATCCATCAACCATATTTAGCAAGATCCTTGCAATACAGAGCACATTACAATATGTAGCATGTCTACTTATGATCTGAATAAACTTATGAGAATTAATACAAAATTATGAATTTTAATATTCAGAGAATATTCATTCATAAAGCTCTCGGTTCGCACCCAGAGTCTCCGGACCTCTGTTTAGCGTTTTAATAATTATACAATTATTCACTAGAGATCAGTTAGTTAATAATCGCTCAATTATCTTAAATGAATCAGTCAGTCTCACATCAAAGGGGTAAATTCTCGTGACTGGGACTTGGAGGTAGACAATACACACACACAATTCCTGTGATTCACACGGGCAGCTAATGAACGCAAGCTATGAGTTTAAGTGTTAAAGATAATCTATTAACTAACTATTGGACATCACTGATCACAGAATGCCTTGGTTTGTGTTATGTCGTTTCTCCCAGCCGGGTTGCTGGTCGGCGGCCTCACGCTGGCGGAGTTCCGTGTGTTCTCGGTTAGGATGGCTTAAAGGCCTCGGCCGGTCGCATTCTCTGCCAGGGAATTGCTCCAATGGTCCGTCTTTTGTCGGCTTATTGAAGAAACTTGCAGCCCTGGCTCGCGTTAGAAGTTTGGTCGTCCTTTGTTACTGCTGGCGGCGGGCCCACGTGGCCGGGTCCGGGCGTCGTTGGGAGCAGTGTGAGTTAGCTCGACGAATAAAGCTTAAAAAGAACTTGGTTGTTCTTGAATTAAAATTGTGTAACTTAACGGACTGATAACTTTTAACAAAAACAAACCAAAGAAAATAAAAAGCATGTAAGTTGCTGGGAACGAGGGAAAAAGTCGAGCGGCGCTTCGCGTGTGTGGCTTGAAACGAACAAAGAGCCTTCGCTGCGCCGGGTCGAACTTCTTAGGGCGTTGCCGGGAGAAGGAGCACGCTGGGCGCATGTATGAAGTATAAAACGTTTAAAGCATTAGTTAATACTAAACAGACAGTGATTACTAGGGAATAACAGGGAGGAATTAAGACAAAACAAAAAGATCAAATTAGGGAACTCTTCAAGATTAATTTCTTATGGTTCTCTAGTTTTCAAACATCACTAAAGGGGTAACAACAGGGTCATTACTACTAAACTACCACTGCTCACTTAGCAAGGGTTATTATTTAAACAGAACAAAAACAGTTTATAATGAAACCTTTGTTGGCTGAAGAAGGCAGAGGTTGTTATTGTCTCCCCTTTTGCATTCCTGGCTTATCACATTTGCACATCGGCTAAAGAAAGAAGGGAGTGGTGTTTTATGGCTCAGCCGTTCTGTGGGAGAAAGAGTCAGGTTGAGGCCGGATGGGTGGTACTTTTGATGTCCGGAGGTGACCTGTGGAGAGAGAGGGATCGGACAGCCCCTTTGCTGTGTCTCTAGTGACACCTTTACAGCGAGAGGGGTTCACTAAGGCTCTTTGAATACACAGTCCTTAAGAGATGCATGTCTGATTGAGTCTCTGCAGATCCTTACCAAACCCCAGGCAATGTCTCTAGTTTTTGCATGTCAAAAGGCCAACTCCAGGGGAGGAAAACTTCCCCCCCTTTTTGGCATTATCTGACCTTACCTCCCTTTTAAGGTGAGAGGCTGGTTGATCCACTACAGATACTTTAATAAGAATCACAATTACCTTCTTTCTTTTGGCTTTTTTGTAATCTAATACTGTTTCAACACCGTTTTATGTTTCGAGTTGTTGAAATAAGCATTAAGTGTTTTCTACAATAAAAAAAATAAAATAAACCAACCATGACAGATAAAGGAGGTTGATCGCCATGTAAGTTACCATTGGCTATTAAGCCTTTTCTCTCGTATGCCATAACTTGCTAATATGCATATAACTGTCAACAATAACTGACACCCATGCGAACTGTCTTGTAACGTGATCAAAGTGAGGATAATGTTGCAGCGTGTAGCCTCATGTTATGTACTGCAGCCTTTAGCACATTCATCTTACTTCAGTCACAGATGCCGACACCCTCGCCTTAATAAAGGCAAAGATCAAGCTGGATAACCTCTACAGTAGGCGTTTCCCACACACTGATGTATTTGGGGCGGCCTGCCACATTATCAACGCTGATTTTCGATTGATTTTACTATTTAAAATGGGTAAAATCGTATTTGATGACAGAGCGCTGCACAGCGCATATATTCTCTCAGCATCTCCTCTCACCCCTTCGCTCCCTCTCTCTCCCTCTCGGCAGTTAGCCTACGCTGTCATTCTGTGGTAAACACTGTATTTACATACAATTGGGGCAGGCATTCTCAATGTGACAACCCTGTCCATTATTTAGTGACTGGTAGGCTACCTTACCTGCCTTTTTGCTATCTTGGTTATTAAGTAATATATTCCACCGTGTTGTCCACCTTTAGATGGCCTGCATTACAACAACACGGGGCGCAGTGTCAAAGATGCGCTTTTTGTAGTCCATCTTCAGAACACTGTAGTTTCATCACGGCAGGTCACGTCAGTAAAATCCGCAATCGCATAATTATGTGGTTAGAAAAGAGCAGTCAGATTCTCTTAGACCCGCCGTCCTCTTTTCCTAAGTCCTTGCGGATTCTCCTTCACATCTTTCCTTGACCTCGATGGAAAACGTCATGAGGTGGTTAGGAAAGGAGATTTTTTTGACTTTTCGGATGCAGCCATGTTTTCTCCGTTTGGTGGGCGTGTCTTAGGTGTTACCCAATCAGCTGCGACAAGTTTGTAAACACAACGGTGTTAAAAAGGCAAGAAAATGCAGTGCGCTTGTGTACACTGCAGGGTGTTGAAGGCCCACAGTTTCTGTTGGAAAAAACGTTTTGCTACGTTTTGTCGCGCTGAACTTGCTCCTGTTTTCAAGCAGTTCAGAGCAGTGTTCTCTGTGGGGTGGACTTTGGGCTTTTTCACTTTGCAAACCTATTATATCCACAAAAAAGTTATATAACTCAATAAAATAGAGGGGAAAAAGCCAAAAAGCGTAATACCACCTCATTAAAGTAGGGAGCCTGTAAATCATCCAAAAATTAACATAAAATTCAAATTGGCTGACTTCCTGTTGGGATTAGGGCATTGCTCCAAGATGCTTTTTGGTACGTCTGGACATGATACACGTGCCACAGAAACTATGTATATGTAGGTGAAACGTGCGGCGGGGCTGCTTCGTTAAAGGTTACTTCCTGTTGCCAGCAGGTGGCGCTATAGCTTTGAGTGAGCTTTGAGTATTAGGGGCCGAGCATTTTTCATGCTAATAACTAGCATCTGAACACAAAGCAGAACTATAGCAATGCTGAGAAATGTCCTCTTGATGTGGCAGGCCACGAAAAACTATTTTCCTATCTTTTGCTCACTCTGCACTAGCGTTCCACTGACCTGACTTTTTCAGTCCCAATACCAATACCTGGCCTTCAGCCAATGCAGAGTACTGGTCCGACACCAGTGTAAAACGAATAAGCTGTTTTCCTCACTGTGAGGAAGACACTAGAAATCATACTTTTATGTGCAAGGCAACAGCAGGCATGACTTAAACATTGCTTTCTAACAAAATGCAGTGCTATCTCTCCTAGCAAAATGGTTGAGTCTTAACGGCGCACTGCTTAGAACAAAATAATGAACAAACTTGGGAAAAGAAAAAATTATGAGCCAGTGGTGCGTGAGCTGAGACATACAAACACTTTAAACACTGTTAAGTATTTGTATTTTTATTGTGATCCTAGTATATGACAAATCCACCAATTCTCATCCATTTAAAAATTCAAGTAAATAGACAAATGTTCACTTGACAGCCACATCATAACACGGATAGTGGATGTTAAAGGGTATACTGCACATCTTATGGAAACAACAGAGTGCTGAAGATGAAACATTAGCCCACAGTCAGCAAACACAGATTTCATACTCAGTGGATATAATGAATATACCCAAAAAAAGATTTGACAAAGAACTGTCAGCATTTGTCCAATTTATGAAAACTCACATAAGACGTTGCTGTGTACTGCAGAATAACATGCCAGAAATATGAATACAACGCTGAGTATTTTACACATGAAGTCAAACATTTTTTTTTTACCTATCTTATCTAAATAAGTTTGAGCAAAGTTAGGACAGAAGAGAGTTTCTCCTCTTACATATTGAAATAAATAAAAATAAAACACTTAAAACTACTTACAGGAAATTATACATAGACGACGACAGATAATTGCCAACCAGGGCTTCACATTAAAATAAATAACATCCAAACACACATTTGTCTCACGTTAAGAAATATTACATTCAGAAATGAGGTCTACAGGTTAGAAAGAAGGAAAACAAAGAACACACAGCTCTGTCTGAACGGTGTTAGGATGTGACGAAGCTCCCGCAGATTATACATTTACAACTTAACAGAAAACGTCCCTTTCTGTTTAAAGTCAGTGTGGATTTCATATCAGCTGGCATCACTTTTATCCAGCATTGTCTTTGTAAGTAATCACCAGTTTATGAAATATGATCTCCTTGCATAAACATGTTTCACTTCATAAACCAAATTGCAGAGTGGACAGAAGGATTACAGCGACTACTATATCAGCTTAACTCTTATCCTTGACAGACAGTCGTGGTTTCTTGGATCACAAGCGGATCTACCTTCATTACCATAAAGGATCGTCCTACTGCCATACCATCTCTGCCTGTGAATGATCAGTTTTGACTAAGTGACTATTGCACTAAAATTCAAACATCGTTACTTGGCACTGCGCAAACTTTTACTAAAAAGACAAATTAAAGTAAGAAGACAAACAGTCCAATCTTTTTGTGGAGTGTGGCTACATTTGCCTATAAAATATATTCAAACATTTTAAACAACATTATACTTGGTGTCTTAACATGAAGTTTGCAGGTTTTAGAAAGCTTCTGATGCCAAATTTCAGTCTGCCAATTACAAGTTTTATATTGTTTAAGTGTTATATTTATTCTTAATTATAGTGGGTTCAGAACACTTTTCTTTAAATTTGATTCAGGAAATAAAGTTTGTCTCTATAGTGTTTGGTAAGCCTAAATACACATTTTGTGTAAGATTCTTTTCATGTCACAAATCAAGACCAGCTGGTATTTACTGTAGATTTTAAACTCTCAGTGAGATCAGTGTGACTACACTAGAGGGAAGATCTACGAATTAACAAGTGAAATGCCTAATAAAACAAAACTATGTTCTAAAGAGACAAAATACACTTTAAAACATATGGAAATGTTACACATCAAAACAGAAAAAAAGGGGAAAATTGGCCCCAAATAAATGAAGTTTTAGTCAATTCTGAAAAAAACACAAAACTGAAATGAGCATTTAGTTATAAAGAAAAGTCTACAATCAATACTATCTATAAAGATCCTGCATTCAAAATCAAGGACAGTAAATGTAGGTTAAATGCAATTCATTCAGTTGATATTTTAGTGTGGGGAATTTCAAATTGGGGCTCAGACTACACGGCCATTTCAGTTTGACAAAGACAATCCAAACTTTTATCTTGTGCTTTGCTCCAAAATAAATTTGCAACTGGGCTGAAATTCAAAGTAATAAATATGATGATCATAACAATTTTTAAAAGTCATTTTCAACCATCTCATAACAATAAAGTCTGTCTGTCAACACAAAAACTCTGATGACAGCAGAAGTTAAAAACAAATGTGCAAAATGCTGTTTGAAGAAGACATGGCTGTGTTTCTCCAAAGGGTCTTAGTGCTGAATTCATCATCATTCTGCTCAAATAAAGGAGGAAATATGTTTTGTTTTAGCTATTTTTCCTCATAAAAGTCCTTCTCACAAGTGTTTACATTTTTCAATTTAGCCAAAATGTCTTGTTAGCACTATTAGCATTAGGGCTGAGTCCTAAACCTCAATACTTTCAACTGCCAAGGACCGAAACCTGGAATCAAATGTCTGCTCAAATTTGTGCTCTTTTTCTTTGAGATCATTTTGGTTCCAAATCATATTTATTTTACTTTAGTAAAGATCAGCCACTTGTGTTTAGGTAACGTTTAACTTTTGAGAGGTTTCGACTCTTTTCTTAAACGAACAGAGTTTTATAGAAAAAGACATGTTCAAATTACTCACAGTGAGCCACTGAATTTACATGACTATCAAAACATTTCAAACCCAGCCCTTGTGTAACTATAGGTATGTATTTTGTAAAAATGTATTAATTTGGTTGGCAAGTTAAGATGCTTGTTGACGTAATTATTAGTGGACAATAATGACAAACATACTTTGTGAAACCAGCCACTGATGATCCTGAAAATTACCAAAAGTTAAAGGCAGTGTTACAACATTTCAAGGCAACATAGAAGTTCAAATTTATATTGCCTTAAAATGCCGCTCCTGTATTATCACCTTTATGGCAAAGACAGCAGCATGCAAGAGATCGCCTAAACTGTTGTTGCTAACATTACAGAATATCTGAATAGACTGTCTCACTGTGTTGTCTTTTTGCCCGTCTGCACTGCCCAACGTGTGCCCTTACAGTACTGGTGAAAGTGGAACAGTAAGAAAAGAACCAAACAAGCCAGCTTGTCAGCCTCCTTCACAATGCCCTCTGCCAAAAGAGCCCATACCTGAGAAAGAGAGAAGAATTACTGTTTCAGCCCTCGTCCTCTCCTACATCTCTCCTTCCATTTTGCCAAGCAGACCTCCCTATGTCTGCTGTGTGATACCAGAAAAAGGGGAGTCGTTTAGAAACTTACTCTGAACCAAATACATGATATAGTCATCCAATAGCAAATCTTAGCCAATGTTAGCACATAGAACATCAAATCTACAGCAGGACTATATCTGAATTTCTTCTTAAAAGAATTGTGGTTGACTAATCTGATTCAATCCAGAGGCCATTTTGAAGCACTCCTACTTTTTTATTTTATCTATATTTTGGGAGATAAAAAAACTGGCACATCTAAAAGCTTCCTACTCAGGGAAGTGTTCCTTTTAGTCTCATAAATTCCTCCTATATATTGGGAAGAGAATATGCTTTTTGTGTCCCTGATCACATTCCTGATGACTTCAATTACAACAGCTGCCTCTGGTGCTCTTGACTCCCTGTGGAGCAAAACTACAAACAATAAACCAAGTAGAGCCAGAGCTACCCGCCCACACCGGGTGGGATTTCCAATCAAAACATCTGGATGAAACTCCTGTCCATCATTCAACCAAGCAAAGGGGCTGAACATCGGTCACCTAACCCATAAACGGGGCTTGGACTGAATCCTGTCCTCTACTTGTTCAACTAACACAAGCATCAGACTCCTTCAGGACTTAGAGGAGCATATCGCAGAATTCCATGGTGTGCAGGACCCTCGCTGAAACCCTTCGCCCTTCTTGGAAAGGAGAATCCTACAGGTTTAGAAGTAGTCGACCCAAGTCCTCTCTCTCTGTGGACTTCATTTGTGGATCTTCCAGTTCCTGAGGAGGTGAAGCGTCCAGGCTGGGGGGGTCAGAGAGGAGGTGGGCAGGTAGACAGGTTGAAGTTGCGCCCTAGAGGAGGAAGAGGAGGCCTGTAAGAACCTTCCTGCCCCCACCCTGCCCTCCGCCACCCACGCCTTCAGACCTTCAGCTGCAGACAGATACCCTGCAGAGGATCACAGATTAGGAATTTAAAAGCAGCACCAAACTGAGGCATAAAAACACAACATTTACTTCAATCACAATCAACTGTTGTCACACTGTGCATGAAATGTTGCTGCTAATGAAGTGTTAGATTATATGAGGTGGACATAATGTAAACGATTCACTGGACGGTAAGAAGTGTTTGTCAGCTCACTGCACACACTGTTTGTCCATATTGTCCATCTTTCTATTTTAGTATATGTTGTACTAAATTGTCTAGATTGATCTGCACTTTTTCACAGATGATTCTTCTTCTTCACTCTGGATTGGGGTTACATAAGAACTATGTTAGATCAAACATAGTTTTAGGGCCACTGCAAAACAAAAAAATAATGTGTGAAGAATAAAGCTGAAAGAAAAAAGTAATTTTTTGAAAACAATCGTGTAATACCAGTTTTAAATAAAAAAGGGGGTTAAAAGGGTTCTGAATTAATTTGGTATTTGGTTGAGACAATACCTAAAGTCAATATTTTACACTACATGAACCTAACTCAGACCCTGAAATGTTGTGAGAGAAAATGTGAGTTTCATGCATTACCAGCGCTTCAATAAATCCCCCAAATTCAACCCCAGACCTTCTCAATTCTAGTTGAGTCACGCAATCCAAATCAATTCTATACATCTGCTGGCACAATTAGTATTGAGAGGTGCAACACACAGTGTACTCAGTTTATGCATTTCCATTATTAAAAAAATGAAACAGTGATGTTAGATGTTAGAGACAACATACGGTACCTCTGTTGCCCTTCCATGCACAGACAGCAGTGTGAGCCTCACTCCTGGAGCTCTGTCAGAGCCACACAGCATGCAGCTCTATCATCCTTACTCTGAGCGGGAGCGTCCACTCCACCGCCAGTCGTCATGCTGCGGCTGCGACTCGTCAGCTTCTTCAGCTCGCTGGTGAAGGAAATGACTTTAGTCTTTTTGTCTTCCCGCACCACCTGGAAGCAGAAGTACATTCATGTTACTGAAAAACATAAAACAACAGACAGAAATGTTCTTACCAAAACATACATTTAATCCTTTTTTTTTCCTCCAGTAACTTGGACTCTTTTGCTTCCTTTAATGTACTCAAGAATTCTATGTTTTGCCATATCCATTTCCCTCCTCATTCTGTCTTAATTATTCAAAAAGAAAAAAACGAAACAGAAATTATAAAACGCACTTAACCTTTATTCAACGAGGCAGCTCATTTAAACACATTCTTACTTACAAACGTGTCAGCACAAAATGGCCTCGAGTGTAAGAGGATGATTCATCAATAAATAGTGACATACATACAACATATAAAAATTAGAACAAGATGAACAGACACAACAATAAACAGTTAATCACACACAGAGCAAAAAAGCACATAACAGTTACAAACAAGGGAAGCAGCGACAGGTTAAAAGCACATACAGGTGTTAAAACACAACAGCATGGATTCACTGAGATGTGAATGAACAGCGTGTTAAAGAGTTCTTGCACATACAAAGTCATAATGTTCAAGCTGTTAGTTAAGCAATTTTCAGTCAGCGTTACAAAACTACAATAACAGGAAAGGAAACATGCTGGAAGGAAAGACACAATGCTTGTAAAAATAATATGAAATAAAAACGATTAAGGATCTAGCATTGAAAATCAGTCTCCATGTTTAGAGCTACCTGCTCTTTGAGTTTAAGAATGAACTTCCCAGCGCCCCGCCAGCGGCTCTGAGCTTGATAGACGCACTCGTGATCCAGCAGCACCCGCTGCAGGGGCTTGGCGGTGGAGGACTTCTTAGAGCCGGCCTCCTTGGTCACTTCCTCCATCAGGACATAGTCACTTGGATTTGGGTTACATAAGATACTGTAGGAATACTTGGCCTTTGACAAAGTCTGACCAAGATAGAGAGTGCACGAGAGACAGGTTAAGCCACTTTAAGGTCAGAATACACGTCTTGGAAAGTTACAGTGGCGTATTCTTGACTCTCCTCACCTGCTGTATGATGTCCTGAGCAGTGCTGTAGCGTGGGGCCTTGATCACAGTGTGAGGCTGCTCTGGTGAAACTTCATGGACCTGGACGAAGAACATATCGTCCTCTCCTCCTCCCCCACCTCCTGCTGCTGTTACTTCTCTACCTCCCACAGTCACCTCCTCCTCTCCCTCCAGCACCGTGTTCCTCTCATTTAAGTTCTGCAAGAATAAAACCACATACAGTAAAAATATGTAGCTAAATCCTAATGTAAACCACCAGACAACCACAAGAGGGAGCCATAGTCTACATGATAGGTCACACTTGTAGCATGCTATAAGCATGTTATCAAGGGCTTTTTGTGGTAGTAATGACATTTACAGTATAGTTCTACATTATTCAACAGCTAAATTGAAAATTAAACTCAGTTAATACCAATAAACTCAAATAATATAAAATATACCTTTTTCATAAAGACATGAAATGTAGGTCTGTACCTCCTCTCTGGTTTTAAGGCAGATCCTTCCCACATATCCCTCCTCAGTGTTCCAGCTGGAGACCAGTCTGACCACCTCCTCCTCCGGCGCGAGAGGACGATGCTGAGCGCAGCGCTTCACCTCACTGCGCTCCTTCAACAGAGGAACCTTTTCTTCGCATAGGAAGTACTCCAACGGATTTCCTGCAGGTGCTACGACCTGTGGGGAAGCGAGAGGAGAAACACGGCGACAGTTGAAAAATGAGGGGTAAAAAAGAGGGCTACTACCACATTATTCAGGTGTCAAATGTTTATTTCTTGAGTACTAACCATGTCCAGCAGCTGTTTGGCGGTCGTCTGTTCTGTGACACAGAACACAGTGAAGGGCTCAGGACCGGGAGCTCCGTACACTGTAATCCTGTGTTGCTGCGACGTACGTTTTTCCTCCGAACTGAACAGCTGTGTAGAGAGCAGGAGAGGGGTAAGGCAGCAGGTTTCTAAGTGCCACTTTGTAAAAAACACTATAAGTAAAAGTCCTGCATTCAAAACCTTTGTTAAGTAAGTAGTAAGTCTAATCACCAAAATTTAAATTGTATCAAATGTTTTTACTTTTGTACTCAGTATGCAGAAAAATCAGCCCTTTCAGTGTTTTAGTTTTAGAGATGTTTGCAGTAGATGTTTAAGGTTAAGCTACTTTTAACTACTTTCATTGGGGACACATTAAATGATTGGACGTGGTCATTACAGTCCACAGATATAGCATTTGATTTATTGATTGTTGTTGGGAAGTAAAGGGAATTTCAACAATAAAAAATCCCTTTAAAATAAATTTCCTACCCCGGCTTTACAGTACTTGAGTAAATATACTTACTGCAGGTACATTCCACTATCAGCATTTTTGCATCTGCTGTATTTGAAGTAATATAAAAGCTGATGGCTGATGTTTTTAAAGCATAATGGAGGTGCAGAATCAAATGTAACCACAATGGCTGCAGTCCCACAACGTTAAGGAGATGACAAGTCCTACCAGTGATGAGCGAGTAGCTCCCCCTGTGGGACCTTCCTCTGTTCTGCGACTGTAGATAAACAAGCTCGACACTTCAAGAGGTTCATTATGTTGTGTCCTCAACTGGATGTGTCTGTAACCTAAACACACACAACAAAAAATATTTTTTTGACTTCGCATAAACTGATAATGTTCTTACACAGAATGGGCAGATAGAAAAAAAATACATACAACCACATTCAAGGGTTAATTTGTCTACATTTTAGTGGTGCTCTTATAAAGACCAACTGACAGTGAGTCAGAAGATAACAAGGCACTTTAGCCAGAACCATGACAAGACACAGGCCTCTGCCTGTACTCAGTGGCTCAAGTTAAAAAAAACAAACCTCATTTTCTATTATCCATTAAAGCCTTGCATGAAATATTTGAATGATCTATAATAATGACATTTACTGCTGTTTTTCTGAACTGAATGAAACTAAGCACACAGGCTTACTCCCGTGCTGCTGAATGTTGTTTCTCCCAAAGGCTTTTGATATTTGTTGTGTCTGAGAGTCTCCTACCTGGCTTGAGGGCTTTCAGAGGCATAGTCCTCTGCGCGGTAGTCTGGGAACTGTTGTTCTCTACGACGGCGAAGCGCAGGAAGCACATTTCTTCAAAGTGCACAGTGAACTGAAAGTGCTCGCTCCACATGGGGTTGAGGGTGTTGCGGTGGATGGGTTTGGTGCGGAAGTGGCAGCTGTCGATGGGCATGCCCAGAACATCCACCTCGAAGCACGGGCTGCCAGCGCTATTACCAGGACAAACGTTCTGACCGGAGACAATCTGAGAGAGAGAAAAACAAAAGCAGACAGAAGAGTTTTGGTGATTAATGAGTGACAATAGTTACACCATATATGAGCAACACTTGCAGTTAAGATTCTTTTTACACTATCCGTTGTCACTAAATCAAAATAATTTTCAGTTGAAGCAGGCTGAAGAAGCCAAACAACAGTCAGTGAAGTCACTCTGACCTTCTTTCAGTCTCTCTCTGTCTCTCTTTTATGAGTGTGTTTATACTGCTGGTTTTACAAGATCTGTGTTCATGAAGTCTCTGAGAGGATGGAAGCAGATAATCTGAACGTCACAGATGATCAGGAATGTCGGTAGATAAACAGTTTCAAATGACTCAACATTTCAACATTAGTGACATGATTTGGTTGCATCCTTCCTAACGTGAATTCAAGCGGTCATTTCCTCGGGTTATGGCAGACTGAAAAACACACTAGGTATTCTAGTCAAAGCGTGGACAAGCTTTTATGAGCTCCTGTTCTCATTCACTGTTATATGGAATTAACTGGGTGGCCTTCATGACTGCTGTCAAATGTGAAAGCACATACAGGCCACTTTACAATAAAACTGTCCAAACACATCTTAATGGACCTAATATGAGTGTTTGTTTGAGTGTCCAGTCAATGCCAGTATGCTAATAAAGGAGAGAAACAGGCTTAAGACATATTTTAACCCCTTGAGACTTCAGAAACTGCACCATGTAAGTCAGAGTACAAATTCATATAAATTATTTGGGACAAAAATGAGACAATAAGCATTTTTAAAGCCTTGCAAAAGTATTTGCAAATCAAACACTTACCAAACACAAGAAAATGAATATGCAGCACTCTTGAAATTGAAACTGACAATATAAAAGAGGTTAGTGTAAGTATACGACTAGGCAGGAAGCTAAAGGCGTGGATCAAAAGCAGCGGGGATGAAAGTGCAGATAACAAACTATTAAGGATGAAGTCATCTTCCTGACTGATCTTCCATTCTGCTTCATATGTCATCTTAACTCACAGTGAGGGAGTAGACAGCGGGGCTCATTTTGTCCACATCCCTCTCCATCGGACAGAACTGCTGATAGAGCGGGCAGCTGCGGTCCCACAGCACCGCTGGCTTCAGGACGTAGCCACAGCCGCCGTTGGCCTCAAACAAAGCTGCGTTCAACTGCATGGGCAGGTCTGGGAAGGAAAGAAAGAGGGAAGGAAGAATCAATTTTTGGAGCACAAAAATAGCTATAACTAGAAACCTCAAATCCACCTTGTAGGCATTAGCAAAAATAGGTGTTAAAGATTATCCAGTTTGAGTTTCAAGTTTCCAGTGATCTTCGCTCTGATGTAGATCAACCAGACTGGAACAGTGTCTCACTGCACGCGACTGGGTCATCATGTTTTGTAAACTTTGACTCCAAATGGGGGGGAAAATGATTTGAGAAGCAGAGATGAGGAAAAAAGTAACGGGGGGGAGTGAACTACAGAAAATAAGAAAAGGAAGAGAGTGAGACAAGGATCAAAAGGGATTTAATATGCCTTTTAGAGAAAATAACATTATCTATCAGAGTTCAGACAGCGGACAGAGACAATAGAGAAATACTGGAAATGGAGAAAAAACTAATCAAGACACAAAGTAAGAAAGAAAGAGAGAGAGAGAGACAGGTCATGAGAGAGAGAATTAAGAAGAAATTGAGAGAAAAGGAGAGAAAAACAGTGGAGCATCTTGGGATCAACATCCCTTAAAAAGAGCACGATAAGACATAATTTTATCTGTCACACAGAAAATCTGTCAAACACAGACTGTTAAAATTTCTTTCTTGTTTTGTTTTTTTATTCTTCTGTGGAAAATGAGCTGCATAGTTCACCTAGAATTAAAGCCTTGCAGCCAGTTTCAAGGCTTCGTTGTAAAAAAACATTGTCATGCAGAAGAGGAGTTGTTAATTATTGCATTACAAAGGAGGAAGATGATAGAGCAGAACCGAATCTACTTTCCAATCATCTCTTCCTCATCTTCCTCAACTACTTTTTGGTAAAAAGTGATATTTTATTATAATAAAAACCATAATGAGTAATTTTTGCCTGTGAGTGAGATAAAGTGACAAATTCATACAATGTGTTTTTTGGGTTGTGGCTCAGGAGGTAGCGCAGGTTGCCCGTTAACTGGAAGGTCGGCGGTTCAATCCCCAGCTCCTCTAGGCTGCATGTCGAAGTGTAAGATACTGAACCCCGAATTGCCCCTGGCATTCCGCCAGTGTATGAATGCGTGTGAATGTTAGTTTCTGTTTAAGCACTTAGGCTCAGTTTTATAAATGTGAGTGAATGGTGAATGCAGATGTAGTGTAAAAGCGCTTTGAGTGGTCGAAAAGACTAGAAAGACGCTATACAAATACGGAGCATTTACATTTTTATGCTTAACAAAAGAGAAAATAGCATCTCTGCAGGCCGTCCTCACCATCAGTCTGATAGTTAAGTGCCACCAGCTGAATACCGTGCAGCCAGAACAGCAGAGGGTTCGGGTTGGTTGAGTCGATCCTGGTGGCTGCTGGGTATGTCCTGAGCAGCTGGCACACCGTGTGCTGGATCAGCTTCTGAGAGTAACGCCGGTACAGGCGCTTGGCGGCGTTCTCGTTGACAGAGGAGATGTGGTAGCACTTGGGCGTGCGGATGATGGCACTAAGAGAGGTGGGGGGGTTAAGGATGGGAGACGTCTGTTGCTCCTCCCAACTCAGTCGCTCGGCGCCACCTAGAGGGAAGACAGATAGAGACGTTTCAAGGCCGTGAACACATGTTTTCTCAGTCAGCTTCTTACTTTGAGAAATATGGTCCTACAGGAGGACTAATCACCAATCAGGGCCTGCTCCTACACTAAAATCCTGGGGAGGAAATCTATCATGTGCTTTACAGCACCACATCACATCATCAACAGTCTTCAGCAAACTAGCTATAAGAAGAAGCACAGAGTATAGAATGTATAATGTAAGTTCTTTGGAAGAAGCTAACTCTGATATCATAGCAGACCGAAGAAGACGTCGGAGGAAGCAAGGAAGAGAAAAAGAGTGTGACACCAAGCAAGAGACCAAAAACAGTAAATATCGGACTGGCTTTAACTTGTTGGCGTGAGCTAAAAGAGTTAAGAGGATGCACGACCGATGCTGAGCTCGCCTTCTTGCTGTTGGACTAGTACTTATTATCTGGCTTGCTATGACTTCTGTTGTTGCGCTCGCTTGATGTTTGTCTGTGTTAGAGTGGAGAGCGGTGCCGGTGCTGTGCCGGAGCCGGGCAAGCAGGCAATTTAACCAGACTCAGCAGCCTCTATGGACGTAACATTAGCTAATGGCAGAGGCGAGCAAACTGAAGAGGATGTTGACAGAGGAAGCTAAGAAGAGAAAAAGAGAGTGACCAAGCAAGAGGCTTCCAGACTTGGCAAGAGCTTTGTGAAATAAAAGGCTGCAAGTCTGTTGGACTAGTATGTAATAACTTATTAACTGGTTTTGCTATGTTTTGTATTGTTGCACTAGCTTGATGTTTGGCACAAAAAACAAATCTGACATAATGTTGCTTTAAAATCTGACAAGTTAAACGCGTAAATATCATATTGTTATGAGATTGTTTTTAACCCCAAACTTAAATTTTTACTGTTACATATTAAAGCTGGAGTGCCAGACCTTTACATATAAATGAACGTCCGTTACATTTCTCAGTTTCTCAAATTATTGGTGAAACAGAAAATGCATATATTAATATATTTTCCAAGACAAATATTACCCCCCTAGGCTCTGCGTACCTTTCCCAGGGGTGCGGCTTTGGGTCGTGACCTCCCCTGTTGTGCTGCAGCGAGCAGGAGCTGTGCCAAATATGGACTTCCTGCTCTTTCCCCGATCCTTTCCTCTGTTAGAGCCGGCTGGAGACAGTGTGGAAAGACCTGGTTTCCCACACACCAGAAGAGGCAGACAGAAGAAAGTTGTTAACTAATGCAACACAGACTGACTGGAGACACCACACTCATGACATCAGTATCTCTCAATTGGTTTCTCAAACTTCAGAAATAATTTTCTAGCTTAATGAGGAAGTTGTTCCTCCCAGGCATAACTCTAAATGCATCTGTTTTAATGAGCACAGAGGTTTAGAGCTAAAAGGACAGTAGCAGGAAAGCTAGCAAAAATTTTTTTTTTAAAAACAAATTTATGTTTGTTCTCTAAAGCAATCCATAAGGTTTTGAATAACATGGAAAATGCAGCATAGAAGAAGACAGATGCTTCCAATCATAAGGAAACTAATGTTGAATTAAAGATGTATTAAATGCTGTTAATATTGGGCTATTACTTATTTGGAGTCAAATCTCTGTCTCCTTTTTAAAGAAATATCTGAGAAGAAGAATGAGCCATGCATTGTCCTGACTGGTGAGTATGTTTTAAGATGAGTTAAATGTTTGTAGAGCTTTTAGAAGAAGCAAGTCCATCTGCAAACACTTCAGACAGCAGCAACCAGTCTGCTTTCTGTCTGAATTGGACCACTTGCCCTGCCTACTCTTTCTCACATCTCTGGTCCCTGGAAACTGTAAACAAATAAAATACCCAATGGAAACACAGGCAGGTTTATAAGGGCAAATGTCATGCAAAGGAAAGAGGATGCAAGCAGAGAGGAGGCCACTTAAAGGAGGAAAGAGGAGATCAGAGGTTATTATTTAAGAGTGAAAAAGAAATAATTGAGATAAATATTAGCAAGGAATTGAGATAGATCCCAATAAAGAGGAAATACGAGAACATTTATGTGGGTCAGAAAGACAGAAAGTGTCAGCAATCATTTGAGGTCAAATTTGAACCTGGGATACTAACTGTACTCAATCCAAAAACATTTCCTTAATGTACATTATATAACAACTCTGCTGTTGTTGTGCTGCTGTTCATCTGACAACACAATGAAGTAACCATATATTTCCCATGGGGAGAAAAGAATTCCTCATCTCAGTGGGTGTCCTGTGTGGGAGAGGAATGGTGTGTAACACTGGGATATTAAATGTCTAGCAATGAAAAAATTCAAAAAACATGGGGAAAGGTTTGACCTTTTATACGTGACATGGGAGTGGGTTTGAGTGGGACAAGATAATGAAAAGGATAGCGTGTCAGAAGTAAAATAGGGGCGATAAATCACTTTGTCTGGGAAAAGAATATGTGGAGGAGAGAAGGGAAAGAGGAGGAACATACAGTAATGCTGTATGTTAATATGAATAGTACAGAAAGAGGAAGAGTCTGCGACAAAGAGACAGAATGATAAAAGTTTCTCTACCAGGGAATTTCACAGCCTGGCAGTAGATGATGAGATCGGACAGCTCCTGGGCAATCTGTCGACTCTCCTTCTTGTTCTGAGGAAGGTAAAACTCCTCGCCCAGCTCCATGTCAAACACCTACATGAGCAGGTAGACATGAAAAACCATGGTTTTACTTAAAGAGACAGCGATGTTCTATTTTTAAACCTACTTCTGTTGACTTGAAATTGGCTCGAAATAAAATTTTTTTTGAATGATTCAGTATAAACGCAATTGCAGAAATTAGGTCAATTTTATACTGTAGTTCCCTACCTTTCCTTTGCTCTGTGTCGTGCTATCAGACTTCTTCATCCTCTTCGGTATTTCATCAACAGGGTGCTCGTCTTTGTCTGCTGAGCTCTTCCCCTCTGACTTGTCATCCAGGATGTTATCTGTTTAGAAAATACAGTGAATTATAGCAGGTGTTAATACAGGGGTACTGTATGTAGCAGAGTGGGTCTGACAGAGCACACATTTGCGGGAAAAGTTTGTGGGTCAATGTCTATCAACTGTAAACAGGAGAAACAGGAGCAACAGTAGGGAGTTCTACCCTTTGCTCTCATTCCTCCTACACATTCATTGCAGCCAAAAACAGAGAAAAGTAACATATCAGCTTGAAAATGCAGAAGCTTTTCATCACAGGAAACTTGTTTCATTCCTGACATTTGGAATTTCTTCCTTTGAAAAGACTCTGGCAACAGAGTTGACCCAGAGTGTCACCCCGTAGACAGTAGTGAGAGAAGTGAGCTGGACTTGACTGTGACTGGAGGGAGCTGCCGTTAAACAAGAGACGGTGACAACTTGGTGATCAAGTGTTATTTACTGGGCCAGCCAATGTACAAGCGTGTAGGGTTAAGGTTGACAGTTGAGGGTGGAGTCTTGCTAGCTTCAAAGAATGAAAAGGGAACCACGCCATAAGGTCTAGGGTAAGAGAGATGGTTTCTGAAAGGTCTATGACCGGTTAGTTATTCCGACAGGGACAAGCAGAGGGCAGGGATTAGGCGATAGCTATGCTGGGACTGGGACAGGGTAGTTTCCCCTGGTCTGCTGTTTAGTGCGGGGGCAGTGTAGGGCCTGAGAAACCAGATGGCTTTGTTTTGTTTTCCTGATGAGCCTGCCCAGCCACTTGCGAGGTCACAGACAAATACTGTATGAAAGGGAGGAGGAAAGGAGGTGATGTGTTTGTGGGAGAAAGAGAAATCATCCAGTGTTGCTAAAATACTGGCTAAAATGACTAAAATATTTTTTCTTTACACACATAACCAATTTTGATGTCATCCATACTTTTCTAAATTAGGCTGGATGGTTGTTTAAGGTTATGGTAGTTATACTGTAGCTTGTGTGTTAAAGCAGGACATACTGTATCAAACAAGCAGACCAAACATCAAGACACACAAATACAACACAAGCTCACATCACAATTACTATTTTAAAAAAACAAAACAATATTCAGGCTAATCTATACACAGTGTTCATAGTGACAGAATATGATTTAGAATAAACATAATTTTGGATGATGGATACACAGAGTGCATAATAACAGTCACTTCCATTGGCACTTGGCACAAGAACAATTACTGTAATGTACTTAGCAAGCTAAGTGATGTTTTTTAAAATATTATTGTATTATTATGAATAAGAGCGATTACAGTACAGTAAGCTTAACTTCTGTGGTGTATGTATAAGAACACACATGGATGCCCTTCTTTTATTGGCTACTGTAGAAGGTGAGGGAAGTTAGCACGTTCATGATATATCAAACTGTTAAACAACACAATTGCCTAAATAATTTTTTCCATCAACTGGATTGGATGGAATTAAGTTTTTAATGGGTTCCACATATTACACAATATGTAGTGGGTTAAATTTGAACTTCTGCTTACCATGAATGATAGATATCCAGTTTAAGCAGAACATAACCTGACGTCCACAAGCAGCAGAAAGCTAGCAGATATTACAGTATGCGGGCACATACAGGTGTCAGTTTACAACAACGATGCAGATCACTAGTGTCTACACCTCAGTGTTTCCTCTGTAGTTATTCTGTAGTGGTAGACAACAAGCAAGTTCATTTGCAACATAGGGCCGTGACTTCCCCTTAAAGCTAAATGGCAGGGTCAATATCTAAAGGTAGCATTTTAAGAAGCCATTTTAAGCTACCACTGCAAAACTAAATGAGATGGAAACACTGGTACATAGAGAGGTGCATCAGAGCCGTGCATCAGAGCCGTGCATTTACCTTCCAGGCAATACGAGGCAGTAGAGGCTGTGAGGACATCAGCTAAGTGGAAAACAGGCAAGATAAAATAGGAAAGGAAGGGAGTAAGAACAGAGTGTCAACTTAAGGAGAGACTTAAGTGTTAAAAAAAGAGAGACAGAACAAACGTGTGGACAGAAACTGATTCAAGTGTTACAGTATAAGAATTTACATATAATGTGATGTTTAATCCTGAGAATCAATAGAAACTTTGTTGGTTCAGTTCAGTTGAGTTTTTATGTTAGTTTTGTGCTTTTGAAGTATTCTCTTTTTTCACCCCTTACCATCTGATAGAGACTCATAGTCATAGTCATACTCGTCTTCTTCCTCTTCCTCTTCCTCATTGGTGTGGTTGCCGGGCGAAATAACCCCTGGCGACCCGTTGCTAGCCTGGGCCTGCATGTGGGCCAGCTGGTGGGCCTGTGAAAGGGTTAAAATATTGTAAAAGTGAGAGTGCATGTAAAAACTGTGCAAGAACTACTATTTACAAAGACATACCTGCCATATAATGTATGATCTATATCAACCCATTACCTGTAAATACACAAGCGCTTATCTGCAGAGAATGTATGGTGTGTATATACCGAAGCACTTGCTAGGTAAACCCAGTGGAAATTGTGTGCTGGGGTGTAGATTTGAGCACATTAGCATCTATTATTTATGTGTGACCACACTCTAATGAACAGTGTTAAATATTGAATGTACTAATGCCATTTAAAAGATGGCTTGTATGAAATGTAAATTATGTACATGTTTATATATGTGCATATGTGTGGACAGGATGTCTTTCTTTCTACTCAACCTTCTGTTTGAGTATGTCCACTGGCGCCTGGTGTGCTTTGAGCTTCTTGTTCTTGAGGAGGATCCTCCCTCGCAGCTGCAGCGGTGACGGCAGGTGCGGGTCATCGCTGAAGTCGCTTTCGAAGAGGAAACGCGTCACTAGACGTTCCCCGAACACCGTCTAATGAAGAAATATTCAAACATGACAGGCAAACATCAATAAATGGATGTCCATTCATGTGAGGATGTAATGTCAAGTGAGAGGAGGAGAGGAGAATCAAAGTACATTTAGCAACCCAAAACAACATTGCAAATAAACAAACCCACAGTGACATAATCTGGCCAGAGGCATAGAGCTGACTGAACATGAAAGACTTTCTTTTTTATCAAGCCACTCAGAAGTCAGTCTCCAGGGAGGGTAAGGATGCTGGGAAGTTTTGTTAGATGAAAGCAAGATGATATTCCATGATGTATGTGTCATGCCCAGATATGTGTGGGTATGACCTTGAGTATATAACTTAAATAAAGAAGAAAGGGACAGTTGAAGATAAAGAAAGCCTCTGACTGGAAGTCTGCCAGCTCGAATGTCTACAGGAGCTGAGAAGATCTGGCCAAAGAATGACGAATGAGTGGAGTACAACTCAAAAAGTGCTGCTACAAGCGCCACTGAGGAAAATATTCCCACCTGGAAGAGTGTGGTTGGACGAGAAACTAGACAATTTCAAGGTGTAGGTGCATACAATTACCTAAATATACAGCTTAGTATTGCTTAATATATTGTTGAATAAAAGGAATGTGCGCTTTTACAAACTACCTATAAAGTATTAGTGTTCATTCTTGCACTTGGATTTAAACATAGATGGAGTCGGTTTACCTATAAAACTCTATTTGTGCAGATTTAGAGGCCACCTTACAATGCTTAAAAAGGTAGTACTATGGGATATGTAATCAGTTTCAAATTGTATCTGATCAGTTACATCTTTCACACATAAATGACAGCAGACAACAGACTCTCTGCCTCCATTACTAATCGCTAATCAGAAAGTTAGAGTACAAATTATCCAGACGTGGAAATCATACAAGACTAAAAATACTAAAGTAAAGTCATATCTTGTATTTGTGCAGTCTAAATGTGGTCTTTCAGACAGAGCTGCTGTCATACCTTGAAAATTTCAGCCATCTTGCGTTGCTGAGGGAGGGAGCAGTGGTTCTCTATAGACAGGATGACGGGCATGTCCGAATTGACAAATGCAGACCTGTTAATTGCTTCCACCACATCCTGGAGGATCATGGGAGAGATGACATTCTTACAAACAGCACCCCAAAGTCAAATAAAAGTCAATAAAACTCTATGGAAACCAATACTGATTAGATTTATTAAAAAAGCCCTGCATACAACATCAAATAAAATACAAGTGTTTGAGGGCTGACAGTCCAACTACAATTACATAAAATAAGTTGTATTGATATGAGAGTAAAGAGTAACCAGCTGGTGAACTGAGGTCAGTTGATGGGCGTTCAAAAAATCCTTTTTTGTTTGGTTTACAGAACCAACAGAATTTCTGCCTGGACTACTTTTGTCAAAATAAATACATCACACAGCAGTACAACTGTGTTTGGCAATATGGCTCTGTGGTAGAAACTTCTGCCAAGTGAGAGCAGAAAGCAGGGAGAGCCAGTGATTGATTCTTTTACACAAAGTCATTGAGATCTCTAAATTAGATTATTCCTATGCATTTCTAACCTTAAAGGGTATCTTAGTGGTGAGTGTGTGTCCATGATAAATAACTGGCATGCCATCATCTCCATCCCAACAGTCCAACTCGACGCTCCTACAGCCTTGCAGCAGCACCTGATGTAGAATTACATTCAATGATCAGACACATACATACAAAATAGGAGTTACGGGTCCAAAAACCCCTTAAAGGATAATTTTGGTATCTTTAAACCTGGGTCCAATTTTAACATATTTTGTTGTCAAAATGACCAGTATGTACAAAAACTTTTGGAAGATGGTGAATAGGCTGCAATGTATTCTCCTATGAGTAATTGTGACCGTTAAAATTAAGTCTTTTTGCCACTGACTGGCTCAGACTGTTATACGAGTGTCACATAAGTATAAGTGTCACACATCATTGAAAGGATCTCCACGAGCGACTCCCGATGACAATTCTGACAATTCGAGTTGTTGCAGGAAACTCAGGTTGTTGCAGAAAACTCAGGTGGAAAGAAGAGGCAGGAGTTTGTTTGTGTAGATACAGATCTCCAACTCTAACTCACGTTTCCACCGTCGCCTTTCCTGCAACAACTCAATATCTTGAGGGAGACTTCAGATTCCTGTTAAAAACAAAGGGTGTCACCAGGAGATCCTTTCCATTATGATGCCACGAAGGAATACGTAGCAGCCACTGCATCCTTTAAAATACTGTTTAAAACATGAGGCAGACGACTCACTTACCTGACTGTAAAGCTCAACAGAGGACTCTCCTTTGAGCTGGTGTCCGGTTAGATAGGTGTTATGAGAAGACTCAATGTAGTAGTAAGACAGAGGGTACTGCAGCTCCTCAGGGTTTATCTGGGATTCCTCAATACGAGAGGCAAAGTTCTCCTTATCCATCAGGAACCTGGTATGGAGACACGCTTGGTTAGACAACAAAACATAATGCTACTGGACAAGGGCTTCTTAACCTTTCTGGCAGTCCGACCCCTTTTTGAGGTTGAAAATATTTCGCGGTTTTCGTATTTTTTTAAAAGCAGATGTTTTTAACAACAAAAGAGTGAGAGTGAGTTGTGATCAATTTCTGCTAATATGACAGTTATTACTTAGCAACAAATCAAAAATTACAGATCGCTGGCAATATAATCTTTGATTAGACTGACAGGACAGTGGTTGCCTAATAATGTGATAAAAACGCAGCGCTTTGCCCTTTTCCAAATTCAACCAAAAAAAGACATTGCTGTGCGCCTCCTGTTTTCGAACCTGCAAAGCGCTTTCTGTCTAATCGGGCCTTGTTCTTCTTTGGCGTTAGTGGTTGGCATTACCGCCACCTACTGGATTAAACAGTGCAAAATATTTACAGCGTCCACCCAAAGTGATTCCATTCACAACTATAGCCCGTCTAGTTATTTTTAAGTTATTCTTTTTCTATTTTTGTGTCTATAGTAAAATTTTCGCCCCCAGGTCAAGAACCAATGTACTGGACTGATTACAATTAGCAAGCAAGTACTGAGATGTTCTTTAAAATGGTGTACTACACAATTGTGCCTTGCAAAGGGAAAATCTTTTTTTTAAAGTATGTAATGTAGTGTTATTAATCCAGCATATACTTGTTTCAGTGCTGACTTAAGTATGCAATGTCTTTTGAAATATTAAAAGTTTTCCTATACCTTGCAAAGCCTTCAAATGACATCCAACCCATTTGTCTCATGCTTGATGAAGGCTCAAATCTCTGCAAGAGAAAAGCAAGAAACTATTAATTATTGATCAACAGTCCCTTTTTCTTCCTTTTTCCATACATGTATCTGGTGAATTCACTAACCTAAATCAGGCATTTTCTCATCCTTCTCCTTTCATCTCCAACCCCTCTCCATCCAGTTCAAGTGCTATCCCTGCATTACTTCATTATTTCCTTCATCCCTCCCTCCAGGATCCTACCTGTATAATGCTGAGAATCTCATCGTAGGTCAGGTGCTCTCTCTGACAGTTCACCAGGAAGTCGTTCAGCTGAGGGATAGCCAATCCCAAGACGCCTAGTGATGCGTTCTCAACTCCTGTCCCGTTGGTCACAATGCTGGCTGCTGCAATAGCGTCTGAGATCTGCTTCTGGTTGTCAGACATCTGCTGCCTCGTCCGGATAAACAGGCCAAGATCAGAACCATTGCGGGTTAATAAGTCTGGGGAGGGGGAGGAGGAGGCAAGGCGAAGTGGAGGAAGAAAGAAAGAAAAATTATATGGTGCTTGTTGCTTTTGATTGCCAACAATACATGAATTAATGTAACGGTTATTTTTACCGAGGTCTGGCTGTAGCCCCGTGTCTTTGTCATCTATCCTGAGGTTGGTGTAGAGAGGTGCAGACTCTGGACTTGATCGACTGCAGGGGACGGCAAAGGTGTCAAACAGCTCCTTCAGGTCCTTCCTGCTTCGGATACTGTGGAAGAAACAACACAGAATTTATTTTATTTTATTTTAGCTCTGCTGAAAATGAAATAAAGATGATCTTGTTTTGGCTTCAAAGCGCTTGAACTTTGGATCAATTTTTGAAACTGATTCAATTGCATTTACATTTCTTTTAAAGGCCAAATGAAAAGTCATATTTATAGACAAATATAGAATAACAAATATCATGTTTATGTTGTAATATTTTGTTTTGCTGTCAAGGCAGGCATCATATGTTTATATTTAGTTTTGCTGTGCCTTGTATCAGTTCTTCTCAATGTTCTTGTTAATGAAAACCTGTTAGCCAATGGACCGACAAGATGGCTAAATATAAAACACGTCAGGTACCATCTCTGAACAATAAGCAGGATTTTTGTGGGGCCAATCTGCTTAAGCACTGCTTAGCTGAGTATGGAATTTAAAAGGAAACTGCGGAGCAGCAGATGAGAGGGTACACTACAATCTAAGAAATGTAGGAGGACTGGTATGAGAATAATCCATTGTTTATCAAGCAAAGCATTGTTCCCTTTTATTTGGGAGGGGGAAAATATTATAGAAGCTAAATATTATACACACAAGAATCTTTGGGTTGAAAGGCATGATAACTGCAAAGAGCATTTGTTGAATTTGTTTTATCATACTGTCAACAGCTGCTACTGATAAAAAAACAATTACGTAAATAACAAGAGGTAGTGGGTTGGCAAAAATGCTGAAGAGAACATATACAACGTACATATAGCACTGTTTCAGGCAATCACTAAATGTCGGATGATTACATATTACCAGATAAATGTGTTTGATCCATGTTTTAGTTTGGCAAGATAAAACAGAAACATATTTATCAAAAGTTTACAACTTTGAATTATGCCTGTCTGGTATGTGAATCTTTGTTTTAGGGACAGTTTCTTACTTTGCTGTTACTACAGTGTGCCAAAAAACAGGACCTAGTAGAATAACATTTGGTATCTACCTGAATGACTTGAAGAGCTCAACAAACTCAATGAAGCTCATCGTGCTGTCAGAAATCATGAGATTCTGGAAGCCTTTGAAACAGCCTTTACCTCGACCGTGCCACGACCTGCTGCTCCAAGCCCTACAGCCCACAAATAAAAGACAAAATATCTCAATCTGAATTAAAAAAAGGAAGTAAAATTTGTCACACCTCCAGTTTTACTACAGTATAGTACACACCCCGGCTGCGGCTTGGTAGTTCCTGAGAGGATTGGAGAGGACTGTGGACGGGACTGGTTGGACCCCACCATGCTGGAGGAAGAGGAGGAGGAGGAAGAAGAGGCAAGCAATCCAGGGTTTTTACTGGATGAGAGGGAGAATGGTCCAGGGAAGCTGTCCTCTATGGAGGCAAAGATGAGTAAACGTAAATAAAAACCACACACACAAGACAGTGCCATGTGAATTTTTTTGTTAAGTTCCTAATGACCTGTGAAGATTGTTTTATTCTTTAAATTAGGTTTTGTGTAGTCTTTTGGGTAATTAAAATATAATATCTTTGTCAAGAAAACTGATCTGGCCAACTAACTTCTACAATATTCATGAGTGTGATAGCCGCATCCTCACTTGGCATAAATCTATAGATTCTGGATTCTCAATGTCACCTGGATCTTCTTGGTCGATGCTGTCAGACTCTGGTCCGTTTCGATACAGTCCGTCTTTACAGCTCCGTGTTTTCCTGGACACCATCTCATCATCCGTGGCATCTCCACTGTCTCCCTGTAACACATGCTATGTTACAAATTTGTTTTTCTACTATTCAGTATTAGAAACTACAATGGCGTCAGTTTGTAGGCATAACAAGGAGTATACGGTAGAGCAGGACTGAACCGTCAAATGGACCAGAGGCATTCGATATGTGTAGTGTACTGAATTTCTAACTCTCTCTATCCTGAAAGTTGTATTAGTAGAGAAAACAGCAGAAAACATGGAGTTCTGTAAGGGCTCTTAACATGTAAAACCAGTGGTATAAGCACTAAAATGTGACAATTGTCCCAGAAGGTCCACTCATTTTGACCAAGATTTACCTGCTCACTCACTGTTGATACGAGTCTCAGCTAAGTGTAGTGTGAAAGGCATCATGAACTTTTTCTATGTACTGACCCTGACAAGGACCTTCTTTTTCTTCTTGGTCTTATCATTGATGCTCAGAGGGCTGTTTTTCTGGGCGGCAGGTTTCTCCACGCCACCTGTACCCATGTTCCACCTTCGGCCCCCAAACAGCTCAATGGCATGGGCTAGTGTAGGGCCTTCATACCGGCCATCCTCCTAACAGAGACAAACACACACAGGTTCTGATCATGATGACAGGCAAGGTTAAGGTCCTCATATTAGTGCTGCATACATTTTTATAACTTTAGAAAATGAAACTTGTTTGTGTGCGTCACACACACAGCCACCAGCCAGCTCAGGAAATATCTGTGAAACAGCGTTTCAAACCAAACTCACAAGTCCGAAAGAGGCCCAGTCTGTCCCGAGTTACAGCCTGGTTACAGCCAGCGCGCTGCTTACCAGCATCAGAGGCTGCGGGGGAACTCCGGTGTTGTCGGAGAATTACTAAGCTTGTCCGTTAAACACGAGAGGCATCACTTGGTTTTATTCTTGTTGGCCAACTTTTGAACCTCAAACGGAGTATTTTTGTTTGCTTACTGGGATATAAACAGATGGACTCCTAGGAGATTTGAACTGAGATAAGGAAGCATTAATTGGTGGTTGAACTGTGGGTTTTGTATTGAGCGCTTATTGTATAATACTCTGTGGTGAACTTACTTTTTCTTGTCATCTATGTCATCATAGTATCTAATGTCATGACTTGACTCTCAAATTATCTTTCTCATGTTGTTTTAATTTGATATTTCTTCTCCACCATTGCTCATAATAATATTTAATGCAATTCATGCATCACCTAATTTCATCATAACACAGGCCTGGCCTACAAGAAAGAACAGTGTATTTAAAGTGTGTTTAAACTATCTAATATTGTGTTGGTCGTACTATACACTGATTTACTGCTTGTTTTGAATAATACAGGAGGTAAAGAGCTTACAAATGAATCGCATATTAAATCGCAATCAATTGGTAAAAAAAAATCGCAATTAGTATTTAAATTAAAATAGTATAATATTATAAATATCCAAGGTCCATTTTGAAAAAATTATAAGGCTGAAAAACGCCTACTGTGGGGGCCAAGGCAAAGAAATGTTATAGAGAATTTATAGTGCTGAAAATACACCTATAATACAACCTGAAATCCATCCATTTTTAATTCAGACATTAATGGAAAAAAAGGCCTGTGTCCAAGAAAAGTATTATCAAGGGTACATTCTCCAGTTCAGCGTTTACCTGATACAAACTGACATACTGCCTCCTCAGCCACTGCAACCTTTGGTCAGGAAATTTCTTTAATTTTCTGGTTGCATTCACCAACTCTGACAGGCCTTTATGGAGCATCTGTGCCGTGTGGTTGGGAGCCACAAAGTGCAGGAGTCTAATGGAAGAAGTTAGGAAATGTGTTAAAATACACTATATTTAGTATACAGCAAGGTGTTACACCAATGTACCAGTGTAGCAATGCACTAAGGTTCAAAAAGTTGATTCCAAAGCAGGGTGCTGGTGGTAACATGGCACTAACCTGTTGTCAGTGGTACTGAGACCGTAGAGAAGACTGAGACCATTCTCCTCTACCGTCATCTGGCTCAGCTTGTTTTGCAAACACACGGCATGAACGTCCACTCCCTGATGACCCAGGAACACTGCCTGGACATTCAAATAAACACAATATTATGAGTGCAATCTTAAGTCCATTAGGTTTGAGGTTCATGAGTCTATATGAGTCTGAATGCAGCTCATTTTTGGCATCAATATAAACTTAAAGCAAAGGCTAATAAAAAAAATTCTAGATATATATATAGATTGAAAGACTAAATTTAAAGAGTTTTACAGTGTAATACCAGATCAAAATTGCTTTTTATTTTATTTTTTTTAAACAAACCTTCACCACTCCCAGGTCCAAAAGGCCCTCTGCTAGTCCTGCCACTACAGCCTGTCCTAATCCCAGTGGTGGCTCTGTGGGGGAAGCGCCTCCACTTTGAGGCTTAGCTGCAATAAATCAACACATTTACGATATGTTTGACATGTAGTAAAGGCACAGGAAATTGAGCATCTTCTGCAAAAATACAGCCAGTTATAAACTTTGTTACAAACGACATGGTGCTTACCTACTGTGGATAAACACATTTAGAATTTGTTTGAAATATAACAATGCCACAGGAAATATGACTCTTTTAGATCATGGGTGCCTGTTTTCCATTTGTTTAAAGAGTAATAATGAGAGAGGGAATAGGGCTTGTCTCATCGAGATATAAACATACTCATCAAGTGTACTGATGACAACGTAAATCTTTTCAGCAATTCTTTTAAGCTCATCTGAACACATTCACTTCACACAAAATCCCACACTTCTTATAAAAAAGCCTTTAGAAAGAACAATGCTAAATAGTCTTAATAACACAAACCCAAGACAAAAAGGTGAAACCGCATAGATTTAAACGCAGATTTGTTTAAATTAACAAAAAAAAAACAACATATTTTTGGACATATCTGAAAAACATTTCTTTACACGAAACACAATTAATGACAAGTGGTTCCCTGTAGAGGATATACCCATGTCTTTTAAATTATATAGAAATGTTTTGAATGACACTCTGTCGTAATATACCCCAGGTGAGTGTTGTGTTGTCAGGTTGTAGTCGCAGCAGACAGCGAGCTGTCTGGTGGTTGTCCTGGTCGTAGTGAATGACTGTGGCCCCCTGAAGCAGAAACTGGTGAACATCTGGTTGTAGCGACAACACGTACCTAAAAAAAGAAAATATAAAAATTGTGGAGTGTCCGTTGAGCTATCTGTTTGTGTGTGCGTGTGTCTGTGAGTGTGTGTATGTTTCTTACCAGGGAATGAGCTCAGTGCCATGGCTGAAAGCTCTGTGTGTCTCCTCAGTCCCCTGAAACTCCACCTCTTTCACCACCGGCTCAGTCGACAAGTCGCCATCTGAATCTGACAAGTCGCCTAGCATGAATCTGTAGATGGATGGAACATTGGGTGAAAAAAAACTAAATTTAGTATCGGAATACAAAGTTTTAGTGAACTGATTTCCACTGGAATCCGCAAATACATCCGTTTCACATTTACATTTATTTACAAAATGCATTGAGGTCCAGTCAAATGTAAGAAGTGACCTACATCTACAGTAGGATAGCACACAAATGCTCTTTGTACTGTAGTGCAGCGGTTGAAAAAGCAAAAAAACATCATGCGTTTGTAATTGCAATTAGTAGTGGAGGAACCACTACTAAACAAGCTTCTACTCAAACTGCTATTTAAACCATGTTGACGTTAGCCGGTAAACTCTTGACACTGTTATAACTACTTACAAGACACGGTTTGATTCTGGTGGTGTCTTAAATGAATGTGAACTAGAATGGGAGAAGGGGACAAAGAAGGAGGAGAGGCAGTGTGAGATGACTAAAGAGAAGACAGAAAGTTTTCTCAGTAGGGATAAGAAAAATAGCAAAAAGAGGATGCCAGTGGGAAAGATCAGGAACACAGGAAAGGAATTCCTTAGCCACTTTGAGTAAGAATGATACTATTTATCTGCATCCCAGTAGAGACAAATGAACACCATTACCCTAGCCAAAAAGAAACAGAGTTGTTATCCTGAACTCTAACATGAAACAATAAGTCAGATTCATAGAAAAATGTCTAAAAAAACAGAGAGAAGATAATCCAGGTTTCCTTAATACAAACACCACAGGCCAAGGTTGAACGCAAAATTTGTTTTCTAGCAACCTTTTCACAACCTAATTCCATCTTGTGCCATTAGCTACCTGCCACCTAATGGTGTGTTGAAATGTACCAGAGCTCTGTTCCTTCCTGTCCTGACAGGAAACTAACCTGTTATCTGTTTTCTCTGTGACACATTGGTTTATGTGAACATCACCTCATCTTAATAACAATCTGCAAATGTGTTCCTTCACAAAGTCTTTACCATGTACCAGTGTTTATGCAATCACACTATGAAACATTACTATAGTGATCCAGAACAATGTACCAATAGAAGCTTGGTAAGCATCCAGTTCATCTGGCCCCAGAAATTGTGCTGTAATTGTTAAATACCTACGTATTTGTATGCATATGTATCTTGCTGTTTAATTAATACTATGACATATTCCTTAATAGGCATATTTTGGCCACTAAACCACCACTAAAAAATCCAACTTCCAGTGCTACCAAACAGCTAACTCTGTGTCTACGACTACTGATGAAGCACAGGAATTGTTGTTATTATTTTGATCATTTGATATTTTAGTAATTGTTTTGTTTTTACATTTGATACTGAGTTCTTTTTTTTTTATTTATTATAATTTTTTTTATCAATTACTTATTTTTTGTTTATTAATACACACACAAGTTACTGTTTCATTTATTTATTTTATTTTTAATATTTTTATTTTTTTAACATACACACACGCTTACCATTTTATTTATTTATTTATTTTATTTAAATTTTTAATATATATATATATATTTTAACACACACACACACACACACACACACACACACACACACACACACACTTACTGTTTTATTTATTTAATTTTAATTTTTTTTTTTAACACAAACACACATACGCTTTGATTACTTTACGCTTTAATTACTTGTTTAATGAAATGTATGGGGTTGATTGTTATGTAGTATGTATGATGCTTTGGCAAAATTGTTATTACACATTCATGCCAATAAAGCTAATTTGAATTGAAATGTGCGAGAGACCAGCCGTGTGAATCATTCACAGCATGGCAGTATTCATAGTTCCGATATAAATCTATATACAACAGATCATTTTCTTCTACTTTGTCGATGATTCACTGTCTGTGAACGAACAAGAGTAATAATAGAATAAAAAGACTCAATTTTGGAAACCGACCCTTGGCAGGAAGGGTCACATTGCTAAACAATAGAATATCTCCAGTCCGTCTTAAAGGAGTGTCTCACCAAAAGAAATGTCAAATAGTTTAAGGGTGCATTGACATTCCACTTAAGTGGATGGTCAAGTAATAAATATTGACATTCATAATAAGACTACTTATAGCATTACTAAACATTAAAAATTCGGTGTCATTAAAAGATCACAAAGAATAATTAATGAAAATACTTGCTCTACACACCACACACCAAAAACACACAGTAAACAAAAAGTGAAAACAACTGCTGTATGCAATCAACTGATACATGATGTTCCAGTGATGGACCGACATCACAGGCTGTGTGCCATTTGAAACTGTACTGTATGTCTCAACTGTCACAACTTGCACAACATCCCCCACGCTGAGGTAACAAGATAATCCTTCAGCTGGATGGGGTCAAGACCCTCTGACAGAAACCACCCTTCTAAGGTATCCTTCAACAAGACACACATTTTTATGAGATCCAGAGTTGCTTTTGGGTACCTGATGCTGCACACTGAAAGACTTTGAGGGAATCAAATTGTAAAGAAAAAAAATAAAAAGCTTATGTGTCACGTGAAAAAAGGGTGAAAGAAAGGGTGACTGACTGATTGCGGCAGCGGTCCCTGAAGGAGTTGTTTCTGGACGCAAGGTATGGGCCAGCAGAAGAAGGACTGGTAGACGCCTCGTCGGGATCGTCTGCCTCCAAACTACGATTACAAGATCTGATGGGTAGAAAGAGGAGAGTCAGAGGCAGCCAAGTGAAAGAAAATTTGAGGGTTTGAGATCACAGCAAAATTGGGAAGTACAGAACATCATAAAGTTTGTCATTCCATAATCTTTCTTTGAGAATGTGTTTTCAAGGATGTAGTATACCTGATAATTTGGAGGATGTTGCTGACAGTTGCTTCTTTCTCTGGGACGTGTAGACCATCTGGACCAGACCGTGGCATGAAGTTGTGCTGGCCGCTGTAGTCAGACACAAACTAGACCGAGGAGGACAAACAGAAACAAAGCAGGATGAATTTTACTAAAATGGTGTCGGATTCTTCCTGCTCGGGTCAGTTCTATGAGAGGTGTGCATGTTCTGTACCTCTATTGAGTCCTCTGTAGTATCTGGAGATTGATGTTTGAGGCTGATGATGCTTGCTGTCCCATCCAACGCGTCACTCAGCTCCTTCAGAAAAACCCCACAGAATGGCACCACCTATGGTAAAAAGAAAAATGCATCCCATTATGGCTTTTACTGTACTGAATTATTTATTTTATTTCACTGTTCACTGCTATTATAACCATGAAACACATACTGACTGACCCACATAGCCATTACATGCCAAAAACATTCCCTGAATAAAACAGCAACCTACCTTGCATCCTGGGATATTGAGAGCTCTGGTCACAACCTTCTTGTACTCAGAAGAAGACTCGTGCTGAGCCATGGCATCCTTTAGGCTCCTCATGGTCTCGATGTCCGACTGATCCATGAACTGCCACATCTTCAGCACCTTGCGGGACCTTGGGGGGGTCAAAGAAGATGTCAAATGTCAGTTGGTAAAGTGTGACATTTTGTCTGTGTGCAGTTTTTTTGTGTACAACATGTGAGCATATTTGAGTTAGTGTCGGCGTGTGCCTTAAAACCTGAGTCCAGCCAGGAACTCCATGACACCATTGTAGTTTCCCATGTTCCAACAGCATTTAGCGACATGGACCAGATAGGAGAAAACTTCTCTCTTCTCCTCCATGGACCCTGCTGTCAGGATCAGCCACGTCACCCACGAACTCACCTGTCGAGTTTTACATAAAAGATATTACTATCACATTATGAGATCATTGTTTGAAAGATGTGGTGTCCGAACACATTCAAACATATTTTTTAATAAAAACAAAAAAAAATGGGAGCATGCTGCACATAGCTACATCAATAAAAATAGTAATAACAGTGGAAATTTCTGATTGGACAATCTACATGAAGGATGACTTCATGTACCAACCCCGAAGATGACTTGTAAGTGTGTTAGTGTGTTACAACAAGGCTGTAACTAGCTATGTCCAAATTCAGTAAACAAGACACTGCAGCTAAATGACGCTCAGTTGAAACTCTTTATTGTGTGTGTGGTCTCGCTTGTGCTCATGTCATCTCTTTTAAATTCTGGTATGGCAAGCTGTTTCTAAAGTGGTAATGTATGCACAGGGCCATGCCAGCTTGCCACACACTGACACACACAGGCGAAAGAATGAGATCTGATATCTATCAGCTGCACTCTGTCTCTTTGCACTGACTGCCTCTCAAGCACATGCAAAAGACATGATGGAAGAACCAGATATTTATCAGGGTCAGCTTCCTTTCACATTCTCTGTGATTAACACACAAACACAGACACACAAACTAACTCACAATACAGGAAAAGATCAGATTTCAATCTCGCCGTTTCTTTCTCTTTAGTGTCTGTCACGTGTGTGTTAGAGCCTCATGAATATATTCACACA
>NC_060163.1:14223266-14238227 GCF_021292245.1 Micropterus dolomieu
TTTATTTATTTATTTTATTTAAATTTTTAATATATATATATATATTTTAACACACACACACACACACACACACACACACACACACACACACACACTTACTGTTTTATTTATTTAATTTTAATTTTTTTTTTTAACACAAACACACATACGCTTTGATTACTTTACGCTTTAATTACTTGTTTAATGAAATGTATGGGGTTGATTGTTATGTAGTATGTATGATGCTTTGGCAAAATTGTTATTACACATTCATGCCAATAAAGCTAATTTGAATTGAAATGTGCGAGAGACCAGCCGTGTGAATCATTCACAGCATGGCAGTATTCATAGTTCCGATATAAATCTATATACAACAGATCATTTTCTTCTACTTTGTCGATGATTCACTGTCTGTGAACGAACAAGAGTAATAATAGAATAAAAAGACTCAATTTTGGAAACCGACCCTTGGCAGGAAGGGTCACATTGCTAAACAATAGAATATCTCCAGTCCGTCTTAAAGGAGTGTCTCACCAAAAGAAATGTCAAATAGTTTAAGGGTGCATTGACATTCCACTTAAGTGGATGGTCAAGTAATAAATATTGACATTCATAATAAGACTACTTATAGCATTACTAAACATTAAAAATTCGGTGTCATTAAAAGATCACAAAGAATAATTAATGAAAATACTTGCTCTACACACCACACACCAAAAACACACAGTAAACAAAAAGTGAAAACAACTGCTGTATGCAATCAACTGATACATGATGTTCCAGTGATGGACCGACATCACAGGCTGTGTGCCATTTGAAACTGTACTGTATGTCTCAACTGTCACAACTTGCACAACATCCCCCACGCTGAGGTAACAAGATAATCCTTCAGCTGGATGGGGTCAAGACCCTCTGACAGAAACCACCCTTCTAAGGTATCCTTCAACAAGACACACATTTTTATGAGATCCAGAGTTGCTTTTGGGTACCTGATGCTGCACACTGAAAGACTTTGAGGGAATCAAATTGTAAAGAAAAAAAATAAAAAGCTTATGTGTCACGTGAAAAAAGGGTGAAAGAAAGGGTGACTGACTGATTGCGGCAGCGGTCCCTGAAGGAGTTGTTTCTGGACGCAAGGTATGGGCCAGCAGAAGAAGGACTGGTAGACGCCTCGTCGGGATCGTCTGCCTCCAAACTACGATTACAAGATCTGATGGGTAGAAAGAGGAGAGTCAGAGGCAGCCAAGTGAAAGAAAATTTGAGGGTTTGAGATCACAGCAAAATTGGGAAGTACAGAACATCATAAAGTTTGTCATTCCATAATCTTTCTTTGAGAATGTGTTTTCAAGGATGTAGTATACCTGATAATTTGGAGGATGTTGCTGACAGTTGCTTCTTTCTCTGGGACGTGTAGACCATCTGGACCAGACCGTGGCATGAAGTTGTGCTGGCCGCTGTAGTCAGACACAAACTAGACCGAGGAGGACAAACAGAAACAAAGCAGGATGAATTTTACTAAAATGGTGTCGGATTCTTCCTGCTCGGGTCAGTTCTATGAGAGGTGTGCATGTTCTGTACCTCTATTGAGTCCTCTGTAGTATCTGGAGATTGATGTTTGAGGCTGATGATGCTTGCTGTCCCATCCAACGCGTCACTCAGCTCCTTCAGAAAAACCCCACAGAATGGCACCACCTATGGTAAAAAGAAAAATGCATCCCATTATGGCTTTTACTGTACTGAATTATTTATTTTATTTCACTGTTCACTGCTATTATAACCATGAAACACATACTGACTGACCCACATAGCCATTACATGCCAAAAACATTCCCTGAATAAAACAGCAACCTACCTTGCATCCTGGGATATTGAGAGCTCTGGTCACAACCTTCTTGTACTCAGAAGAAGACTCGTGCTGAGCCATGGCATCCTTTAGGCTCCTCATGGTCTCGATGTCCGACTGATCCATGAACTGCCACATCTTCAGCACCTTGCGGGACCTTGGGGGGGTCAAAGAAGATGTCAAATGTCAGTTGGTAAAGTGTGACATTTTGTCTGTGTGCAGTTTTTTTGTGTACAACATGTGAGCATATTTGAGTTAGTGTCGGCGTGTGCCTTAAAACCTGAGTCCAGCCAGGAACTCCATGACACCATTGTAGTTTCCCATGTTCCAACAGCATTTAGCGACATGGACCAGATAGGAGAAAACTTCTCTCTTCTCCTCCATGGACCCTGCTGTCAGGATCAGCCACGTCACCCACGAACTCACCTGTCGAGTTTTACATAAAAGATATTACTATCACATTATGAGATCATTGTTTGAAAGATGTGGTGTCCGAACACATTCAAACATATTTTTTAATAAAAACAAAAAAAAATGGGAGCATGCTGCACATAGCTACATCAATAAAAATAGTAATAACAGTGGAAATTTCTGATTGGACAATCTACATGAAGGATGACTTCATGTACCAACCCCGAAGATGACTTGTAAGTGTGTTAGTGTGTTACAACAAGGCTGTAACTAGCTATGTCCAAATTCAGTAAACAAGACACTGCAGCTAAATGACGCTCAGTTGAAACTCTTTATTGTGTGTGTGGTCTCGCTTGTGCTCATGTCATCTCTTTTAAATTCTGGTATGGCAAGCTGTTTCTAAAGTGGTAATGTATGCACAGGGCCATGCCAGCTTGCCACACACTGACACACACAGGCGAAAGAATGAGATCTGATATCTATCAGCTGCACTCTGTCTCTTTGCACTGACTGCCTCTCAAGCACATGCAAAAGACATGATGGAAGAACCAGATATTTATCAGGGTCAGCTTCCTTTCACATTCTCTGTGATTAACACACAAACACAGACACACAAACTAACTCACAATACAGGAAAAGATCAGATTTCAATCTCGCCGTTTCTTTCTCTTTAGTGTCTGTCACGTGTGTGTTAGAGCCTCATGAATATATTCACACATACACAAAAGCATGCGCGCGCACACACACACACACACACACACACACAGAAACTCCCTAACCCCCTTGCAGGCGGTAAAAACATCCCCTTGGCCCAGAGATCTAGTACTGGGTTATGTAAGGCTCTGTAAAGCCCACCACAGTTTGACTTTACAGGGACTAAATAAAGCCACAAAAACACACATATACACACGTAACAAAGTAATCTCTTTCACATGTAGACTTTTTGTTTGAGGTTGTGATGAAACACTGGTAAAATGTTTTTCCCCCGTGACACCTGTGACCTCTCAGTGAACTAATTCCCAAGCAAGCACATACACAATCATACATAACACATGCAACCACATCCACTTCCCTTTACAGAATAGGACCCCATTAACATACACTAGGTATGAGACCATGGATACTCACATATCAATCTCAGGCACATGTATAAACAATTTAACACACAGTATATACATGCATCTTAAATATGAACTTGTACATATAGATAACTTACTTCATAATCTACAGTCTTTGATTAAATGCAGAATTTTATTTTGCTAGACTCTTAAAAAGCTGGCTGTCATAATTCCAAACTCACTTATGTTAATAGTGTTATGGTTTGTTAAGTCTCACATTTTCTCCCTGTCCAATATGAGCAAAAGCACACCAGTTTATGCATTCCTGTGTGATAGAAGCATGGGCATGAGGGGGGGGGGGGGGGGGGGGGGGGGGGGGGGGGGGGGGGGGGCGGAGGGTTGGGGAGGTTACTGTGAAAATGTAATCCATCTCAGACAGTCTCCTCTAAAATGCTCTCACTATAATGTGCCGTCTTTATTTACTCAAACTGAGAAACACGAAAAGATAAAAACTTAAGTGCCACCACTTTTCCTACAAAATGTATTATGCAGTTGAGCGGAGCGAAGAACGTAATTGAGGTTTAAAGTTTATTCGACTTTGAAAGGATTTGTTTTTCAACAATAATTCAATTCAACAACTAAACAGGTCTTGCGGTGGGATCTCAACTAAAATGTAATGGCTGTCCTGACTTAAAGGTGAACTTAATTAAATAGTAAAGTATGAAGAGAACTTCAATATCAGCGATTTGGGGGAAGCCCGAGGAACCTTTGTACTCCAAACACTATTTTATGATTTTAAGAACAAACTGCACAACCTCATCTAGGTGTTGCAGATTCACTGTAATTAAGAATATGGGTTTTTTTTTCAATAAGCCAATTTTATTAAAGTGAGAAATTATTTTCAAACTCACTCCTGGAGCTGATGAGAATGCATCATCTTGCTCTTTAGCGCTTCAATTGTGCATAAGCTTGTTCCAGAAACAACTGTACTGTACATGACTTACTGACAAACTACTGTACTGCCATACAGTCCCTTATCTGTTACACCCCCACTCTGTACTTGCTAGGATGTGAGCGCCAAGATGCTTGAAAATCTGCTATTAGTCACTTGTAGTCAGCAGCTGGGCTGAATTACAGTCACCATCTAAAACACTCAAACAATCTGTGGCTTTCTGAATCGCTACAGATCAAGGCATTGTACAGAGTTGGCATCTCTACTGATATTTCAGATAGCAAAAGTGTGTACTCAGTGTAGTGTATGAACGATTATAGACAGGATATGAAGGTGTACAGATAGATAGATAGATAGATAGATAGATAGATAGAGAGGTAGGTGTTATTAATGGCAGCTTGACAACATTTCAGAACACACATGTGTACACACACACACACACGCAACATGTGTGCACATAAACACACGCAACACACGTGCACACACACACAAACACACAGAGAACCGAAGCTAGATACAAACTGATCCTCCCTTTGATGTTTGTCTATGTGCCCATCTGTCTGTCCGTCTCCATCTGTGTGTGTGTGTTATAAGTTCAACTATGAGGGTCAGTTTCTCTTTGATACATGAATTACATAACCAAGGTTGACAGAAAACTATTACACACTGAACGCACAAGCACATACTGTACTCGCCCCGTCAAAGCTGAACACTCCGGACAGACACAAAGGGGCCCAAACAGCTCATGCTTCCCTGCGTCCAAATGTTCTCTTGCCGCGCTATCCTCTGTAACCGTGTATTCTTTCACTCCCATACATGGCTCGAAAATGAAGAGGATCGAAACCTTTTCATACCTTTGGGAAAATTTGATTTCAATTTACAAAATGTTGTCTGTCAAGTGTGAGAAAAGAAATCAGACCCTAAAGCTAATAATGCAATATCTCTGTGGATCCAGTCCAGGGCAGTATTGTCAGTTCTTAACCAGGGCAACTTCAGCAGGATATTACCTACGTAACACTCCACTTTTTTCCTTGAAATGAATATCTCTTTTTGGAACATCATTTAAAGAAAAATCCTTAATTGTAAATGTATTTCCACATAGTAACTAACTGAAAACATTATATTTCACACCAAAAAGAAAGTAAATAATAATGACTTATTGTAACTAGGGAAGCAACTAAATAACTTTTAATTGTTTGGTCTAATATCAGTAAGAGGCAAAAGATGAAGCAATGAATCAGAAGTTCCAGAGCCTACGGTGCCGTCTTAAATGTCTTCTTTTGTTAAACCAACAGTCCAAACCCAAAATGTTTTCAGTTAACAAACATAGAAGACATAAATTTGAGAATCTGATTGCATGAATCTGCAATTTTAGCTTTAAAAAATGCTTAATTTAATCAATTATCTAAATGGTTAACGATATTTTTGTGTGTGTAGATCCACTAATCGACCAATCGTTTCAGTTTGATTTGCAGCAGTGCCAATGATGGTTTGTTGAAGATGCTGAAGAATAAAAGCTGGAACAAACTCCCTATAATATGAAGAGTGCGTGATGAGGAAAAAATTTTAATTCATTCAAAACATTGCAAGATCCTTCAACACATTTCTAATGTAAATATTTGACATAACGCTGACCACAATCACTGAGGAGAATCCTCATCCAAACCATAGATATACAGTTACAGCTAAGACAGAAGACTCCAGCATCTCATCTTCTTCTGAGAGTGTCCTCAGTGTCTTCACGGGGAGAATCACTGTTGTCATTTGACTCTTTTTCCACTGTGCCCATATATGGCTACAATGCACTTTTGGGAAACAATTTTTTCAGCATCTCTCTACTCTCGCTGACTGAAATGAAAACCAGCTGATGAGAAAGGCTTAAACTTAAAGATGACATCATCATTCCCAACCAATCTCTGCCTCTCTCACTTTGACTTTCTCAGCAGGACAGGGTTGTGATTGTTTATTCTTGAAGTCACACAGCAGAAAAGAGACAAGTCCCGAGAGACTTTAGGCAACTTACACCACTGGGAGCATGTGCGCTTGTGTACACACAGCATGTGCTTTAGTCGTGAGCTGATTAGTCGGTATGACTCGCACGGCAAATACAACAAGGTGAACCCAGCTGAAGGAAAACACAATTACTGCTATGCTATGCTTTTCAGCCTTTCACATTCATGTCAAATCGCACTGCACGCATTTTCACTGTCTCCGATGATGTCATTAAGTGGAGGCCACAAAAGGGCCCTCAACACAGCCATCAAATCAGGAGAAGCAGACTTCACGGTTACTATGATGAATCACAGGCTGTGTCATCACAGCTCTTAAAGCTGCATGCGGCGTACTGGCTTCAAAAGAGGGTAAAACATGGATGTTACATTTGAGCTGAAACAATTTGTAGATGAATTGATTAGGGGATCGAAAAAAAATGAATTCGCAACTAATTTGATAATGAATTATTTGTGGCACCTTTTTCCAGGAAAAACACCTAAAATTACATACCCAAAATGAATCAGGAATAACTCCTCAACCATTTGGCCTAGATGCATAATTCTGGTCTCCTTTGAAAAGTCAGAAGCTAAGGTATATTGTGTATTAATATATTTATTTTATTTTTACAGACTACATGGAGATGCAATAAAGAAAAAATCGGATATTTTTATCCTCGCCTGGTAAAAGCTATATTTCAATGCAATAAACCATCAAAACCATCCTGAGGAAGCTTTTAATGCAACTGAATATCTTCTAATACACCTAGAATGCAATTGTAACTGTAAATCTGATGAAAATAAACTCAAATACAACAGTTATCATACAACATTTTCAAATATACCAGGCGAATTTCCATATTTTGGCAATATTTATTGTTAAAATGTTGACTTTTATTGATAGATATCTTTAAAACACTTTTTCTGTCCATACAACCAATTTCCAAATTACAAAACATTGAAATATTGATAAAAACATTGATTATTCATCAACATTCCTGTCACCAAAAGCACTCCCATGCTTTACAGGCCTGTAGATTGAGAACGGAACATGATGGGGGGGTATCAATCGATCCAGCTTGAGCAGACCTTTCATTTGATACCTTGCATGTCTATATATCTCCAAGGGATCGGCCACAAAATGGCAAAAAAAACACCGTATGTTCTCAAGCGGCATGTTTCCTCTCTGCAGAAAAAGACGACAGCAGGCAGGCAGCTTGCAGGTGTTGCGCAATAATCAAGATGGCGCCCGCTTAGACTCGGAGCAACAACATCGGCGGGTTTCGGAGTTAAAACGGTGAAAAAAAAATTTTCTATCAATAATATCACCAAGAGCACCATTGTCCCCAGTACCGGGGGCGTCTGTTTTCAACAGGTAATTTGATTGGTAATTTTTCTGGTAAAAATGTCAAATTTGGAGGTTCAAGCTGTGAGGATTTGCTGTTTATCTTTTATGGGGTGAGCAGGAATAGCCGAAGATTTAATGCTTCCAGAATCATTATGAAACAAGGATCATACCATTTTAGCTACATGGAGGTGCTCAATGTCGGATTTGACATAGAACTACCCATTTTCTCCCAATATGTTAATAAACAGCCTATTATGATATAAATATCAACATATAATGCTGTAAATAAAAGTGTGAAAAGAACGAACCTTTTTGAAGTGTGTGAATAAATTAAAATTGTAACCCTAACCCTTAAGGAAGGGGGATCAGTGTGCATGTGTGAGTGTAGCCTGTGTGTGTGTGTGTGTGTGTGTGTGTGTGTGTGTGCGCGCGTGTGTCTGTGTGTGTGTGTGTGTGTGAGAGAGTGTGTGTGTTAGAAGAGGAAGAGAGACTGTTGTGAGGAGTTGTGCATGCATCTTGCGGGACATTCAAATCACCATTGATGAACCACACAAACAATATTATATAGTTTTTAAAACGTACTTGGAATAGACACGCGAGGAGGCATGCACACTTTCATTTTCATTCAACACAGATGTTTATGTGTATGAGAGAAAAAATAAATACATAGTAAGAAAATAAAAGCATAATAATCCTAAACATGCACACATTTTATATCAGCAGACTCCTCACCTCATTGAAGCGTGCCACCAGGTCCTCCACAGCATTACTTCGCTGAGCACTCTGGGTAGGCATGGTGGGCACTGACAGTGAGGCCTTGAGGTTTGGGTGGCGCTTAGTTTGACACTCTGGAATGCCCATGTCTCGAGTGAGGAAACAGAGGTAGTCCAAGGGAAAGACCTGCAGACAGAGTGAATTAGTATTACTTCCAGCATAGAAATAGACTTTTTCTCTCGTGATGCTAGTCATTTTCTTCTCATGTTTTACCCATCTCTTAAATATTTATTTTGTCCAACCAAATCCAACACAATAAAATACTAGCTTTTATATGAATTAATATGTTTTCAATTTCATCCTTTGTGCTTATAAATCCTCACTAGCATTAAATAAGTTGTCAAATAAATTAAAAAACACAGGCCACCAACATTAATGTTTGTCTTCCTAGAATATTCTTCATATTTTTTGACCCAGCTATGTGTTTGTGTGCATGTAAGTTCCTCCCACCCGTTGGTAGAGCTGCTGCTCCTGCTCGGTGAGGATACAGGCGATCTCCTCAGGGAACTGAACAAGGTGGCGCACCTCTGCCAACTCCTTACTGATCCCACTGACACTGGGAGGAAGAGAGCTGCTGCTGGTCATACTGTTGGCCAGCTGACGCTCTGGATAGACAGATAAAGGGAGACGGCAGAGAAATCATGAATTGTCCTACTTTTTCCACATGCCATATATATGATTTTAGGTTGCACATAAAAAAAGAGAGATTAAGAGAAAGAGGAGAGAGAAGGGTTGATGGAAAGAATGACTTGGCTTCACTAGTATCAAGTACACAAGGACAGCAGAGACCGCTGTTGCTAATACAAATAAAGAAATGGATGGAGAACAGAAATCAGAGAGAGGAGGGATTAAATGTGAGATATTATCTATGCTGATGTTTCCTTTTCATCATAAAAACGTTTTAAGCCTCAATGAAATGTGCATCTCTTTTTCAGGATTAATCTGAATGTTTCAAGTCTTCTGATCCATCAGTCCCTGCATACCATATGCTCTCTTTCCCTCGACCAGCCAAGAGAAGCCTGCACACTTCACCCTCTAGAAGTAAACAGCATTGATCACCTGCCAGTTCCTGTGTTTGGATTTCAGTCAGGTCCATTAGTCTGTCTGTTTACACGCATACGCACACACATATGCAAACTCTACCTCATCTCTGCTAACAAAGGACTAATGGACAGTTTCTACACTGGAGCTGTAGCTGCCAGGTAGACATACTGTACACTGTCGGGATGGATGCCACAGAAACTAACAAGCCCTTTCCATTGCAGGAGCTTCTCCAGGAATCATTTGAGAATTTCACCTGCCATTTGATCGCAGAAATTTACAGAACCTATTTCATTGTCAATGGGACATAGTTTCTGACCACCATGGAGTCCCTTCTTCTCAGGCAGGGACTATAGGAGTGAGGTCTCCAGTGCTGAATGCAGCTGACTGATCAAACCCAAGCTATAACCCACCTTGATATTGTACAGCTTTTATTCCAACGGAAGCAAGCAGCTGTTGCTAGTAGCAATATACCTACAGTAGAGTAAGTTGTGGCAGGCATGTGCATGTGAATTTTTTCATTTTATCTGCACTAAATGGTTCAGAAGGCAGCCAGTTGTCTGCAAAACTAATGCGTTGTTTAGGTTTATAGTACAATACCATGAAAGCAAGGAACCACACACATAAAAAATTGTGTAGGCATACACATATGCAGACACACACTTAAAGGTTGTCCTTGGTAACCCTTGAGATGTGCAGGTTGCCATGGTAACAGCAGTAACTGCTCTGCAGGGGAAAAAATTGCTTATTTACACAGTTTGATTTGTGGATCCGGCCTCACAGCTTCTGCAATGAACTCTCAGTGTGTGTGTGTGTGTGTGTGTGTGTGTGTGTGTGTGTGTGTGTGTGTGTGTGTGTGTGTGTGTGTGTGTGTGTTGAGAAGTTGAGAACACAGAGAAAAAAGAAAGGAAGGTAAAAAAAATTGACTTGGAAAGCTGGAGTGAAGGATAAAGCAGAAAAAAGGTCAGTAAAAAAAAACTCCTCACGAAAAAAAAAATAAAAGAAGAAAAATGAAGAGCAGAAGAGAAATGGTGAAGGGGACAGAGATAAAATAGAGAGGAAGGAAGGGATAAGTAGAATAGGTGGAAATTTTGCAGTTTACACTATGAAGCAGGTGTGAGCGATCTATCACAGTTAGAGAGACAGCATAATCCACTAAATCCTTTAAATGTCCAGAGAGGCAGACTACAGGTTATGAACGATGGTTCATTTATAAAGTCCAGACCTGGAATACGTTTTTTCATAGAAATATTTGCATTAAATTAAACAGAGGATAGAAACTATTTGGCTGCTGAAAGAGTCAAAGAGCCTGACGTCCTGAGATTACACAGAAAATAAGGCCTGTATATAAAGTTGCATACTGGAGAAAACTGTTGCTGACAAATTATAATGCATAAATACTGCACGTCTTCGAAATGCTATTTCACACAAGCCCTATGACAGAAATGATGTAGAAACAGCTGCAACAATTAAACAACCAAGAAAGATGTAGTAGCCTACATTTCATATCATGTGAATTTTTTTGAACTTATGGTTCACAACATTTGTCATATGTCAGCTCTTGGCAAGCACCCAAAAATACCTTAAATATATCCTTAAGGACTGTCTTTGATACTTGGCTTTCCATAAAATACATACTTTTATTTAAACTGGTGTTATATATTGTATTAAAAAACAATTGAAGCATATAACACATAACTTGTGGGGGGTTTTATAGTTCAAAACAATCAAATCTTCCGTTTCTCAAGCACTGAGCAATATCTCCTCATCTCTATCCCAGAATGCTAACCTTCTGAAGTGGAAATGGAGACACCCTTAAATGAGTGATATGAATTTCATGACCATGCAGAGGCCTCAATCATTCATTTATTCATCCTTTAAACTGGGAAAACACAAAGGTGTCGGACAAGGCAGTAACAAAAAGGTCTTAAGAGATTCTGAAGAGAGAAAAATTCAACCATAACACATTGACAAGAAAGAAAACAACCATGGTGGATACATTACATAAATGTTTATTCTTATAAAGAGCTAAATCTATCATTTTCTAAACATACAAAAACAAGATCTACATTCTCATGAATCACTGTTTTGTGGCAAAGCAGTGATTCCCAAATTAGAATCAACAGTTGAAAAAAATGTATTAAAAATTATCAATGTGCTTTGTCGTGTGTTATTCATGACATCCTCAACTTCTGCCTGCAAAGCTTCACACAAACTCTCCCAATATCAGTAATGACATGAGAAAACTGTGATAAATAAACACTGGGACTGAAGGCCGGATGGAATGAGATCTTGGATTCCAGTGATGGTGATAAGTGTAACTAATATAATCTGTTGTGAACCCATGAGAGAAAGGCCCCTGAGCCGTTACGGATCATAAACACCAGTTTGAGAAACAATGATTTTATATAACAAACACACAATATATTGATATTGAGCATAAAGCAAGTCTACTGTGAGACTGAGAGAACATGAACCTGGACTAACTGGCCATGTCCCTGTGATGTTTATGCATGAGTTTATTCATCTGTAATACAAGCTGAATGCAAACACACTGTGTGTGTGTGTGTGTGTGTGTGTGTGTGTGTGTGTGGAGTAGATTGGCTATACATCCTTTTAAACCATTTTCATGACAATTCAGTTTTAAGAAATAGCATGCCATTAAATAGTCATTTCGGCAGGCCTATTTTTAAACCTAAGCCCTATTTTTTTTATATATATATATTTGGAGGTGTAAATGACTAGTAGGTACAAACAGTTTTGGAACTGGTCCAGTAGATTGCCTCAGCTGGCAGCCACATGCTGCCCGTCAAAAGTACTTTGCAGCCCTTGCAGCCTTTTTCCAGCTGAGGTGATTCTAAAACAAAGGATTTACAGATTAAACTTTACACTTCAAATTCATCAAATCACTGAAGCTGAGGAAATTGCTACCAAGTGTGTGTTGTTTCATTAGATTAACAATTAAAATTAAAAAACACTTAATGCCATGATCTGATTCATTATCATTTTCTTTTTATTTGCCACACCTCTAATTATAGCAACAGTACCTTTCATTTAGCCGTCTCCACCACTTTACCCATCAGCATATACAGTAGCACACATAAAATCAATGCTTCAAGGTTTTAGAAAACGCCACATCACAGCAAAATGAGTCTTGTTCAGTGAGATACAGTGTCTGTGTATTTTAAATAAATCTCAGTCCACCAATAACTGACTCAGGGGGACTTTTCAGAAGAAAAGGTGTGAAATCTTTCAACACTGCTTTGACGATTAATTTGTTGGTTGAGCAAACAACAGGTTATGTATACCAACCAAAGGAGAGGAACCTTGAACATAGACCCTGCCAACTCTCTTTGCCAGCTATGCACACTGTTCTTCCCAAACACGTTTAGAGCTGATGACAACTTCCCTGCTGGAGTATTTAGAGCACTCAAACAGGTGCAGCACAAACAGCCTGAGTCGAAGTACTATTAACAAATACTATATTGCTTTCTGGTTTTGGGCAGAAGAGTTGCCCATGTCCACAAATATTGATTGATCCACTGTAGTGATACAGGTGAGTAGGTGCAAAATGTTATAATTAAAATCTCCAACTGCCAAAACTATCAATATGCTGCCAAACTGCAGCACCGGGCAGTCTCACTTTAGATCACAGCAAAACAGTAGTTCCTCTAAATAGTGATTCCATGGCATAAAAAGCATGTAGTAAATAACCGAACAACATCTGGTACTACCTAGTCCTTATTGGCACACACACACGTGCATGTGAAAGTAAATTCAAGTAAGGTCACATTTGTGCGAATAAAAATCAACAAGTAGTGGTAAACAACAAACTAACACATGGACAACAGTGAACATAAACAAGCAAAAATAAACAGTGTAAGGACTCATAATACAGACACACAGCAGCAGCAGAAACAATAAACATTGATCTGTCTGACTGTTGACAACACTGAGTTATGACAGGGAGTTTCGCCCTTGGATCAGATATCTACACTGCATGCACATTGCATGGACTCGCACAACCACCTGCAGACATAAATATAACGTTTAAGTTCTTCCGACCTTTCTTCATCAGTGGGGAGGACTACGACAAAAACCAGGTCGAAGATAAGATGTTCAGACTGATTAAAGCAAAAGGCTCCTTGTTATGAAACCAAAGATTACATTACAGCATCAAATATGTCACATAATACAGTCAAGTGGAAATGCATTTGGAGATTTAAAAGTTTGTTTTACACTACTCTCTTCATGTGAGAGGTATCAGGTCAAACTAATCTGTGAATGAGGCCCATTCAATCTGCAAAAAAAGAAACATAGGACCTTCGCCAAATAAGTTCAGTGCAACTGCACAGCCTGTTTAACTTCACAGTGACATGAAACAAATCCGACAGAACACACAAGTCATTTTGGTGGTTTTGTTTTTAACTGTAAGGTGCATTACTGGATCCTCAGTGTCTAAACATATCTGTAGCCATGTTTGACATTCATTCTTAGGGTCAATTCAATGTGAAGTCGCCCAGAGACACTGACATTCTTGACTGTCATTCTGTCAGGTTTCTGGTATGAAAGGGGCACAGGGAGCGCACTACACTTCCTCACATACGTTTTTCAAACATGCGGCATAATCCATCAGATATTTACATAAACTGTCAAAGTTTTAAATTGGACTGCAATGTCACTGTCCTTATAGTTTCTACTGGTTACAGGCTAAAAAATCTTGCAATTCGGTAAAGGAAGGAAAAAACAAATCAAAAGAGCATGCTGGTCCAGTTGACCCTTACATAAAAAAAACCTGAGTCACACTCTGAGGTATGTGCTTATCTGCCAGTGAGCAAAGCAACATTAAAACCTTACCCACTAAAAAAAAACAACAAAAGTGGACTGGAGGCAACAGTGACATTTGATACAGTAAAACCACAAAATGAAAACCAGAATTTAAGAGGATACAAATGGCACTGTAAGGTATAAATCAACCACAAAACGACCACAAGTCCTGCCAAGACAAGACCGAAACTGTTAGCCTGCATTTGGCACCAATTAGACAGCACAAAACAGAGAAGGTAAAGTGAACCAACAGAGGATTATGTAGTTTTTAAAATGACTAATAATGAAACGGTTAACATCTGTGAACAATACACATTGGATACTTTCAAAAAATGAACAAACATTTACAGTGCAGATAAAACCAAATCTGGTTTTAATCTCGCTAAATGTGTCAAATTTCTTCAACTTGAGCTGAGCAAATGACTTGCTATCATAATCAGATTTGCTGATGACCATGTAGACAAATGGTTCAAGTACTCCTTTTTAATGAATCAAGTCCCCCTTGATCTATCCTATGCATAACAACTAAGTGCGGACCACGCTAGGCAACATACAGTAGTTCTTATTAACATATACATAAAGATATTTAATTAGACGCAAAACATACAAGTGTGCACGCTTGCGGACAGACTTTCTCCATAAATGTACTACTCAGTCATTGAAACTCAGACACCAGCAGCCACACTGTAAGTCACATTTGCTCTACTCACTGATCAGCTTGAAGTCGATTCTGTTAGAGT
>NC_060163.1:14238327-14250827 GCF_021292245.1 Micropterus dolomieu
CTTAAAAGGCAAAACCTGTGATATTCTGTTGAGCGTGTGTATGCTTATGCGGATGTGTGTGTGTGTGTGTGTGTGTGTGTGTGTGTGTGTGTGTGTGTGTGTGTGTGTGTGTGGAGTAGATTGGCTATACATCCTTTTAAACCATTTTCATGACAATTCAGTTTTAAGAAATAGCATGCCATTAAATAGTCATTTCGGCAGGCCTATTTTTAAACCTAAGCCCTATTTTTTTTATATATATATATTTGGAGGTGTAAATGACTAGTAGGTACAAACAGTTTTGGAACTGGTCCAGTAGATTGCCTCAGCTGGCAGCCACATGCTGCCCGTCAAAAGTACTTTGCAGCCCTTGCAGCCTTTTTCCAGCTGAGGTGATTCTAAAACAAAGGATTTACAGATTAAACTTTACACTTCAAATTCATCAAATCACTGAAGCTGAGGAAATTGCTACCAAGTGTGTGTTGTTTCATTAGATTAACAATTAAAATTAAAAAACACTTAATGCCATGATCTGATTCATTATCATTTTCTTTTTATTTGCCACACCTCTAATTATAGCAACAGTACCTTTCATTTAGCCGTCTCCACCACTTTACCCATCAGCATATACAGTAGCACACATAAAATCAATGCTTCAAGGTTTTAGAAAACGCCACATCACAGCAAAATGAGTCTTGTTCAGTGAGATACAGTGTCTGTGTATTTTAAATAAATCTCAGTCCACCAATAACTGACTCAGGGGGACTTTTCAGAAGAAAAGGTGTGAAATCTTTCAACACTGCTTTGACGATTAATTTGTTGGTTGAGCAAACAACAGGTTATGTATACCAACCAAAGGAGAGGAACCTTGAACATAGACCCTGCCAACTCTCTTTGCCAGCTATGCACACTGTTCTTCCCAAACACGTTTAGAGCTGATGACAACTTCCCTGCTGGAGTATTTAGAGCACTCAAACAGGTGCAGCACAAACAGCCTGAGTCGAAGTACTATTAACAAATACTATATTGCTTTCTGGTTTTGGGCAGAAGAGTTGCCCATGTCCACAAATATTGATTGATCCACTGTAGTGATACAGGTGAGTAGGTGCAAAATGTTATAATTAAAATCTCCAACTGCCAAAACTATCAATATGCTGCCAAACTGCAGCACCGGGCAGTCTCACTTTAGATCACAGCAAAACAGTAGTTCCTCTAAATAGTGATTCCATGGCATAAAAAGCATGTAGTAAATAACCGAACAACATCTGGTACTACCTAGTCCTTATTGGCACACACACACGTGCATGTGAAAGTAAATTCAAGTAAGGTCACATTTGTGCGAATAAAAATCAACAAGTAGTGGTAAACAACAAACTAACACATGGACAACAGTGAACATAAACAAGCAAAAATAAACAGTGTAAGGACTCATAATACAGACACACAGCAGCAGCAGAAACAATAAACATTGATCTGTCTGACTGTTGACAACACTGAGTTATGACAGGGAGTTTCGCCCTTGGATCAGATATCTACACTGCATGCACATTGCATGGACTCGCACAACCACCTGCAGACATAAATATAACGTTTAAGTTCTTCCGACCTTTCTTCATCAGTGGGGAGGACTACGACAAAAACCAGGTCGAAGATAAGATGTTCAGACTGATTAAAGCAAAAGGCTCCTTGTTATGAAACCAAAGATTACATTACAGCATCAAATATGTCACATAATACAGTCAAGTGGAAATGCATTTGGAGATTTAAAAGTTTGTTTTACACTACTCTCTTCATGTGAGAGGTATCAGGTCAAACTAATCTGTGAATGAGGCCCATTCAATCTGCAAAAAAAGAAACATAGGACCTTCGCCAAATAAGTTCAGTGCAACTGCACAGCCTGTTTAACTTCACAGTGACATGAAACAAATCCGACAGAACACACAAGTCATTTTGGTGGTTTTGTTTTTAACTGTAAGGTGCATTACTGGATCCTCAGTGTCTAAACATATCTGTAGCCATGTTTGACATTCATTCTTAGGGTCAATTCAATGTGAAGTCGCCCAGAGACACTGACATTCTTGACTGTCATTCTGTCAGGTTTCTGGTATGAAAGGGGCACAGGGAGCGCACTACACTTCCTCACATACGTTTTTCAAACATGCGGCATAATCCATCAGATATTTACATAAACTGTCAAAGTTTTAAATTGGACTGCAATGTCACTGTCCTTATAGTTTCTACTGGTTACAGGCTAAAAAATCTTGCAATTCGGTAAAGGAAGGAAAAAACAAATCAAAAGAGCATGCTGGTCCAGTTGACCCTTACATAAAAAAAACCTGAGTCACACTCTGAGGTATGTGCTTATCTGCCAGTGAGCAAAGCAACATTAAAACCTTACCCACTAAAAAAAAACAACAAAAGTGGACTGGAGGCAACAGTGACATTTGATACAGTAAAACCACAAAATGAAAACCAGAATTTAAGAGGATACAAATGGCACTGTAAGGTATAAATCAACCACAAAACGACCACAAGTCCTGCCAAGACAAGACCGAAACTGTTAGCCTGCATTTGGCACCAATTAGACAGCACAAAACAGAGAAGGTAAAGTGAACCAACAGAGGATTATGTAGTTTTTAAAATGACTAATAATGAAACGGTTAACATCTGTGAACAATACACATTGGATACTTTCAAAAAATGAACAAACATTTACAGTGCAGATAAAACCAAATCTGGTTTTAATCTCGCTAAATGTGTCAAATTTCTTCAACTTGAGCTGAGCAAATGACTTGCTATCATAATCAGATTTGCTGATGACCATGTAGACAAATGGTTCAAGTACTCCTTTTTAATGAATCAAGTCCCCCTTGATCTATCCTATGCATAACAACTAAGTGCGGACCACGCTAGGCAACATACAGTAGTTCTTATTAACATATACATAAAGATATTTAATTAGACGCAAAACATACAAGTGTGCACGCTTGCGGACAGACTTTCTCCATAGATGTACTACTCAGTCATTGAAACTCAGACACCAGCAGCCACACTGTAAGTCACATTTGCTCTACTCACTGATCAGCTTGAAGTCGATTCTGTTAGAGTGCTTCATGGTCGCTAGATACAGCTGGCCACTCTGTTTTCATACTGACAGTTCAGTGCCGAGGTGACCGAGGTACACTAGTCCACATTTGAGCACGTTGAGTCCCGTCTCTCCTGCAGCTGCTGTCTCTCTCTCTCTCTCTCTGTCTCTCTCTGGCTGTCTGCTCTGTTTCTCTCTCCCTTACTCCATTTATAACATAAACTCCCTCAAACTCATTTGTCTATTGCTCTTTTTCCCCTCACCTGGCTTTTCTCGCTCTCCTTGTCAGCAAACAATCCTTGCTCTCACTCTTGACTACATTCTCTCCCTCTCTCTTCTCTCTCTCCCCCCTCCCTTCACTGACACCATACATAGTTCACAGCCATGCGCTAGAGTTAGACCTGCCAGACCATCCCACTGCACCAACACATGCCGTCATAATTCTGACACAGACTATAGAAACATGTAAGAAAGGGTTCCCAGTCAACCAAAAAAACATTTCCCCCTCTCTGTCTGTCTCTCTCACTCTCATCCTGTCTTAGCTAACACAGAATCATTAAATGAAAAATGCTGTAAAGTCACAGTAAGGTGTTGATTGTTATTGAGGTGTTTGCATGATACTTCTTAATGTGTCTTTCACAACTTCAGATACTGTACAGGTGCTGAAACAATTAAAAAACGATTAACTGATGTGCTATCTATTGAGAGAAATTTTAATGACAAATTAATCGACTGTTTTCATAAGTGTCTAAGTCATTAATTAAGTAAAAACACCATATATTTGCAAGTCATAGCATCTCAAATGTGATGATTTGTTGTTGTGGGTGTTTTTGTTTGTTTTTTAAATCATTGTAATTTGAATGTCTTTGGGTTTTAGGGTACTGTGTCTGAAATATTATTTCAACTAAACAATAAATATAAAATATAATTAACAGATTAAGCAATACTGAAAACCACTGTAGTAGCATCCCTACACTGCACAGTTTAAATGAACATTTGATAAAGCAATTTACCCTATGTTTGTTACTCAAATGTACAGAGAAGAAATGATTGACACATTTGAAAATAAAACAGTTTTAATTACATTACCAGCAGGGAGCTTAATTTAAATGCTAACTACTGCATCATTTAATTTCAAGGTGTCACAAACAACATCAGATACCATATATAAGCAAGCAGTGTGTATCTCTGATTTCACCAGAACTATTGCATAAACATGGTATATTTCAACAGTATAATTCAAAAGTGAAAAAGTCACAAAGCAGTCTAAGAACATTCAGATGAGTATTTTTAGCAATTATGGCCTTGTAAACAATATGTGCTCTTGTAATCCTTGAGACTTCCTACACGCAATGATTCCCCACCATGTCTGCTGTCAATGGGTGTTAAATGCTGCCAGGCAACACAATGTACAATGACGACTCAGAGGAAAAGAAAGAAAAAAGAAAGAAACACCAACATTGAGCTGGAAGGATCGCAACCTATTGCTGAGCTGCCTTTTATCAGCACAGTAAATTGTGCTATAAAGGAAACGAGGTCAAGAAAAGCACCCAGACCACTCCCATTTATAGTTCACAGGAATATGGCTCAATCCCAGTTGTCTTCCACGGAGTTTTTCTTTGTGGTTAAACTACAACTGTGTATACTTTAGTAGAAAAGGAGGCAACAGGACAAGAAGACACATCTGTTTAATGCCAAAAAGACATCCACTCCACAAACCTATAGGAGCACTTTATCAGCAGTATGGTTTTATATCTGGAAGATTGATTACACTTTAGCTTCTCACGGTTTTTTATAAGTGGTCAGCAGCTTTGGATAGTCAGTTGATTGCATATACATGGACTTCCAAAAGCTTTTTATACAGTTCCTCATAAAAGACTACTGTCAACATTAAAATGCATAGACAACAAGGTTCAGAGAAGAGCACCTAAACTAATCCCAGGTCTGAAAGAGATGTCATTTGAAAAGAGGTTAAGTAAATTACAGGAGCTAAAGAGGAGATTTTATTGTGGTCTATACACATGTTCACAGGATATATGAAATCACAACTGAGCCTGTCATCCACTCTTTGGAATAATGGTATTACATGAGTTAAGAAGGAACTCCTTAAAATGATTCCCACTAAAGTGTTTCACTGAAAAGAGAAAACACTGCTTCACACTTCACGTTTTTGTGAAATGATTGTGAATTTAATTTCTGTTGTTGTATGGTTTGTTCTAAGTTTTAGATTCTGGTGTGGAGGATTTATATTCTGTACCTGAAAAAGTTAGTGAAATGCATGTATTATTGTAATTATTTTGTTTTATTGATGTTTTTGCTGTGCCATCAGCTGTGCTACCATAGCTGTTTTTTGTGTGTCTCTACGGAAGCCACAGCAGTGACATTAAATGATCCTATCAATACATACAGTGTATGTACACATATACAGTATGAACAAACACATTAACAGATGCAAAAACATAAGCAGATGCAAACCAAAACACGCAATCACATAAATGGACACGCCAATGCCTTCACAAAACATACGTTATATTTCACACATATTGTACTTTAAGCAAAACCTAAAGTACTTAAAAGTACTGCTGCCAAATCCTCAAACATCAACTGTGTTTGAGCTGACACGTTTCTTATTACGGACATATTCAGCAATGATTTATGTCCTTTCTATTAATCAGAATATTGACCAATGTGTTCAAGCAGCACACACACCACCTTGAGCTTACCTACGTCTTACACAGTTGACATTTTTCCCTAAATCAGTATTTGTCTTTAAAGGTGATGAGGGTTTTCATTCACAACAAAAGCCTGCCATTGTCATGCCAACTCAACCTGCAAAATATAATTTGTCATCTCCGTGCTCTCCTGACCTGCTACTAAAACCAAATGATTGCTATGCTACAAAAAGACATAAGTCCTTCACGTACACCAGAGGAACCAGCAGAATGTGTTCTGATGATTACAGTGGATGTGGCACACTAGAGAAGGTCTGTAAAAACATTCAGCCTCTCACCACTCACATTAAAACTCTAAGAATACACCAAGGCTGGCCAAGTGATTATCCTGGTAATCCTTGAAAGCATTTGGGCCAGAGCCACTGATCGAGTTTGTTGAGTTCTACTTCCAGCCAGAGTCTTGCTTCCACTATACTGAATCTAAAATCAATACCTTATTAGGATAGGATGGGAATAATATGCACACTGCATTCACCAAGTAAAACAAAAATGGAGATGTTCTCTCGTCTAATCATGACCTCCGTATCTCAAAGCTGTGACTTAGTTTGTCATAATACAGGAAAACAAACCCAGAATTACGAGATCTGAATCTTGTAAATCCTTTCTGTGTATCTAGGAGATAGTTACTTCATAAATGCAAATTTTTGAACTACTCCATTGAAAATATGGAGTACACAGACACTGTGAACGACAAATTGAATTCTAAAAAAAATATAACACAAACGTTTCAACTGCTTTTACAAATGATTGCTGGCATTAGCACATTTATTATACAATTTATACATCTTAACATAAAAATCCATCTGAACTTTTACCTGATTAATGGATCTACTATCATGTAAGGCTGATGCTGAGTCAATGGAACCTGCAGCAACTAAGGCAGCAACACAATCATTTAGAAAAAACGTAGAACCAAGCAAGAAGAGTAGTATAAGAATGTCAGTAAGATTATTGGGAAGAAAAAATAATCTGAATCTAAAGCTCTGAGATTTATAATACAGACACAGAGAAACTTCAATAAAGTAATATGACCATGAAGAAAGGTTAGGTTTAATTCTTCTTCTTTTTCCTTTTCAAGACAGGTGCATTTTCACTTCAGGAGGAGGATGTAGGCAAAAAGAAAGCAGGAGAGGAAATGTATAGAGAGAAAACATAAAAGGCGACACAAGGATGACCCTTGCCAAAACCATGATGATGATTTCCTGTGGAGGTGGACCACTTCAGCAGGCACTGGTGGCACACTATGTTTCTAAAGCTCCATGTCTATTTCAAACCCAGTCAGTTTCATGTGACAATTTCATACAAGCAGGAAAAACCTTGAAAAGACTGGACCAAAAATACAAGACACATAATGTTCTCTTTATTCAACAGGCACAAGAAACATCCTGGATTCAAGGCTGTACCCTGAATAACAAGATTCTTTGTCTGTTTAGATAGAAAAGCACTTTACAAGTGTTGTCTATTTGTCATTTACACTCATTTACACGTTTTAGGGGTTTTATGTTCTCAATATTAAAAAAGCATATTCATTTCAAACTGAATTACACAAGTTAGAGTGAGAAAAAAAGCTTTATTGCTAATGCATGAGAGAATAAGAGCAGGTTGTTAAGTTGGAACACCAAAGAGAGGAACAATACCTAAAATGGTAAGAAAGCAATAACTAAACTAACCATCCAAATCTGAAACTTAAGTCAGACCTTCCCCCAAGCTTCAGGATAATGAAATGTCTTCTATGACATCTGCTAATTACTTTAACATCACAAACAATGTCTTTTAAAAAACCTACCGCCAACTGAAAATACCATTTGGAGTCAGTTGGACTAGAAAACCACTCTTTTGTTTGATTCTCCTCAACTCCTCAACACTGCACTCGTTTAGCAAAACTACACTATATGTTACAGGGACATTATCATCTCTGGAGACAGATACTGCTTCCTGGTACGCTGAATGTCAAATCATCCAAATGGCAGATCCGAAATCTTTTCTAAAAACAAAACAATGTGGCTAGAAGGTAATACTCATGTGCAATCTCTCGATAGCTTAGTGTACTAGGATAGAGAGAGACATAGAAAGTTAGCCAGGGAGGCTCTCATGCTGCCTGTGTGTGTGTGTGTGTGTGTGTGCCTATGAAATCCTAGTCCTGCCAAGACTTCTAAGCTGCTATGTGTGCGCGTGTCTGGCTCTATTCTGTTTCCTGCAACACCCATTAGAACAGAACACGCTGTCATGTTGAAGATATGCGCGCTGTGTGTGTGTGTGTGTGTGTGTGTGTGTGTGTGTGTGTGATCTTGCCAGAGACAGACTGTCCCCTGGCCCACTGCCAGTGGAAATTAATGTCAGGATCGGCTTACATTTAAGTCATACGTAACATCATTGTAGAGAAGGTGGACAGGCAGTTACCAGCTGAGCAACTGATCGACAACCCCACTAGTTGGACGTTGAAGTCATGTGGAGAGCGAGAGAGAGCGAGACGCAGTGGTACTATATGCGTGATGCTAATTTGTTTGTTTGAAAAAAAACCCTCAAGCTATCACTCCTGAGCTGTGCAAGCATGTTTGAAGTGCATATAACCTCTTTTCAGATGTAAAGACATAACAGGGCGTGTGTGTGCGCACTGGTGATGTGTGGGCGCTGTGATGTCAGGAGGCTTTTTTTCCCTCCCTCAGCACTGTGTGTGTGTGTGTGTGTGTGTGTGTGTGTGTGTGTGTTGAAATTGGAGTGGAGAGAGAGAGAAGAGGGTATGAAGAGGGGGACAAGGACAGCAGAGGAAATAAAAAGAAAACGTAATAGGGAAAGGGCAAACGCGGATCAACCACAGACGTACTCTTACCAACCCGAAACCCACTGTGGATAAGGGAAACATGTGGGAAAAGAGCAGAGAGGAAGAGTGGAGCCATAGGCCACAGGGGAATAGTGAGAACCTTTTCTTCTCAGAACCAAATAGATACATGCTCTATGCCCAAAGTCCCTGCTTCACTTGTCAACTAGTTAAATGCTCCTCTGTTTGAACATAAGGTATGTATCAAGCGGGAAGCTTCCGGTCAGCAAACTGACACGAAGTCCCTTAAATCTGTGTTCTATCAAACGGCCAGCAGGTGGCGACTCTTCTGGTTGCAAAAAGAAGTCCGGCTCCATTAGAAATAATGGTATGTGACCCTACTTCTCAGCTGATTTATTACCTCAGTAAACACTTTAATAATGAGTTTATGGTCTCAATCACTAGTTTCAAGTCTTCTTCAATACAAAATGATGTTCATTCAGCAAATTATGGTCCGATTTAGAGGAAAATAGGCCATAAAGCAGAGAATGCTTCAGGGCGGGGATTATCTGTGATTGACAAGTCGTTACCATGGCGACCTGTCAATCAGGCGAGAGTGAGTCGTACCCACGGCAGTGTGTAAATTTTAGCGCCGTTGAAAAAATGTATTAGGAGTTGGCTGTTCACTTTTTCTGGTGAGTCGATTTAGTTTTAAGACTGTTGTCAGCCCTGTTAAAATGACAGTTAACGTGAATTACAGATGCACATAGCTAAGCAAGCTACCTAGCTCCACACACGGCTATTGGCTCCACCGCCTCGTCCAAATATGGTCACGTCCGGTGCCGCTGGTTGCAAAAAATCAACATGGCGGCGGCCTATCGGCCAAACTTGAGGCTTCAAAATAGCAGTCGACAAACCAACGGGTGACGTCATGATGACTACGTCCACTTCTTATATAGAGTCTATGGTATGTATGCATATATGCACATGAACTTAACATATGTAACTGCTGATTTGTGCTATATACTATTGTTGGAGCATGCATTTTTCTGAAGTTTATAGTTAAATTGAAGTTATAATGTAATATTGTCACATTCACTCAAGCATATAAATAAAAACACTTTTTCTATACACACCAAAACTACAGGATAAGACCAACCTTTCAGCACAACGTGGCTGTTGGGGCCCTGGGGCAAAGGGTAAGGTAGAGCCAAGCGGGCACCGAGAGCGGCTGTGGCCTCTAGTAGGGCTCCGGTCAGCAGGGAACACACAGACGTCCTCTGGCCACATGCACGAAAAAACCTAGTTAAGACGGATAAATAAGACAGTGTTGTGACGTATGCATGCTTTATCACAAATACAGTAAGTTAAGTAATTGTAGATGGCATTTTCATTGGATGACTTGCAAGTCTGTAGATCGACTTTCTAGTAACTGATAGTATTTGTCATGTGGCCAATCATCAAATTCCTGATGCAGTGCAGTCTAGCACAAATTAGCAATACAAAAATGTTAGCCATCTGGATTTATTAATCACATAGCTGCAAAGTCTTCAGTAGGGCTACAACTAACAATTCTTTTTATTGTTAATTAAACTGATGGTTATTTTCTCAATTAATCAATTAATAATTTGGTCAGTCCAAATGCCAAGATGTTCAGTTTATCATCCTTGGTGCATAGATGCATTTAGTGTCTTTTAACTAAAGAGTTAATCCGTTTCTTACCAACTACCTGTTTTATATAACCAACACACATTATAGCTGTTGCAGTATCATTTTTTCCATTTTAAAGTTACAGTAAATGTTAATAACAAATACATTTACAGAGTCTACAGGACAACCGTTTCATCACATGATGGACCAAAAGGCAACCTTGTTAAGTTATTTAACACTATTGAAAAACTCTAACAAAAAACAAACAAAGAAAATGGCTACAAACCTATGTGGATGAGAAGAATGATAACACCTCAGATTCGGTCTGGCTGGGCTGACGGTGACACTGACAGTGTCTGATAGCCAGCGAGAATCCCTGAGACACAAACATCCAGGGAAAAACAGAAGGATCTTTTTGGCAGGATGTATCAGATTGTGTTCCTCTCCGTCCAGCACATAGTTGGTAACCTGTTGAGGAAGTAATGTACAAATGGGTCACCTACTTACAGAGTTGTAAACATACTGTAAGGGGTTTAAATACAACTCACATTTATGTAAATCCATTTATGTTCATTTTCATACTGTGTCCACAATAACAGTAAAACACAGTTATAATACATTACAAAGTGGTAAAGCCAATCATGCTTTATTACCCTTCATGTATTAACAGAATTACTGAGATGAAAGAGTGACATCTGGCTTAATTCGCATCATCCGGTGCTTTTCTTCACCTCTCAGACTGTTACATAACATTTGAATCAGAGGTCATTGTCATCAGCTCCTCTGCTGTGGTCATTATCCGAAGCAATTTCCTCTTGACAGAGCAGAAATCAAAGCGTGAAAAGAAAGACTTAACAGTGAGAAATACCCCTGAGGCACATAACAGATAGGAAGAAAGGTGGGGAAGGGATCCAGACAGAACGCATCAGAGCGAGACTGACAGATACAGACAGAATAATGGGGAGATAGAGAAAAAGGTGGGAGGCAAGAAAGAAAGACGTCACTGAAGAGTTTTAACAGAGTGAACATTTTGACCTTAAAGAAAAGCCTCTTCCTCTTTCAGTTCACACTTCTCGGAACAAAATCCATCTGACATAAAAGGAAACACTTATCCAAAACAATTTACTTGTTCTTTGTCCCTAAGCAAACCTGCAGACGAGCTCCTCTGGCACAAATTTCAGAGAAAAGCCATTACGGCAACATTTTGTGGCACTGTAAGTAGGCCCTAATGCCTTCAACCGGGAAGGATATTACAAAATTGGACATAATCAATACTAGTGACAGAACAGGGGGGTGAACACAATACAAATTTAATGAGAAAATACGGTCGTCAGTAACAGTGTCAATCTGCACTGCTTCATAATAGTGCCAGGAAAGAATTAGGTAAAGGCCATTTATCCCCCAGGCTTGTAATGTTTCATATTACAAGGCACAAATTATTATTTTCATTCATTTTTTTTTTCATTTCATTATTATTTATTTATGTCCAATAAGTATTGGTAAATGCAGTTGACTGAAGCAATAAACTCCTCAGTGCATGCTATACTGACTTTGCTAAGTAGTTCTTCCTTCCATCAGCACTGTCATTTGACGTAGTTGGTGATACAGAACAACAAGCTACTTCAGCTTGGATTGCTAGCTTCCGTCAGGGACTGTGCTTAGGATGCCGCTCTCTTTGTATTTGCAACAGCGAAAATGGCATTCCAAAATATAAGTCCAAAGGATATTTTGGACGAGGATACATTTTACACTGTTTTGGGCTGCTTGGATATTAAGCCACATTTATGCCAGAGAAGAAATGCAGCAGAGAGAGGCTGAGGCTGCTGCTGCAATTGTAGCCTTGCAAGGGGAAATGGCCATCCACAACCTGAGCCACCAATAGCAAACGCCAACTGGTGGTGCCTTTGCTTAACAGAAACTGAATCATTCTACTGAAATGAATATCAGCTTTGGCAGTTTTTGTTGGATGCTGTCCAAGAAAAACCCAGAAACCTAAATCCCAAGTGTGTGTTACCATGATAACCACTGGGTGAGTATTTTTGACACCTAATGTTTTGGCCAAAGTAATGTAGACTAGCAGCCTGAAGCAATGTTAATACTGAGGGGCAGTCAAGAGAAACTGTGTGAACATTAAGCCTCATTTGAGGGGAATGTTATACTGCAGTGCTAGCTCAGCTTGAGTTAGCTTTGTTGTTATCAGAATCAGATTTTTTGCCAAGCAGGATTCCAAATAGGAAGGAATCTGCTTTGGCATTTTGGTGCATAAAAATAGTACACAGTAGAAAATATTAGAAAG
>NC_060163.1:14255827-14271423 GCF_021292245.1 Micropterus dolomieu
TGTGAAATGCTGCAATGAGTGTGTGTCTGTGCAATACAGTCTACCTCGCATTATTGCCATTGTGCCACACACAAACACACACACAAGGCCACAGAGTTGAATCTGGTAATATCATGCAATTAAACACACAAGTACTCACATGGGATTAGTCACATCAACTCAACTTTCAAATTGTATAGCACTTTACACACAGTTTATCCAGAGTGCTTTGCAGCAAACAGAGGAAAACAAAAACAAAAAACGGAAACAAACACAAGTAGAAAAATCCGAGTGATTATAGTAATAATATTATTATCAATAATTATGATGACAGTTAAGGTCACCCTGAGCCCATAGTGACAACACAGACCTGTAGAGACTTCAGGGGAAATACATGAGCTGGTAAAGTTAGGCACGGCTAAAAGCTAGTGAGTAAAAGTGTGTTTTAAGATGACTCTTGAAAATCTCAATAGCGAGGGAGAATCGGATAGTGGGAGGAAGAGAATTCCAAAGCTTAGGAGCAGAGGCAAAGAAGGCCCAGTCCCCATAACACTTAGTCCTGGATCTCAGGACAGACAAAAGTCTTTGAGTGTAATGTAAGCGGGGGCGAGACCCTATAATATTTTGTAAGGATTTAAAATCCTGATGTTTCCCTGAACAGGTAACCAGTGTATGAATCTGAGTAATGTGCTCCCTCTTTTTTGACCTTGTTAAAACTCTCGCTGTGGCATTTTGAACCAGTTGGGAGACGGGATAAACAACACTGAGTGATACCAAAATGTAACATGTTGCGATAACCCAGGAAGGAGGATATGAAGGCATGGATGAATTACTCCAGGTCCAGGTTATAGTACAGAAAGTTTGAATTTGGAACTGGTGCAGAGCTGCATGAAGCTTAATTTTACTACCTGATTTATTTGTCTGCCAAACCTGTCAATCCTGAATCAAATGTAACTCCCATGCATGTGATTTAAATTAACACATTATATCCCTGCAATAGTGCTCTGCCACCCCCCACATACTCTCCCACGAAGCTGACCTTCAAGGAATAGAAATACATCGTTTCGAATTCTACTTTTAGAAGCATCGTGGAGGGTCGAGGTTAGCTGAGGTTACTGGGGGGTCAGCGTTAAAAGGACTCTGTTATTCTGGTCTGTGGACTCAGGGCTGAGATCACTGGAAGAGACGTAAGCTTTAACCCTTCCTTCACTGAGCAAGTTGACTTTCACCATAAATCTGTGCATTGGTTATTCGGGTGAATAACCCAAAGGCAGGCTGAACAAGATTCAAGTGCTTGAGAACAAAAATCCTTGGAGAAATATGCCTCATTTCACGATATTAAGACCACATTAAGTTGAATGCAACAGAAAAGATGTGGTATATTTTCCTGTTCATTTTCTCTCCCATGGGATGTTTTTTTAACAGTAAAGATAGCAGCCAAAGATTAAAGCTCAGAGAGAGCAAGGTGCTCTTTCAAAGTAAAATCAATTTCATCAGTTCCTCTACAAACAATAAAAAAAGACCGCTATTTACTCTCTTTCATCACATTTCTATTTTATTTGCAAGAGTTGCAAGACATGTAACCTCAGGGAGAAAGCATGGAAGGACAAACATTAAAGTATTACCAATAAAATGTTCTTTTAAATAGAATAAGTTGGCCTTTAGAAAACTAAAACTTGAAAGAATTTAACTAACAGCAATTTTAATGTTGCAACTTGATAACTTGGCGAGTGAATCACCTCTCCTGCACTATTACTGCCTTGCTAAAGATGATTTTGGCTGAGCAAAATGAACTCCGTAATCCACCACTTGGTTCATTCTTGAAGTACTGTAAATCATTAGAAGATTTAAGTCTGAGAGCGCACTATATTCCTAAACTCTTTCATACCAGTTGGAATGTGTGTTTGCTTTAATGGAGCAAAAAAAAGGGAAATTAAGGAAATGTGCACCCTGGCCACCTACCGCAAAGAGCGTGTTTAAACCGACTGCACCTAGTCTGTTTGAAACTCGGTGAGGAGCCAGGTATGTTCAGCATCTCTGGTATCTCAGCACCCAGACACACTAACCTCACGCATCCATGACATAGGAACCTAAATCAAAAGACGCAAAACAAGCACACCGAAACATGCCGAGCACAAGACATCCCACCTGTCAGGCTGAACATGTGAAAAGGTGCTTCAAATTTGTGGCCTACTCCACAATCACTGGTGTCTCTATGTGTGCGCAGAGGTGGGTAGAGTAGCCAAAAACTGTATTCAAGTAGAATTACTGTTACTTTGCAAAAACAGGTACTCAAGTAGAAATACTGTTACTTTGCAAAAACAGGTACTCAAGTAGAAATACTGTTACTTTGCAAAAACAGGTACTCAAGTAGAAGTGGTCATCAAAATAACTACTTGAGTTAGAGTACAAAAGTATTTACTGAAAAAATTACTTGAGTAGTGAGTGACTCAGGAAATAAAAACATTTTAAAAAACCTGTAAAGGTCCTCAGGTAAAGGTAAAGAAGCGTACACTTCTATTTATTTGTGATGAAATGACAAGTCATAATCTCCTGATAAGATAACCTAACCCACATACAGCAGGTCAATATTCCCACATTAATATTATAGTCTGTTAAGAACACCAAAAACTAACTGTTAGCAAGCAATAACTAAAGATTCTTTAGAAATACAAGTCTCCTAAGTAAAATTATTTTTGGGCAAACAAATCAAATTAGGAGACGTTGCTATGGTATTTCATCATTTATTGCCTATTAAATACAGGTGTGTTCACTTCTTCACTTTTAACTGAGGAGATCTTCTGTGGTTTATATCAGTCACATCCACATGAAATAAAAGAAGTTTGTCTTTTTTGAGTGTGCATAATTTAATCTCTCTTCATCAGGCTACACCAATCAGCATGACTAGTTAAATGTACACTGCTGTTAGCTTGAATATTATTAGATTATGGCTGAAAGCGGGAGTAGTAGTTTTGAAGCATTAGATACTGTGTGTAGCTATTTATAATTAAACATATTAGCATTAAAACAACAGACTGCTCTGTTGTGTCTGTCTGTCTGTCTCCGTGTGTGTGTGTGCGCGCGTACCAGTGTGCACACGCGTACCACTCTCTTTATCCCAACAAATCCTGGTTTGCATCACAGAGAAACAGACAACCTCTCTGCACTGTCCTGTTCTGCTATAACCTTTTCTGCCGTTTGTGTCTCCACAAGGTAATGTTTGCTTTCCCGCAGCCTGAGCCTGGACTGTCTCACTGCTGACTAAGTGCTGTGCTCATTTGTGTGTACAAACTCACGGGCCCAAAAAAAAAAGAAGTTGTATGTACTTATGTGTACAGAGATACAGATTTAATATGTATACATGTTTTTTATGTGCGATTACGCTCAAATGAACCTCCGGGTCTGTAAAGTGAAGCCAATGCGGAAGTGACTGCATTCTTTTTAATGGCCAGCAGGGGGCAACTCCAATGTTTGCAAAAAGAAAGTGTGATCATATGTATGCTGATGAGAAAATAACCCTACTTCTAACTTGATTTATTAACTCAGTAAACATTTTCCTATTGAGTTTATGGCCTCAATTGATAGTTTCAAGTCTTCTTCGATACAGCATGATGTTTATTTTGCAAATTATGGTCCCATTTACAGTAAAATAAAGCAATAAAGCAGGGTATGATTTAGGGCGTGGCTACCTTGTGATTGACCACGGCGACCTGTCAGGGGTATCAATGTGTTTTTCCTCCCCAGCTCAACCCTCTCGTCCAAACATTGTCACTTATGGTTCCAAAAAACAGCCAATATGCCACAATCAAGGCTTCAAAGCTGTGTCGACAAACCAATGGGTGACATCATGGTGGCTACGTCCACTTAATTTATACAGTCAATGGTGAAAAGGTTGTGTATACATAAGTATTCACCATTTACTCTGTGCATTTATGCACTTTTGAACATACAAAGTTCTTCTAAATATGAAATATATTTTAAATATTAACACAAACAATTAAGCACCTAGAGCCAATTAGAGATACCCAAACCATACACAGTCAAAGCTGCATACACAAACACAAATCTATAAGCAAACCCCTTTTTCATGCATGATGACCACATTTTCTGTAAGAAAGCAACAAAAACAGGACAGTTTCCCTCCTGCTCCTCTACTGATGTTTTCTGGCTGATCTTCAACACATTGTCTTGACCCCAATGTTACGAAACATTGTCTTTGTGGGAGATTTAGTATTGTCAACCACATTAAAAAGATGGAACTGGAGACAAGAGTTGTTTCCTGTATGTCAACACAGAGTATACTGGACTGACAGCAAAATCCGCTCCACTGGACACAGAAGAAATGAGTGAACAAAGGCAAAAGAGATGAAGAAGAGTAAAATTATCTCTGCATGAACACAATATGAAAACTGAAAAATTAGATGGCTTTGGTTATTACACAAAAAGTTTGTAGTTTGTTGTTTTATAGCGTAAGCCTTGAAAGAAAAAACCTTCTTGTGTGGCTCTTTTGGAAAACTGAACTATATTCATTAATTTGCTTTGGCCATTACATGAAAAAAAATGGCCTAAATTAATATATATTAAAATTTATTATTATAATATTAATAATTTAGGAACAAGCATTTAAGAGAAAATAATATATTTTTAAGGTGATTAAAATGAGGACCACTTACAACCTGCCTTATGTAATCAGGTTCAATACAGAATTTGACTAACTGGTTCTAAAAAGGAGTAAATGTACAGTTGTGTCAATAGGATTATGGCCTGCCAAGAATCATACATTTAAACCAGCTACTTTCTAGGTCTACAGGAAGATGAAGGGAACAAGAGGGAATGGGGGGGGTGATTATTGAGGATGAAGGACAGAAGTGGAAAAGGTTGGGATGATAGGAAGGAAAGAAAATTATAAAAGGAGATCGACAAGGTTTGAGGAAGGTTTGTCAAAACAGGAAGAAAGGTTCACCAGAGAGCAGGAGAAGAAAGAAGAAAAGAACAAGATGGAGTGGAAGAAGAGGTGAAATATAAAAAGATGAGGGAGAGTGATGAAGGACAGTGTAGCAGGAAAGACAAAAAGGAGGTGGAGAGAAAAAGCACAGGGGAGCACAACAGAGGAAGTGGACAGGGAGGCCAAGGGTGACTTGAATCAAAATGCCCTGTTGAATTTCACAAGGAGCCGTTTCATCATGAAGATCCAAGAGCTGGGCCCACCTCCCAAGCACTGCCTCACACCTTTAACAAGCTTAGTTTAGGGAATTAATGTGTGTACTCCGTGTGTGTGTGTGTGTCACACAGAAGTGAAAATGCAGTGGGGGGAAAAAAATAAAAACTGCATTCTATTTTTTAGAAACTTGAACACAACAACAACATGCTGCACGCTGTCCCACCTGAGATAAGCAGCATTACACAAAGACAAAAACAAGGAAAGAAATTTGCAGACTATTTTCTGGTCATCAACCAATTCTAGAGCCAGCAAGGAAAGAACTCTGGAGAACAAGAACGAGCAACAGAAAAGACTGATTTACAGGAAAGGACCAACTAATGTAATTTGCACAGAGTGAACAGAGAGTAGAACGGAAATGACAAGTTGTGTTTGGCAACACTTGTGCGATGCCAGGTCCGAAGGCCTTATTAGAGACTGAAGGTAAACAACAAGAAAGGCAACATGGAGAGCGTCCCATAAGATAGCTATTTAGGTAGACTGTGGTTACAGCACCTATACAACCAACACCATGTACGCTGTCCAGCTGAGGCACAATTTTATATTTGTGGTTGAAAGAAGAGAGTTAAGGCCTGTATTCATTGGTTGAAATCTCTGTAATGCAGTATGTAGTGAGTAATGTGTTATTGTAACCGATAGGATGAAATATGATTTAGCTTTAAGCTCTAAGAGGGATAGGCAAGTTACAGAGGGAGAAAGAAATGGAACAGAGAAGCCAGCGGACAGCGGAGGAAGTATCACAGAGGAGTCGGAGAGAGAGTCTGAGAGAGAGAGAAAAAACAAAAGTGGGGTCATCTTGAGGGCCAAAACAACCTGGAACCCATTACCCGGAGCACCCAGTGGGACCCCTCCACACCACCGCATTCTCCCGCTTACAGTTCTCATGATGTCATACTACAGCGAGCCGCTATGGTCTCCTACATAACGGCACACAATCTCGGTCAGAACACCAGAGATAAGCCTGATGAATGTCTTTCACTTCTTAAAGTTCTAGACAAAGATAATCCTGCTATTAAATGCAGAAAAATACAGTTGAAAAGATTTGAAAGTAGTTGCTGCATGAATGTTTTACGGTACAAAAGAGTAACACTGTATCTTCCCTACTGTATTATGTTATATGACATATTAATACTTATCTAACACTTCTATTAACTGAGTAAACTGCTCCATGACTTGTCCGCGATGTACATTCTTTGTGTAATGTTGAATTTTCAAAAACCACGCAAATGCAACCTCTCTCTGTTTCATTATGACGAGACAAGACCCACGGTCTGGGTCCAAAAGGCCTTTCTGCACAACTTAGTTTGCTTTTTTCATACTTTTCACATTTTCTGCTGTTGACTAGGTGTAAAGCAGATACACACCACTACACTACAGAGAACTTTCCCTGTGTTCATCTTTGTACAACACATTCAGCTGAATGGACAGCTGAATCTCGTTGCTGTAACACTGACCAGACTGAAATGTAAAATCTTAAAAGTGTAGTTCCTTACAGTTACAAAACCCAATGAATGAAATGATACTTGAAGCTGAAAGTTTTTCTCAAAGTACAGCAAGAACTTGTAGTAAACAGTTTCACTTACTGTAGCACCGAAAAGGCTGATATATTGAAGAGAAAGGACGAAAAAAAACAGCAAGATCCCGTCTTAGTCTGTGTACACTTACAAAAGTGAGAGGAGGCTTGAGTGAAAGAGAGCACGAGGGAGAGGGAGAGACGGAGGAAGAGAGGGAGTGAGAGAGAGATCTCTACATCAGTACAGCAAGCTGACAGAGAAGAGATAGAGAAAGATGGAACAGAAAGAGACAGAAGAGAGAGAGAGAGAAGGGTGAGGGGAAAAGACAAGAGACTCAGAGATGTAGAGGGTACCCCCATATTAGGTTATGAGGCAACCCAGCAGCAAGACGGGAGATTTTATCAGAGAGCACACTCTAAACACACAAGTACAGAGGAGACGCTGGTATACAAGATATCAATCGATCCTCCTCCAGGAGCCGGTTCGACGTATAAACAATGTCAGACAAAACTCAAATAAGGCCTTTGTGTTTTGAGTCAGAACTACTACACAGAACCTGAATATTGATCATCGAAGCCCCTTAATTGAATCCAAGTTCAGTCAAGTTGGCAACATCAGTGTGTTAAGTCAACCACATTTAGCAGACAAAGTGATGTTTATATTAAGACCAAGTGGTCTTTTAATTTAAGTAATACGTCATAAAATGTGCTTCCTAGTTGAAGTCAGGAAGTGGTGCAAAACCTTTCCCCCAGTGGCCTTTTTAACTGTGTATAAACCCACCACAAAGTGCTTTAAGACGACAATATCACTGTGTCAAACACAAACTAGACAAAACAGAATAAATACAAGATTTACCAATAAAAGTAATGCCTCCTACAGACAAACATTGGTGTGTCTTTTTGAATGATAAATTAAAATATGGGAGGTGGTGTGTTCTGCTATTTTTCCCCAGTGATTGCACCAAATGTTTCCATACCAGATTATTCCTTGAATTAAGAAATACAAGCAAGCGCCACATGACATCAAGTATCCCTTCATCGTGACAACATGAATGAAAACTACAAATGATCGCCCCAGAAATAGCTACCAAGCGGACCTCAAGTTAGAATTGTTTTGTTACAACTTATAGCAATATTAATGTTTAATGCCACATTCATATACTGAACACAACTACATTATTTAACACTTGTTGCAATTAAAACGGTTCATATTAATGCTCTTAATTTTGTATGTAAACATATTGTAACCTCTCCTAGGTAACTGAGACCAAGTCGTCTTTAAATGGTAAATACGTTGTACTTTTATAGCACCTTTCTAGTTGTCCTACCACTAAAAGTGCTTTACACTACATGTCACATTCACACACCGCCTGCACAGCCATCAGGATCAATATGGGGTTCAGTATCTTTCCTAAGGACACTTCGACATCTAGACTGGAGGAACCTTCTCATTAGTGGGCGACCCGCACTACCTCCTTAGCCACAGCCACCCTTTAAGGTGTCATAATGGCTAAACAATACCCATGTTCTAGCTTGGCTTTTAATAGGGACAGGTGACGCTGTGGGGCTATTAAACCAATAGAGGTTGAGGTACGGCCACTTGATCCTTGGTATTAGCCTTGCCCTGGTGAGCGTTTCTATGCCAACCTCTAATTAAACACCAGTGTTGCAGCTTTTCTGTTTAAGCCACCTCAATGGCAGCCCCAAGCCCTTGCAATTTGTGGCAACAATATCTATCAACCCACTCACACACTGTTCACTATTAACATGCAGGTAAGGTAAGTTCACATGACGGTGAACTATAAAACATTAGCAGGATTAGCATTCTTTGATTAGGGTCACACGGGTGAGCTAGACAATACACAAAATATATACCTATAGAGAAGGAAAATGTTGCTTAACAAATATGAACACCAGTTTTTGATGCTTATATTTGTTCATATATTTTTCATTCTAACACTGTGACATTTTCTAAAATCTCATATATGAAACTGCTCGTGAGCATCTGCCCTGCTGAAAGGCTGAAACCCTGCCAGCTCCCAACATGCTGAAGCAGACGAACAATTATGATTCACCTCATTAGTATAGAACAGGTAACAGTTAAAACCACCAATAATTTTAAATTGAGTTACCATGTAACAAATCTTCACAAAGAAATACATTGTTTTTCATTCTTTGCAAATTTCACATTTTGTTGAAATCAAAGGCCATGGTAATTTCTTCTCTAATCAGTAATTGCAGTGTAACCTAACACACAGACAAACATAATCACAGTCTCAGGTCTAAATGAATACAATATGTTCTATTGAATCTGCCTAATCAAGTGGGGAAAAAAAATAATCAGTTTCATGCCCAGTTGACATCAAAGTGGTCTTCAGAACAAAGTGAACAGCTGGCCTGCCCCCATTCTTTGCTTTGCATTTCTTTGATCAAAACTCAGTAATGAGACTAGCCTCCTGTGCCGGTAATGAGGGGTCAGATTAATATATTATACTATATTTATTACATTATTGCCTTTTAATGGCACAAAGTCTGCCAATAAATATTAATTAGGACAATGATACCATATGATATGATTGTCTTGTTCTGTGACACCAGCCTGCTATCTCTGTCTTTCTCTTAACACCTTGGAGCGGCTTATTGCAAAGCAGAGCTTTTACTACCACCCATCATTTGCAAGGACAATTCTAGAAAACAGTAGATGTCCTCTTTATTTCAAAAAGTGTGCTGCCCTCTGGTGGATACGCATGTAAGCACTGTCACCTCTATTAGTTGGAAAAAGACAGAATTTAGATTAAGACTTTTTCCCCCTAAAAAGTAAAAATGTTTTTCTTTTTACATCCCAAACAAAAGCTGTTGACTTGAGGTCATTGATAATTAAAACTATTATTTTAATTATCAATTATAGAACTGGAATAATTAGTCAATTAATCTTTAAGTCGATTAAGAGAAAATTCTTAAATAACAATTTTAAAAATGTTTTAATTATTTGAGTAATTTGTTTTAAGCCCTAGTGCATACATTCCCTTGTTCCAGCCTCTAAACTGTGAGGATTCACTGTTTTGTTGTTTTTTTTATCCGTTAATAAAGTAATTCTTTTTGGGTTTTGGACTGACAAAACATAATCTTGGGCTTGAAGAAAGTGTGATGGACTTTATTCACTATTTTTAGAGGCCAGATGATAACTAATTGAGAAAATAATTAGTAGGTTAATTTACGATGTTAATAATCATTACTTGCAGCAATCAATTAATCTCTTGATTAAAGTTTCAATTAATTTTGTAATGTTCACAAATAGTAGGAAAAAAAGCCTTAGCTGGCAACTTTAATTGGCTCGTGTTGTCCGACCAATAATTAATTTTAATAAGATATTCAATTTACACTAACGTCCACTAACAAAATGTCCAAATCCTTACATTTGAGAAGCTGGAACCACTCTTATTATGAATGATTGATAATTTGACTATTTGTTTCAGCACTTTGCTGGAATAACACGGATTACAAGAATGGCTTGTCAGACATACAGTATGACAAGAACGTTGTGGAGAAATGTCTCTTACACCACCTACTGTACACACACCACAACACGCAGATCGAAGAGCAACAGGAAGTACAGTTTGTATTGTACATTACACACTCAGGCTCCAGCAGTCATAGGTGTTCCGAGTTCATCTGTAGAAATAGTTCACATTATATTCTCATCTCCACTAGATGGCACCAAAGGCTGACTTTTCATTTGCCACTGCTCACACCCATTCAAATCAGCTCTTTCACTTTATCACACCTGCATCTATCACATTTTTATATCACAAAAGAGATATCACAGCTTAAGGAGTACTATTGTTTTAATTCTTAGCTGATAAGAGATTCAGTGTCCTGTTCAGCGACACTTCAGTAGGCCAGATGCTAGTCAGTTTGTTGCTTTTATACTAAAAGATACTTTTTTAATAAGTGTCAGACACCCTTTGACATTGCCTTTGAAGATGCATTTTAATGCTGCTACACAAAAACAGAAAATGTAATCCAAACTATTACTGAACAGCATCCTTTAAGCTTAAGGGTTTAATTTTGGCTAAATCCCCCCTGGTTGACCTCTCAAATTATGAGTCAAAGCGTTAGGAAGGGGAGGCAGCGGGCTATTTTTACATCAATTGTGTTATTCTTCAAGTACAAAAATAACAGCATGACCCACAACTGTCTCATGCCCTCATTTAATTTGTTGATTAATTTCCATCCATTTTCCAAATCAAACAAGTGGGGGTTAGCGGTGATGATGGTGTTCTCTTCAATATTAAAATGTGATTACATGACTGGAGGAATGCAGAAACAGTGTGACACTGTGCGAAAAGAAGCCCTGTCACATGAGAAACTGGGAGAGGTCAAAAGAACATAAAGTTGGGGAGTAATTCACCATGACAGGAAGTGTGTGTGCTTGTTTACATGTATCATATTGTGTGTGGTCCTAACGGGAAATAATTAAAGTTCATGTTGTGTATTTGGATGAAGTTCCACATATAATGCATTTCTGAGGGTATAACCCAAAAAGACATATCTATGTATGTAATAAAAAAAATGTAATATTAATCAGGAGTGTGTGTGTATGCATACTGCGTTCACCTAAGGGGGTCAAAATTCTCCACTGTTTGTGTTTGTATGTCAGGTCCTGACCGATCTATTCAACAACCTCTGGCTCATGATCCCTGTCGGGACTCTTTCCCGGTTTCTGGAGCAGCGCAATGTTCCCACATAGATGTGAGAGGCCTTCGCTAACACACACACACACACACACACATACACTTTATAACCCCATGAAGCAAAACATCCACCAACATGCAGTTTTGACACCCTTCTGTCACCCGACAAAAACAAACAGATTGAATGTGTTTCAACAAAAACGTGCAGCAGCCACTGGCGCTCCTGTGCGGCAGATTGAAGCAGACGTTCAAAACAGTTCTGGGAATGGAGTCTCATCAGGTTTAAAGAGCAGAGAGGTCACATTGCTCAAGATGCTGTCACTGTGAAAAACAGTACTCCTTACAAAGGCATGCAAGATATTTTCTATCGTACACCTTTTCTGTGTGAGCAGACATCTGACTATACACACACACACACACACACACACACACACACACACAGGCTTCCATTACTTCAGAGAACATTGCATTGACTTACATTAATATCCTGGAGACTTACCCTAACCATAAAAAATTTATTATTTAACGTAATGGGGACTGTATCCTCACAACATGAGTAATACACGCTCACATGCTTACCCTCCATGTATGTCACACTCATTTAACCTTGCACCTATCACTCTTATGTTCTTTCACTGCGTGTTGTGCCACATTAAAGGAATGTGCAGAGCAGGCCACTCTCTCGCCCAGCTGGATATTGCAGCTTAGCCAGAGATTAATGTGTGTGTGTGTGTGTGTGTGTGTGCGTGTGTGTGTGCGCGCACAGTGCAGGGCTGGAGTTTACTTGAATTTTTCTAACCCTAATTCAGAATTTAAACTGCTCATCGAATATAAATCTTTTCAATTCCCTTACTGAATCTTTCAGGTATTAAAATATCAATATCTTTGTTGTTTTGTATTGTAGTAGTTAGATGTTATATTTCATATTACTTTTTAGCTGAATGACTAACTGAATGATTGCGAATTGCTCTTTGGTAATAAAAACTGAGAGAGATCTAAGAGAAGAAAGATAAGATTAGATAAGGAATTAGATTCTGAGCTTCACAAATCCAGGTATTTTACCATCTTAGAACCGGTTATCTGAACATATTGCTTACTTAACTTTTGCCCATGTACCAACCACTAACTGGAGGAGAATCATAGCCTTTACCTCTCAACTTGTCTTGTAGTGAAGGGCTTGTAATGACAATCTTCAAACCAATTAATCCAGAGCCTCTCAGACAGTTAATAATGTGGATGAAATATGTTTGATATGTTGCATGCATTGTGCAGTATGTTGACTCACCAAATAAAACTCCAGCAAACATCTTCAGTAACAAATAGGAGCTGTACATACAGTCTGTACTACTCCAACGACACAATTTAAGGTTGCTTAATTGATTCAGAATGTTGACACTAGGACAAGTACAAAACATAATTCTTTCATTTACATGCCTTGCTGATTACACAAACAAAAACCAATAGCAGGTGCCCTGCACCAGACTGTTACTCAATGTTACTCAACACCAGTTCATCCAGTTCGTTGTTCTTTTACCTTTGTCATGAACCTTTCCTTACCCCATTACAGTGTACGCACAGCAACAGGTTAGATGAAAGCCCACACATCAAACATGAGTTTGAGTACAATCGTACAATTTAAAAAAATCTCAGTGTTTTTTTCAGTTTTACAGTGACTTCCAGCTGTATAAAGTCATTTGTTAATTTCCAATCGCTCAATGTGTGTTTTTATGCCTACCTCTCCAGGCACTTGATGAATAGCTTTCATCAAGTGCCGCTCACTGTCAGCAGAATTAGTCTATTTACTGAAGCATTTACCTAGAAAGCCAATCAATCTCACCTCATGACAACATCTAGCATGAAATGGTTTCTTTAAACCGGATATTTGAAGGATATTTTATCTCAGTACGCTACCTTTGAAATAAGCACTAATTGGTAACCAAGATCTGAATGTGTTTGCAAGACTTATTACCTAGGCTCATAAACAACTGGTCTTTAGACATATTGACCCATTTTACAGGCATGGATATTTAACTAGCCATGGCTAGAGGGAAAATAGCATTCAACAATGCAAACAAGACTAAGTTTAACAACAATTACCATATATCACAGAGCCAAGTTAATAATCGTTGAACAGAAATAACCTGGTTCCAAAGCTAGACGCATTCAATCAGAGGACAATACAGACATAAGCTACAGCCATATGGATGGTTATAAAATTTGTTCCAAATAAATAGGAGATTTTTTAAGTAATGATTTCAATAATTCTCAGATCATTCATATATGGAACAATTATCACAGGCTCTGTTTGGGACAAGATTAAATTTTGTCCTGGCTACTGAGAAAGCCAGAAAAACTTTATATTTTGGTAGCCAGTATTCCCCTTTCATCAATTGCAACCACTGACCAAAGACTACCCTCTCATACGCACTTCCTGTGCTCTTCTTCTATCTCCTGAGAGAGAGAGAGAGAGAGAGAGAGAGAGAGAGAGAGAGAGAGACTGTAACAAGAACTGATAACCTCCCTCTATAAATCCACCCTGACAGTAAATTATGCATCCAGTCAGGACTGTTGTTTTTTGAATTCAAACCCAATAGGCACTACTCAGTTTTGCTGATCTGTGCTTTTAAATGGAGCTCTTCCAACTGTAAAAACAAAAAACATTTGAAAAAACACACAACTAGAGACATACAAGAAGTCATAATCATGAAAAGCTTTTCCGTGACATCCCCTGGGCCAGATAATAGGTTACCTCCCATGTGATTAACAGCCCATCTGATAATCCATTTCAATGGCATCAATGACACATACACATTATATTTAAGAATAGGAATTTCTAAACAGCGTTAAATAACATCTCTAATAAAAAGTCCAAGACACCAGCCAGTGTATATGTAAATCTAGGAAGAGAAGTCAACTACAACTCACAAGGATCATTTCAGTAAGAGACATTTTTGATTCACTCTCCCACCACAGATATTCACGGATTTTATCTGGCAACATTCTGGCTTTAAGTCCAGTTACAAGGCATACTGAGGGAAACAGGAAAGCACAATGCGTCCCTAGAGGGAAGAATGAATTCCTGTCCCCGAAGACTATTTGAATCCCTGGTAATGGGAGCGGATATATTTAAGCATCCATCTCTCAGCCCAACTCCCACTCAGCCCAAACTGCAAGGTTAAAATTGTTTAAGTATACAGGTGCTGGTCATATAATTAGAATATCATCAAAAAGTTGATTTATTTCAGTAAGTCCATTCAAAAAGTGAAATTTGTATAATGTATACATTCATTCCACACAGACTGATATATTTCAAATGTTTATTTCATTTAATTGTGATGATTATAACTGACAACTAATGAAAACCCCAAAATCATCATCTCAGAAAATTTGAATATTGTGAAAAGGTTCAATATTGAAGACACCTGGTGCCACACTCTAATCAGCTAATTAACTCAAAACACCTGCAAAGGCCTTTAAATGGTCTCTCAGTCTAGTTCTGTAGGCTACACAATCAAGGGGAAGACTGCTGACTTGACAGCTGTCCAAAAGAGGACCATTGACACCTTGCACAAGGAAGGCAAGACACAAAAGGTCATTGCTAAAGACGCTGGCTGTTCACAGAGCTCTGTGTCCAAGTACATTAATAGAGAGGCGAAGGGAAGGAAAAGATGTGGTAGAAAAAAGTGTACAAGCAATAGGGATAACCGCACCCTGGAGAGGATTGTGAAACAAAACCCATTCAAAAATGTGGGGGAGATTCACAAAGAGTGGACTGCAGCTGGAGTCAGTGCTTCAAGATCCACCACGCACAGACGTATGCAAGACATGGGTTTCAGCTGTCGCATTCCTTGTGTCAAGCCACTCTTGAACAAGACACAGCGTCAGAAGCGTCTCACCTGGGCTAAAGACAAAAAGGACTGGACTGCTGCTGAGTGGTCCAAAGTTATGTTCTCTGATGAAAGTAAATTTTGCATTTCCTTTGGAAATCAAGGTCCGAGTCAGAGTCTGGAGGAAGACAGGAGAGGCACAGAATCCACGTTGCTTGAAGTCCAGTGTAAAGTTTCCACAGTCAGTGATGGTTTGGGGTGCCATGTCATCTGCTGGTGTTGGTCCACTGTGTTTTCTGAGGTCCAAGGTCAACGCAGCCGTCTACCAGGAAGTTTTAGAGCACTTCATGCTTCCTGCTGCTGAC
>NC_060163.1:14271443-14449754 GCF_021292245.1 Micropterus dolomieu
ATTAATAGAGAGGCGAAGGGAAGGAAAAGATGTGGTAGAAAAAAGTGTACAAGCAATAGGGATAACCGCACCCTGGAGAGGATTGTGAAACAAAACCCATTCAAAAATGTGGGGGAGATTCACAAAGAGTGGACTGCAGCTGGAGTCAGTGCTTCAAGATCCACCACGCACAGACGTATGCAAGACATGGGTTTCAGCTGTCGCATTCCTTGTGTTCCTGCTGACCAACTTTATGGCGATCAGATTTCATTTTCCAACAGGACTTGGCACCTGCACACAGTGCCAAAGCTACCAGTACCCAGTTTAAAGACCATGGTATCCCTGTTCTTAATTTGCCAGCAAATTCGCCTGACCTTAACCCTACAGAAAACTTATGGGGTATTGTGAAGAGGAAGATGCAATACGCCAGACCCAACAATGCAGAAGAGCTGAAGGCCACTATCAGAGCAACCTGGGCTCTCAAAACACCTGAGCAGTGCCACAGACTGATCGACTCCATGACACATTGCTGCAGTAATTCAGGCAAAAGGAGCCCCAACTAAGTATTGAGTGCTGTACATGCTCATACATTTCATTTTCATACTTTTCAGTTGGCCAACATTTCTAAAAATCCTTTTTCTTGTATTGGTCTTAAGTAATATTCTAATTTTCTGAGATACTGAATTTGGGATTTTCATTAGTTGTCAGTTTTAATCATCACAATTAAATGAAATAAACATTTGAAATATATCAGTCTGTGTGTAATGAATGAATATAATATCCAAGTTTCACTTTTTGAATGGAATTACTGGAATAAATCAACTTTTTGATGATATTCTAATTATATGACCAGCACCTGTGCGTGTGTGCGAGTGTGTGTATGAAGGTACAAAAACACAAAGCATAATTGCAACAGTACGATATCGTGCGCGCTCTCTGGTTTCAAGTATTTGCCCGGCAAATTATATGACTCTTCTACAGAGGCCCAGAAGGAGAAAACAGTATCAGAGAGGAGAGACAAACAAAATGAAAGACCTACTGTTGCACTCCCTTACAAGTTAAGTTTTTGCATTCTCTTATTTGGCCTACCCTAAAACTTGTCCTGAGAAACTGTTTGTAACAATTATAACATTTTATAGCACTTGTAGTTTTTTCTTGATGATGCAAAACACCCATCCCCACCCATTTATAATATTTCCCATCATGAACTTGTATAAAAATGTATAGAAAACATAAATAAATGGCTCTGTCTTGGTCTGAACTTTTTTGTTTCCTCTCTCTCTCCCTCACCCCTATTCTTTCCCAAACAGTCCATGGCTGATTCCCACACCTTGTTTGTCATTTTTCCTCCATGGTAGATTTTCTTTTTCCACTGTTAAAACCCCATTTTCTCCCTCTTTCTCTCCTAGTGTGTTACCCCTCCCTTGCTGGCTTGCTCTCTCTCTCCCACTCTCTGCCGCTGTTGCTCTACTCCAATCCCTCCTTCATATAATCCTGTGTTCATTGGCTCACTTCATTAGTTGTAGCAATAAACACACAGGGCCACAGGATACCTCCAGAAAACTCCTCAACATGATTACTGCAGAGTCAGGCTTACATACCACATGCATGTGTACCAAGTGTAGTATGGTTGCGTGGGGTGTGTGTATAATAGCAGTGCACCCACCCAGTCCATAAAGACACTAAAGCTATAATCATTTCACAGTATGTCTGCATGAATTAATTCAGACATACAAATGCAAGCACACCAAACGTTTTCATGTGCATTTAAAAGTTTGTGAGTCAATTATATTTTTCCCATCATGAATTTTTACACAAGTTCATGATGGGCAATATTATAAATGGCTGGGGATGGGTGTTTTGCATCATCCAGAAAAAACTACAAGTGCTATAAAATGGACAAGTTTTACAGTAAGATGCAAAAACTTAACTACAATGTGTGCTGAATATTATATATAATATATAGTTATTACAATGACTACATATCTACATCAGTGTGACCAGATAGTTCAGCACTGAAAGAAAAGATTTTGACTCAAATGTCTTATATTCTCTGATCGCCCATTGTTGTCTCGATCTGCTGTATGCAATCATAAATCATAAAACACAAATGTATAGAAAATAGAAGGAATATGTTTGTTCGCGACTGCACGTTTTTGACTGCATGACTCCCATTTGCTTGCAATGGGATGTGTTCCTACTTTTTTCATATTTTTCTTTTATGATCCTGATGACAACCCTGCTACAGCTCTACTTATTCAACTCTGCACGATGTTCTCAGAGACTCTCTGGTGACCCCTTACAGGAGCCGCTCAGATGGTGTTTTGACAGGGGAAGGGCTGGCAACTCCCCCACTTTCAATGGTCTCATTATTAAAGCAGTTCTGCCGGGACTTAACTCAGCCCGTTTTTCTACAACCACAAAGGACACATAAAAACACTTTGGTAAAGTCAGAAACCACGCTGCAGCATGCACACAAGTATGAGTGTGTGTGTGTGTGTGTGTGTGTGTGGCGTGAGGGTACAAGCCCCCTCTCCACACATGAGAAATTTTAGACAGTACTTGGCTCTGTTGTGGCTATGCATGAACCCACAATGCACATACATATCCATATAACTGTGCACATGTCAGAATCCCATCAAAAAATTGTAATACATAAAACAAATATCTATTATCACAACACAATTTAAAATTCTACACAGCAAAAAGTCAATAGGTGGCTGACACTGACACACTGGAAATAACAGTCGGAGCAATAAACGTAGAGATGCCTGTAAAGGCGCAAGATAGGACATGATGGAGAGTTGACCTGCAGAGTAACTGCTATCTCTCTTATAATTCCTTACACATATACAGTATATTTTGCTAGTACCGTAATACAGCAACAGTTACACATAGCAGAAAAGTGCAAATTGTATTTCAACAGAAAGATATAATATATAAAGATATAAAAATATAATAAAGTTGGTGTTGTGTAATTGAGTGTATGTGTCCTCAAGGAACAGGGTTTCGGTCCCCATGTGTTTTGAGTTTTTTTGCAGGAAGAGGAGGGATAAGATAACAAAAAACAACAGGAGAGCATCCTGTGTGATGCTGCTGATCCCTAGTCCGTGCATTCCAGTTAAAGGCTGAATTGTGGCTGCCAAGGTTGCTCAAGTTGAACAGCTCCTGCGAGAGGTTTTCATGTTTGTAAAAACACTCCATCCTTTGCTTGGAAACCTGACAATAACACAGCAATGTCCTGGGTCTCACTCTGCCTTCCCCCCCCTCATCCTCCATCTCTCTTTAACTTTCTCACTCTGTCTTGCTCATTTACCCTCTCTCCAATTTCCATGGCCGTAACTTTAATGCAAATGCCAACTCTGCTCAGTCCATTTACACACACACACACACACACACACACACACACACACACACACACACAGAAGGCTCAGTCATTCAGTCTGTCAGTAATATGGGGAGCAGAACTAACAGAGAATAAATCATTTTTCCACAGCAGGGGCCTACCCCGAACAAAGAGCCTGTGTGTATGTGTTTTTGGGATGTGTGTGTTGGTCTATTAGCATATTGCTTGAACAAATTATTCATCTTTCAGGCGTAACAGGCATAAGATTTCAATCCAAACAGAGGAAAGCAAAAGCCAAGAACATTTTTCCTCCACTGAATCAAGAATCAATCAATTCATAAATACTCTTGTGTCACTGCAGCTAAGTAAGTCTTGCACGTCTTGTGGCAGAAAAAAAAAAGAGCTCGGAAAGAAAACCACTGCCTTATCATCTGTGGAAATTCCACGTCATTTTAAAGCACATCATAGCTTCAGTCAGTCAGTGATGGAAGGCCATGAACGGCATAAAGATTCAATAGTTCCCACCGCAGCACATTTCCTAAACTTGTAAATAAAAAATGCAACTTTAACAACCCTTTGCTTGGGATGATTATGAAAAACATGTTTAATCGAAATCTTTTTGAGATGCACCGATACCCAGGCTACTGTTAACACGCTCCTGTTAAGGGAGCGTGTTAACAGTAGCCTGGATGTGAAAGATAAACTATGCAAGACCTGAGAACTTCACTGCATTGCTGTCCTGAATCTACGTTTTCAACAACCTTTACAGCACATTTGAGTAACTTAAGTCTCAAATGCTTCTATTATGTGTTTGTGTTACAAAACTTTAATTTAAAACACAGGGAGTTTGTATATACATTCTCTTACTTGATGTAGCTTAACTCCAACAAAACGTAGTATCCCCCTGCAGACTCTGACTTCTTCTCCCACAACCTGCATTAAGATTGGCCAGATATTCTTCTTGCTGGGTTGCCATATTCTGCGATAAGCAACCACCTCCCAGACCTCCTCTGAGATGCGTCCTGATGGCAGTGTCTTGACAATCGCTCTGGTTCCAGTACACACTGACTTGGTCACCTTATGGAACGAGGGAAGGTATTTAAGCATTGTTTTAAAGCATACTATTAATGATGAGCACAGCCAAGAGTCATAAAAAAACAAAAATAACAAACGTCATATCAACTTTGCTCCAGACACTGGAGCTAAAAAAGGGAATATTCCATGTAAATACCTTTTGATTATTCCTGAAGAAGCGCCTCACTAGGACAGTGGAACGTTCTCCACGGTTCCTAACAAACTCTGCGTTATCCAAGAGACCCTCTCCATCCTCTTCATCACTGCTGCTGCCCCCGCTGCAGTTCCCGGGCACTCCTAAAGATGACCTCTTAACGCTCCCCGCGGTTGTCGTCATGGTGTCGAGAGATGCCCGTAGCAGGAATAGTTTCTCCAGGGAGCATTTGTTGACCCTGGGCCTTCGGTTGAGCCTCTCTAAACTCGAGTAGCCATCTTTGAGATGGTGCCGGTGGAGGAGTCCATTTTGGTGATGCTGGCGAGGGTTGGGCAGGGGGGAACTACAAGGAGAGGACACCAAAGAGCTTGGTTCACTGGACGGACTGCAGCGAGATGAGAGGCAGGATGATGTCTAGAAGCAGATAACAAAGCAAATTAAATAGTCTTAGTTATTCTGTACGGCTAAATAATCAGTGCCTTGAATGGGCTATGTAATGGGGTAAAGCATTACATTTACAGTGCAAACATTGTGATTTTCTCAAAAACCATATTGCAGATAAGCAGGGCTAGCAACTTCCTCTTTTAGTACCTTGTGGAAAGCCCGCATAGACACGGGCAGGCTGCTGCGGCGGATGTGTCGCTGATTGGGCAGAGAGGGGATGGGGCTGAGGCTCGGACTCTGAACAGGGCTGGGGCTCGGACTGGATCTAGGGCTGTGGCAACAGTAGATGTTTGGACTCACACAATTGCCAGCCATGGTGCAGGAGCAGCGGGTGCTGCCAGTTCTGTTTCTGCCTGCATCCACACCCTCTCCAAGGGTGTCCAGCTGGCACGGAGATCCCCCTGAACTTTTCCCAGGTATTGGAGTAACTCTGTTACTGCCAGCCGACAGCTCTGGATAAAGTTTCTCTTCAGTGCTCAAGAGTTCTGAGCTGTAATACAAGCACTCATATTCCTCGTCCAAAATTGTCCCTTTCCCACTGTCACACGACAGCTTCCTATATAAAAGGAGGGAAGGCCTGCTCCTTTCTTTTGAATGCCACAACTGGTCAGAGTATCGCCGTACTTCCCGGCTGTCATTTGAGCGCCTGGCTTCTCTGCTGGGTCTATGCTCAGTGGATGAAGATGAAGCCAGAACTACAGCCTCAACCTGTTTCTGATTTTCTTCAGTGGCCATTGAGTCTCCCTGGAGCGGCCTGCTTTATCCTTTGTTTTGCTGCAGCTTTGAAAATAATTGATGACAGTTAAGTATTTAGAAGAACTTCAGAAAGTGCTTTATTTATTTATATAAAACTGGTTGCATTATACCTAATCTGTGATGCAAAATCAATCATATATATTTCTCTAAGACTCTTTTAAGTGACATCTTCCATCTAAATTAGTGGCTCCATAGAGCAGCAGGAGTAATGTGCAGCCTTCAAACCCGAAATAATGTGTAAGGCGACCGCATTCTCATGTTTATAACAAAGCTGGTCAAGACGACAAATGATAGTCCAGTTTTCCCTGAAAAGTCTACTGTTACATCTAGGGGGGATTGAAGCACATTTCTCTGCTGCAGCTTCACTTGATTGATTGACTGAGTGAGTGATTGACCTACGTAATACAAGTGCACTTTTAATCAACGATAATCTATTATCAGCACCTTTTTTTTAGCACAGTTCAAAGCACTTACTTAGATGATGAGAGAGATCCACTTCAGGTCATGCTACACAACAGACCCAAGCTTCTTCTTCACTTTCAGTGTGCCATCGTGGTCATAGGCATGTGCTGGGGCAAATAATGACTTCAGCTTCCACACAGAGTGTGTTCTGTGTGTGTTTTGTGTGTGCGTGTTGTGGAAACAGAAGCTTGTGCAGCTGTACAAACTGCCAGATAGAAAGCCCACGGAGGTGACCCTGGAGGACAGAGGAATGTCCTTGATAGTAGGGATCACAGTCACAGCTTACAAGCCCATGTGTGTGCCCATATGCGCTAGCTGTGACTGGTCCTGACATGTATCAGCGGCATAGATATCCACTCGTAGGCCCTGAGAGAGAGAGAGAGAGAGAGAGAGAGAGAGAGAGAGAGAGAGAAAACACACCAATCATTATTTATCTGGTTGTGACAAGTAATTAAAATACATTTAAAGCATATTCAAAGAGGGTAGGGTGAGACAGCTAGAACATTCAAGACTTATTACAATAAGAGACATAGACAAACATGAGAAACACATTTTACTAACTTTAAGAGATGCTCTCATTTCCTTCTCTGCTTACTTCTCTCATCACATCAGCTTTCTTATCTATAACCATTCAACTAAATCACGGCACAAAGGGTGAGCCATTGTGACAGAAACAACTGAAACAACAAATGCTGAATTTCAGCGGGAAGGGAAAAATAAGGGAAGAACAATACTCATTTTTACACCCATCAAAACTACCAACCTTCTTGGGCAATACGAACAGTACATGTATCCCCATGGTCTGAGGTGATGTATTAAGTGTAGGGCATGTAATTTGCTTGCTATAGTTAAAAAAATGTATTTGAACCTTCAACCAAGTCCAGTTGCCCTTGACTTTAACCTTCTTTGGATAACTATGACCTGGATGACTGAGAAACTTCACAGACATATCTGAATGCATCACCTCTCAGAGGTTGAACTGAATTGTTCAGTGATGTGTCTTGGAGAAATAGCATGGATTAACTCCATGGGAAAACTTCAAGTACACCATCACCACACTAACAAATTATTAATTATCAGCCTGCCATGGGGTCTAAAAACTGGATCCTGTATCTACATATCCCACAGTTATCTAACATCATCATAAATTGCATTTTATAAATAAGAAAAACTGCGCTGGATTGATACCATGCAACTGGTATCTTAAAATGACAGTTTCAATTAAATTTTTCTATGATGTGATGGCACTGATGATGATCTCATTTTTTATTTTGCTAGTCTTAAAACACAAGACTCTTGTCTGTAACAACACACACAGCTCTGCAATAAATAGGAAGTGATGTCTGTTATCCATAACCTCAGAAAAAATGATTTAACTGAACTTATTCTGTCTATATCAATCTAGCATACTGGTAGGTGAATAAATCAAGTTGAGCTAAGACCAGTTATGCACCCTGCTTGTATGACATACATCCATAACAGACACACTCACCCACAACATGTAGGTTTACTAATTGTGTGGTTCTGGTATAGACATGTTGGCAAACGATGAATAAATCCAAAATACTAGTGGCCAAAAACTCATAATAAGAGCGCCTACAGCACTCACTTCTCTGCCAAAATGCGTGGGCCACAATTGGAATGTAGGACCGACTCACAGACGGACAACCAGCTACACAGTTAGTGGGGGGGGGGGGCTTACGATTAGGGAGGAAGGGGTTCAGTTCATTGCTCACTTTGCTAGTTTCCCCCACTGATTTGACAGGTAAAAGATCTTTGGATGATGGGACAAACTTTGAATCAACTGAATCCAGCACCACACCAAAGTTTGCCAAACAAAACAGACCTGCATTGATCACAAAACATTTTTATTGTTTTACTGGAGTTGCTGAGTCAGCTTTAAAAGAATGAGCCACTCCTGTAGTAGTAAATAAGAGTCGTGCCAAGATTAAATAATTTCCGGAAACTCAACGCCTAGTAAAAATGTATGTTTGGGGCCACCGAAGGTGGTTACATTAAGGATTTAAAATGGGCTTTAATAAACAATATAATGAATCTAATAAAAGTACCTACAACTTAATGAAACAGCCAATTATTTGACCAATTCCCATTGAAAATTGAAAATTAATATTACACGTCACAATTTTGTGTGGCACATCACACCTGCAAAATAAGGCTGGTGGAAACTTTGCATAGAGAATTTGTGGCCTTTCATAAAACTGATCTGGAAAGTCAAGGACAGTTTGGATATCTTGGGATGTGCATAATGCTTACCTTTCTCTCTTATATAATTATAAAAAATATATAAAAACCCAAACATTACAAAGACACAAACATGATGCAGTATGTTACCCTCAGTTGCACAATATACCTGTGACTGAAACTGTAACACATGGGAGCAGCTTGCCTGGGGCTACACTGCTGACTAACAGCAGGCACCTGGAGACTTTTGATCTACTGATTTTTCTCACAAGACCGGAGACAAAATATGATGAGGAACATTTTCACCCCCATTTTTGAATGCCTCAAATAATCTAATCATAATCTAAATCATGGCGGTTTTCAGAAGAATGTCTTCATCAGCAAGCTGTCACCAATCATGTCAGATTACATTTTTGTGTAAGCCCACCCCGGTCCATAACAGGAAGAATCTCACCTGCCTGTATGTGTCACAATCAAATAACAGGTCCAACCAGATGTATCAAAAGTTGGAAAAGAATGCACAACATTTAGCAACTACATGTGACACTGTACCATATCTCTCCCCAGTGCTTATGTTATTGTCATTCGTGCTAGATATAAAACCCTAACCTTTTGGCATCAAATCATAAAGAAGCACTGTTTAACTTTTTCATTTTATAGTATAAATTAAGAATAAATAAACACTGTGATATAATAAATACTCCACCTTTCTGTGAACCTGTGTGTACATGCTTATATTCCTTTGAAATCACAAATGAAGTTTGGTATGTATAATTTGCTATGAAGAGAACCTGCAATTGAGTTTGGGCGTAGTTTTAAAAGAAAGATTAGCAACCGTAACACGGACAAGTCATAGTAACTACTAAAATTTGGGGGAGCGATGAGAAACTAAATGTGCACAATATGAGGCACAATTAAAAACATGGGATATATCAAAACTAAATCTATTTTTCTATTTTAATGTTAATGTTACCTGTCACATTAAGTCTTAGTTCATTTGAGGACACAATCTGACACGACACATGTTAGACCATGAACCTGTCTAATTATGGGTCAGGAGGGCAGTGCTAGCATAACACTCTGGTTACCCCAGGAAAGAAGTTGCATACTGTAACTTTAAATCCTAAAGCCATGTGCCGGGGGACATGACAGACAGCTGTGCTTTCCATCAAGTTAAATTAAAAACACTCTGAAATTAGCAACAGGATAGCATTTCCACATCGTGGTTACTTAAAATGGAAGCTATATAGATGTGCTACAGCTCTACATTTAGTGTTTATTCTTATGACTGTATTTTATTCCTATAATTGACAGAAATAGCAAATGAAATGACAACAATAAAGACTTCTTAACACACAACCACATAGCAGACCTGCTATGCGATTATCTCGGAAGGTGACTTCCACACACACACACACACACACACACACACACACTAGAGAATTGCTAGCAATCAAAAAGAATGATTAAATCTCTGCAGTTTGTAAACCTAGAAAACAACCACGCACACACACTAAATACAGTTCAAAGTATCTTTTGTTATCAGCTGAACTGTGACCCCGGCTGGCAAAAGCAATGGCTCTTCCAGGGTAAATCTCAGCCTTGGGCTAAAAACGCAGACAGACACACCCACACACACTGGAAACCAGGTCACACAGAGTGACAAGTGCACTGACCAAGAAATCCCACGATCACTTCTACTTCACTTGTTGTATTATATAAAATATTGTCCAGCACATGGCACTCAGAAATATCTCAAAAGGTCAAAAAGTATTCCAGTATCATTTCATGATAATACTTGTAAAAGGTGTTGTACATCTAATGCTCCAGGTGAGTCAGGCTTCCCGATCACTATCTTGTTGTCATCTGAGGGAGACACACACAGGGGGAGAGTGAAAGAGTGTTTGTATGTGAGAGACAAAGATTGACATTAGGGATGGGCCTTCCACAGTCAGTCTACAAGTTCAGCAGCCAATCAGAATGTGTTTTTGAAGTTTGTGCACATTGTAAAAATGTTTCACCTTTGCCATGGCAACAACGAACTGGGATTCTTTAAGTAAATAAATAAATAAACAAATAAACTTCGACAGTCATGTGACTGCTGCCAGTCAACAAAAGGACTTCAGCGATACACATACTTATTTTTGTCCAAGATGAGACACCATAAATCTATGCTGGTATAACAAAGTGATCATTATTTCTAAATATTGACATTTCAGGAAATACGTGTGCAGCAAATATGAAGCTACAGAAAGCAGCCGGTTAGCTTAGCTGGAAGACTGGAAACAGAATCAGCTGACTTATATCTGTCCAAAGCTAAATAAATCTCCTTACTAGCTGTCCCAAAACTCACTAATTTACACATTAGACTGTGTTTGTATAGTCTGTAAAAAATTATTTTTAAAATAGTGAAAAAATTACGTGTTTTCTTAATAACAATATAACAAAAATTCAATAAATGTTCAATAGATCGAATGAATTAGCGCTTTCTATAAAGGTAATTATTTTGTTGAGGAAAAGGGACTGAGATTTTATTGTAATTGTTTTGAATGCTCTACCCCAGATATGTTAAGTGATCCACTGTTTGGCATCAAGTGTTTGTCATTATCAGACCACAAAGAATAGTTAGATACCACAATTAACCATCTGGTTTCTTCAACTTTCACTCAAAAAAATCTGCCTTTAAACTTATAATTATTATTATATATGAACATTTTCGGCCATATCGCCCCCACCTTAGTTATGTTTAAGTCTTGTTGTGCCTGTGAGGTTGCAACCAACGAGACTTCAAGTATAGCACATAGGCTCTTGGTTGTCAAGGTGGATTATTTGAATTGTATTAATATTTTAAAATACTCGAGGTAATGATATCTTTCAAAAATAGCAAATGTTTGAACACGGGCTTGTGGACTGCTTTAAAAAGCTTCTATACTTCAAAAGAAGGCAAAAAAAGCTGCTACCTCCATTGAATCGCTGAAAAACCTGATGAAATAAGACAGACAGCTGTCCGTCCATCTTACTTTAAAAGAGAGCTGTTGGGTACTCTCTCCAATAAGATCCAACATTTCCCATGCTGCAATAAAGTGCAACACATGTTGATGAAAGCAAAAGGGGATGACCTCAGCACGTCTGACAGTCCTGAAGAAACTGGATCTAATCAGAATCAGATGGTTAACAAAAGAACTGTGTTGTATTTGTGAGTGTGTGTCAGTTGTTCCCTCATGTATCTCAAATGGGTATTTCCAAACTGCCATATGTCAATTCAAAAAAATAATGTACAGTATCATTTGTTCTGGAGGAAAACTCTTTAGTTACATCACGTATTACTAATTACTAATTTTGCTTTCACATACAAGGCACATTACAGTGGAGTAGTGTGACATTCACATGCAGACTACTGGAGCCAGGTCCTCATCAGCAAAGTTTTACCAGTTTTTAGTATTTTAAAGGAACATCACAGCCGTGGAGTGAAAATATCAACGACTGTGATATTATCAAAAAATACAGCAAATGATGAAAGGCCAGTGCACTTGCACCATTCCTTTCTTCAGACGTACGGTGACAGGCGGCAAAAGAGGACTATGCTGTCACTATAGTTCGGTGGATGTATAATTAGGAAACTGTTAACGCATTAGCCATAAACGCTTGCTAAGCAAATGGTAGATCAAGGCTCAACGTGGCCATGATTGATGGCTGAATTTCAATCTACATCTAACACTTCTCCAAACTGGGCCACAGTTTTTGTTTTTTTACAAGTTGAGTCATTCAACTCGTTAGAGCCGAGTTTGTGTCTCAAGACTGGAAAAGTTTTTGAACCCCTGTCCTAAATCGTTTTTTATCCCCTCAACAGGGGGGCCCTTCACTCTCACATAAAAGGCTTTTTCTAATGTTCATTCATGAGGGATTATTTCACAACTCATCCAAACGATGACTCACGGACTGGTATGTGATTAGGTCAAACTTCACATGGAGTGCAGGGAAGTAAAGCCCAGTCAGCGAGGTAGAAAGCAGCACCGTAAATTAAAGATACTAATCTTTATGTTTCATATTTACAATTATTTTCAAGCTCATTTAAATGCTACTCAGCTAGTGGATGAGGAAAGTAATAGAGCGTAAATGGCAAGTGTAAAATGAGTGCTGGATTCAAACTGAGTTGAAATGCAACCAAAACACTTAATACGTCACACTAAGATTCACAATTTGATCTTAAGCATTCAACCAACACAATAAGCAGGTCAGGGAGAGAAGGAAGGAATCCCCCTTTCTGCTGTGTCGGGACCAAAGAGAAAAAAAGGCACGCCATGTGAATTTAATAGAGTGACGCTCCAACTGGTGTTACCCAACTGCACTGAAAACAGATTCCAATTAGTTAATCTTTTCAGTCACACATTCTTTGGTGCTGCCAGAAAGGTGACCATTAGTACTGTAAAGAAAGTACTGAAAATTTGCCAAGGACACAGATTTGAATTCCATGCAGAATGGAAGAAAGTAAGAAAAACTAATCCTGTAGAAAGAATGTTAACACATGTTAGAGAACATAATGCAACTGATAGCATAGCCTGCGTGACATTGCTATCACTCTTAATATAGCCAAAAACATTGAATTGGATATTGGACAATTTTAATTTATTGACAAGCATCATGTTTTTTGATCGTTATCAGAACCACAGTGCGTTGTAAAGAGGAATGAGAATAAGGCTGTATGAACTAAGGAAGATCCTCAGTGTTGTGGAACTGTATTCAATCCAAACGTAGTATAGAGATCCAGTAACATTCTGCACACTTGCCTTTCAATCTTCAGATTACTAACACACTCACTCTTCTTGCAAAGGAACTCCCCTCTCTTTAATACATGGGGTCAGAGAAGAAAAGACACATCACATGACCACAATAGAAACACATTCCTTAAACTGGTGGCAGCTGAAAAGAAACCATGCAGTGCAAAGACCTAGATAAAGGGACAGATCAGTGAAAGGAAACCCTTTATATGCTTTAGAATAAAAACAATCCATAAAAACAGGTCGTATGAATCTATCTGATTATAAAATATGTAATATATCTTTATTTAGATTTGGATGCATTATTGTGGGTAGCAGAATTTTGACAGAGATCTGACTTCTGAGAAATTGAAAACAGGCCCTGATCAAAAAAAAAAAAAAAACCTGATGTAATTTCAGTTTTAATCCAACCCAACCCTGAACTTCGGCAGCATTCAATGAGCTGCAATCCTGCCAACTGACTGCCTGTTGTTATTCTAAATAATCTAAAACAATATAAAATTTTTAAAGGACTAAATTCTATATACTTCTGTTAACTATCATTCTATCTTTTTTTTTTTTTTACAACAGGAACATCTCAAATTGGCCCGAACCCGGTGGGTTCGAAACCAGCCAGCTTCGGAATCACAGCTTACAGTGGGTAAAAACTGATGGAAAACTGTTTTCTATCTGCTGGCCTGAACATTTCAGTAAAGAAAAAAACTTAGCTGAATGGAATCTGTACTTTATCCATAATCATCCACCTTATTAGAAGATTTTAAAGCACTACGCACTTGAAGGGAATAGTTATTATTACAGTTTTGGGTTGGGACACAAAATGAGTCACACTTTCTGGTGGGTCCCCGCACAACAAGAGTGCTGGTTATGTTTATATTAGTCATGGGCACATTATGAGATCATAATGGCAAGTTTTTTCAGATTAATACGTTTGTGCAGCCACATTTTGGCTTCCTGGACCGCATGCTTTTTTAATAATAAAGACTGAGAGTTGATTCTTCTGAAGAGGCAATGTGAACCTACTGAAAATCTTTAACGCTGTGATCTGTCAGAAATTGTCGAGGCTAAGGACTAAAATATCTTCGATTCATGAAGATTTTTATCAAACCAGGCACCAGGAGAGCTCATAAATACTTAAACACCTATATGGGAATCAGGGGACTATGACAGATTAGAGAGAGAGAAAACAGTCCACTTTTCCATTACTAACTTTTATCACCATGGATTCAAGATTCCAGATTATTGTCCCATAAAGTGGAACACTTGGTCATTTGGTTTGGGGTTTCACCCATGCTTAAAATCTTTAATTGATTAAAGTAATCGCATGATTTTCTTGAGATTAATCTCATTCTTATACGCAAAATTAAATAATGAATTCTAAAGTAGTGTATTGCGCACATGTAATTTAAATGTACTGCTATAAACACAAAAGTGCAATAACATGTGGTTTGCAAACACTTTAAACAAATAATGTAGCGGTCGTCTTAAGGCCCATTTATACTCCTGCGTAGGGTCTACCATGCATTTATACTTGTGCGTAGGTGTGTCCGTCATTCTGCAATTACATCCCCAAATGCTAGTAAATGTTAGTTCAAAGAGCGGGGTACTTCCGGTCGGCTCGGAGGCATTGTGAGGCTACCCAGCCGACCAGTCCCAGAGCTTCAACTCGACGTGTAGTTACATTTTTGAGGAAGTGCACATCAGGCGACAGCGTAGCCTCTGCGTAGCTTCTGCGTAGCCTCGTAGCCTACGCCGTCGATTTGACGTAGAAGTATAAATTGCACTTTATGTGCATGTGTTCAGTCGCGCAGACTTTACTTGGTTAAAAACATGAAACGACGTTACAAGTCGCAGTGGATATTTTACCAGCCCTAAGTGTACTATCATGAAGTTGGTAATTATTTGCGGTATTTGCGCTAGCTAGGTATCCTACTGGGCTGAATTGACACTAGCTATCCATTTATGATGAGAGGTTGTAATAGTCCATATAAGGAAATAAGATAACTGTTCTATCCTGGTAATGATAAGAATTGTTATTGATAATTGTAGATAATAGGATGATAGAGAATGAGCACTTTCAATACCCTATGTAGAATTTATCATTTGTAGTAGCCTACTTTTATACATAACAGTCTATTCAATGTTTATTGTGATTCTGTTAGCTGATTGATTAATAAATGGAAATATTTAGTGAATGCAGGGTTATTACTGTATTTTACTATATACACTATATTTATATACTAAGTTCCGCTGGCAGTTAACACCAGAACGAGTAAAACCACTCAGGAACAGCCAACTCACTACTGGGTATTGTATTTATTCTTTCAGGGTAAATTTCCAAAATATGTCACCACCCCAGTCTGCATGCACTCTATGGGCGTGACACCTGCATCAACCGGACCAGTTTAGAATTCAGTTGCGCAGCGAGGTTGCCAAACCAAGCTGTTATGTCTATCTGATGAGTCTCTGAGACTACCTGATAAAAGACTAACTAAATTACCACTGCGCTAACAAAGTCAACGCAGGAAATGCTGTCGTCGTTGTAATCTGCTTTAGAGACTGTCCACATGGATGGCTAATGGCTAATGAATTGTCAATCAGAGATTGAGATAACACCACCAAACAAAAAATATAAAAAAGAAGGTAATACATCGTCATCATTTTTCCAAATTAAAACTTGCCTAAATATATCCTAATGTAGATTCTATTTGTGGCCGATGAAGGCATCTACTCTGGCACACATGATCTGGCTCTGTCCTAAATTATATAACTACTGGAGTACCAGCTCAACTCGCCTCGAATCTGGCCCACCGTCCTCCGTTTTCCATTGCAGATAGTACCCCTCAATGTAACTGGTCGTCATAGCAACGCCACACAAAACTGCCGCAACGTAATGTTCAATGCAATACACACACCAGCTACCCGCAAACAGCTGTCTCTTGATTTAAGTTAAAACTTTTCAACATTACTCAGAACGTAAAGACAGGTAAGCAGTATGAAAACCTTACAACTGTGTTTTCCTCCTGCCATTGTTGCTGCAGCGGTCTGTGTGACGGTGGGACCAGAGGGCTCTGTGAGTGGGTGGCCGGCCTCGCAAGCTCCTCCCAGGGGTTGGCACAGGCTTCCCCCGCCGCCACTTGCGGAACTCCTCAACTCCGAAAACTTTCAAGCACATTTTTGTTCCGCCATCCCTTTTCAAAAAACTGTCAATATTAGAAATCTACACCGTTTATTTCTCACCTCAAAACTTCTCCAAAGTGGATTTAGTGATGATATAACGTATGAAAACTTTGCTGGCCTCTGTCAGGCACACAGAATGATGATGCAGTGAATTGTGACGATTCTCTCTGGCCAATCAGCAGTCTGCTGTGTTTTCACAAGGTTATATGAAAAAAAGTACATGGTAGCAGGTACAGGTACAACTTTTCACTTTCACAATGGAAAACCAAAAAAGGCGAGTAGAGTCGAGGCAAGTTTAGGCGAATCAAGCAGGTACCATGCAGTGGAAAATGGGCTTTATATGTTATGGTTACGAGCACATATAACTAGTAAACTCAGGTTTAAACTTCCTGGACTCCCAGGCGTCCCTTCCTGGACTACGATGAATTTAGACTTTAAATCTCCTCATAATTTGCAGACCTAGTTATTTGTCAGCCACTGTTTTGAATCCTCTGTCAATGATTTATTCATTTTTTGTGCATCCTTTTCACTACTTTTGTTTGTAAAGCACAACAATGATATTTGCCTTGAATTTTTCTGTAAAAGTGAAAACCAATAAAACACAATTACACAAAAAAAGGACAGGAAAAAAATCATCAACCTGCAATCCTCGCAAGTTATCTTTCATTTTCAGCACAGTCTCTCCCTCTGCCAGAAATAAAGCGAGAGGCTGGTTACAGTGGGAACAGTGCTGCAAACAGAACAGACTTTTCATGCGAGGGACCTGGAGAACATATGGCTTTGATTAGAGGGCAGGGCAGAAAGAGACTCCAGTGGAAACTGCACAGAAAGAGAGAGAGGGGCTCTATGTGTGAATGTGTGTGGGTGTGTGTGTACATCTGTTTGCGTGTGCAATAGTGTAACAACAGAGGGAGAGGGCTGACTCAAGAAAGGGTATTTTCAAGGTGTGTTTGTGTGTGTGTTTTTGTGTATGTGTTCATGCCCTCGTTAACTTAGACAAAAAGATGACTCAAAAGAGGGAGACTGCTGAACTTGAAGAACAGAATGAAATGTGTGCCAGTAATTGTGTGTGTGTGTGTGTGTGTGTGTGTGTGTGTGTGTGTGTGTGTGTTTGTGTGTCTTTAACACCAGAAAGAGTGTTAAGGCACAACAAAAGTGAACCACACCAGTAGAAATGACGATGAGCCGTGTCCATATAACACTTTGCATATGGTGCAAAATCTTCATTGTGACCCCGTGTCCGTCAGATAAAAGCTTTCTCATACAACAAACAACACACTAGTTGCTGGTCTGTGAAGTCTGCTTTGTGCAATTTTTTCATTTCAAGACCACGTAGAATTCTTGGGGATAGACTAAACATTATGTGAGAGCATACGGCTGTCACAGAACATATGTCTGAGCCTAACTACAATCAAGATTTCAAATGAGTATTCAGTCAGTCCAGCCACATAATCAGCCACTTAATCAATCAATCCCCAGTCGTTGCACAGACAAAAGTCAAAATAAGCTAACGTTAGAGACTAGTTTGGTTTCAACATGGATGCCAGAGGACTCTGTAGCGTGGGCTCAGGCTTTTATATCTGAATTATTACATAATTGCTTCGTTCAGTGTTTTTCCCTTTGTGTAATATGCAAGACAGCAGGAAATGCAGGAGGATATATTATTTTGGACAGCTAAAGGAGAAAACAACTTGAATCTCAGAACCAGTAAAAGCAGTTATTAAGGAGATTTCAAGACATACACAAATTCAGTGACAACACAGCAGCTCCAGGTTCAACTTCTGAAAACATTTTAAACATTACTCAAGTCAAGAGCTTAAATGCAGCCTTTAGCTCCATTAACACTGCTTGCAAACAATTCAGGATATCAAAGAGAAGAGACAAATTGTATTTCAAGACTAAATATACAACTAACAAAAATACAACTATGACAGAAATTAAACTGCCGTAAAGTGGGTAATATCAAAAGGACATAAAGGTACCTTGTGGTGTTTTGACCACTAGTAGCGCTACAGAGTGCTGATTTTACAATTGAGTCTCTGTTTTCTTTGCATTGCACACAAGGGACAGGGACGCACATGCATGCACAATTACCCGGACAAGGCTATGCGCACTCCTGCCATCGACACCTGCCATTGACGCTATTCCACTGATGGACAGTTGGTGGAGGTAAAATGCAAACAAGCATAGCATTTGCGCCAGCAAAAGGCAGCGCAGAAGAGTGCTAGTAAACAAGGATGTAAATAATGTATTTGAAAAGCATTTTGGTGAGAAACACTTAATGTGAACATAACTTTTGTTAGTTTACAAAAAAACTCCACAGGGCACCTTTAATTTCTAAACAGAGCTAATCAATGTGCAGCAGTATCATGTAGCCAAAAGAATGAATTCCACAATTGACACAAGTTTAGATTAAAGGTCATCATATCATCATCATATTTTTTGAAAAAAAATATTTTTTAAGATAATTATTTTGAATGTTCTACCTCAGAAATGTAAAGTGATCCACTGTTTGGCGTCAAGTGTTTGTCACGATCTGACTATAAAGTATAGATTAACCACACAAATAATCCTTTGGCCCTTCAATTTTTATTCAGGGGCATAAATTAGCCCTTAAACTTGTTTTTCTCCTGATAACATTTTTGGCAAAAATCACCCAGCCCTAGGTCAATATGGCAATTAACACTAGAAATGTGATGTTGTCAAGACAAAGTCTGAAGCTGTTGCACAGCTTAACAGATGGGAAGCACCTAGTGGCATTTTTGGAAGGGAGAATGTACTAATACAGAACAGCAAGTTTGAAGAACATCAAGTCTTTCCAGTCTCCCATCCCTGTCTGCTCCTCATTTCTATATCAAGACATCACCGCACCTTCTCTCCAACTGCTACATCACAATATTATGTAATGTTGGAGCACATATAATGACTGAGAGTTGAATAAATATGCACAAACATTATCAATTTGGGGAGAAGTGAAGAAAAGTGTGTAAAAATACTGTAATTTCATCAACTACAGTATTAAGATAATATCATTTAAGTAACATGCTTGGAACCAAGTGTTTTTTCTCCTTTTGTGGCCCCCAACTTTGCACTGTAAATACAGCCCTGTTATCCTATTAGTTTGTGTCAGACAGTCATATGGACTGTAGCCTACTTTTTCAAAAGTTGTCTGCCCTTCTATTAGCGAATCTGATCTGGAGCTGATCAATCTGAGGCGTATTTCTCTCTGGAACCAATTTATATTAGCGTAAAGCAACATTCACTGCAACATCACACTCAAAAGAGTAAACAGGTCCCACTCCCCAAGGGATGCCTAGGGGAGGGCTTATGTCAACAAAAACCTTACTTGTCAAACTAAAGAACTCACATGCGCGCGTGCACACACAAGCATAAAATGAAAGAAAGTGCGAACAGCATACACAAAAAATCCCATTTCACTCGTTTTTGGAACATTTTCAAGTAAACGACAATGAAACAACCTCCATGCACAGCAATGCACCTCACAGCAAGCACAGAAAGAAAAAAAACAACGGCAGATGCAGTTTCAAAATGTTTTCATACAAGATGAGGTTACGTTAAGTTGCCCTAAAAGACGCCAGGAACCCGGTTTCGTAAGAGACTTTCTGCTGGGAGGTTCAGAGGTGGGCGATTTCACTTTTAAGCGAGCAACCACATTCCTTTCTAGTACCAAACAGAATGCAAAGAAATTACAATTAGGTAGGTTTAGTGTGGCTCAGGGGTTTGTGGACTCCGTCTGAGACCCACTGTCACTGTGAGCAACTTAACAAACCGCACTCCCGACTGAAAGACTCGTGCAGCCAACCCGTGGAAAGGTGTCTAAAAACGTATATTGACGTGACAGTTTGGAGGAAGTGGTGACACAAACTTACCGACCAAAGTTGTCAAATCCAGTTAGCATCCCTCGAAAGTCCGCATACTCACTGCTTCAGCACATGTTCTGGTAAGTTTTCGTTGACTGAGTCGCTCCACACACCTCACGGAGAGACAGTTGATGCAGCAGCTCGCGCTGGTGTGGGAACCCCGCTCTCTGCTCTGATGCCTTCAGATGTTCCTCGGAATATTGTACTCCAAATTCAAAATCAAGATTCCAATGTATTTTGGTTTTGTAAAATGTTTTCTGGATTGCTGTTGTTTTACTATTCAAGAGGTACGCACATAAGTACTATTTTGCACATCGTGGGAAATATCTGATCCACTAGACAGACAATTTGTTTAGATACTTTAGATGCATTCAGTTTTTTTAAGTCTTAAAATATAGTTGTATAGCCACATATGCTATCTGATATAGATAGATAGGTATAGCTAATTACCAACATGGCATGGTCAGTTTTACAAATAAAGCTGTTTAATTTATTTACAGTGTTTTGTTTCATGTGATAAATGCACAAAGGAAAGGACTAAAGGACAGTAGGCTACCCACCCCAGCCGCAGCCTGTTTACCCTGCCGCCTTGTCTGGGAAGAGATATAGAAGTTTCAGCTGCAACACCACCAGACTGCAGAGCAGCTTTCCCCCCCAAGCTATCAGACTCTTAAACTCTGATTTATCCTCAGCACTGCTGCGTTGATGTTAGGTTATTTCCGTATACCATTTTTCATAATTGATTCTGTGTTAATATTGTCTGCTATGTAGCAGAAGGGAGTTACAAAACTCAATTTCACTCTAAAACTTGTTCTATTGTGACCAGAAACCTACCTACCTCTTGTCATGAGTGTTTTATAACGTGTTAAGCTTAATCGCAATATATCCAACTGCACACGAATGCAGCATCTCCCCTCAGTAGCCGCCGAATGAGCTGTGGACAGGAGGACAATAACTGCGGCTCTGGTTTACACTGTGTGTGTGTGTGTGTGTGTGTGTGTGTGTGTGTGTGTGTGTGTGTCACCACATTGGAATGTCTGGCAACATTAAGCACCATAGCCAGCCGTCCACTTTATGTAGCATGCTATAGGCCTACATTGTTTCCTCTGGCTTAAAATGATTTGTTTTTAGCAATTCACTACAGACTTCAGTTAACGTGTTCAATGTCCTGTAGACTTATGTGCGCCTCTTTATTTGTTTATTTATTTATGTATTTTTACTAATGACTAGGCTTACTCAACAAAAGTGCAGGATGGACCCCTCATAAGTTGTGCTTGACCCACGAGAGCTTGTAGTAGAGTACATCATCTAAACCAGCCAGATTTCTATCAAGATTTCAAGACATGTGCTTTAATTTTTTCTCCTGATTGTACGATTGCTTTCATTATTATTATTGTTGTTGTTGTTGTTGTTGTTTTGAAATAGAATAGAAAGTAAGTTGCAGATGCCTCTGAACGCACCGCCGCCCCGCCCCCGAGACAGCGAAAGCACGTGCTTCAGAGAGATGCCCTTTTCCACTGCAGAGCTTATAACTGCATTTATTTCAACTTGGAAAATGAGGGATTATTTTCCAATTCCCTCCCGCTCCACTGATGGGAAGCCTTATGCCATCCTGCAGGAATGTGCAACCCTTCCATTCCTCAAACTCTCCTCCACCCAGGAGCATACAAACCTTTGGGAATCCCCAGCTTACTGATACCGGCCGGTGGCTTTTCAAGCATTATCTTGCATTTGTACATACCACCATGGGCTCCCACTGACATGCCTAAATATGACATATAGCAGGCTGACACATCTCCTCCCTAAGAAAAAGGCCTCCACCGTCATGATTGTGACATTGTGACAGTAGTAAATTGTTATGAAAATGTAAAGCCACTGGTCATTACATTGTTGCTGAAATTATATAATGCTGACAATGTCCCAGCATATTTGTATATTTACCACCCATCTGATAACTTTATACATTTCAAAATTACATTCAAAGAGATACCAGAATTATGAAATGCAGCAAAGACTAGCGGCATTATTTGTATTATTTTATGTAAATTAGAGTGTAGATGAGTGTAAGAGAAAGTATGAGGAAGAGAGAGACTTTGATTCTTGATTGCCAACAAGAAATGTGTCAAAGTGTGTGTGTGTGTGTGTGTGTGTGTGTGTGTGTGAGCAAGAAAGTATTGGATTTCTTTTTCCATAAAAATGCTCCAAAAAAAAGCTCTTAATGCAAAGCAAACTACTAACTTATTCTACAAATAATGCTCTGTCTCTCTTATTTTTCTGTTTCATTCTTAAAAGCCTATCTTTATGTTTGTTATAGTAATCCCTATAGTTGATAGCTATTTAAATGACTGTGAAATCTCACCGAACAACGGCAAGTTTCAGTTCATTGTTTAGATTTCCCAGTCTCTATGGCTATGGCATTTCTCACTGACAGATTGACCCAGGTAAACTTAAACTGTGGGCAAAAATCTCCCACAAGCCCAGAATAAATGGCGGAGAGCAGAAGTAAACGAGTGGTGGAAGAGAGCACAGGGAAAACACACCAAGAACAATTAGGCGCTGCAAGACAGCCGATGTTTCTTGGCTTCTCCTGGAAGTGAAAGAGTGCACACACTAGCAAGCTGTCAAAACTACATCTGTGCAAAGCAGCACTGCTGCATTCCTCCCTGTGGGTTGAAGCTGCACTTCTGGCCACACCTCATTCATTTTTACTTCCATGAACAATTACTTCTGTGACATCAGTGGTTGAACTGTGACCCAAAAGAGACCATGCTGCTGGTTTATTATGCCCTATATCATACATTGCCAACAACTAAACATTTTTATTCAGTTTATGACTGTGAAACATTAATAAAACTATGACAACTAAAGTTTCAGGTGAAGTTGCTGATGAGGTGAAGCTGCTTTCTTTATTTATGTGAATCCTGCCCTCTGCTGTCAGTACTGGTTCAATACATGTGCAGGAAGCTATAATACAACTGTACAGTTCCTTATGATCTCTGATCAACAACAGTAATAATACTATTAATAATAGTACTGATCACAGGAGATGCATCATTACTATTGTGACTACTTATAATACAGAGAATTTCCAACATACATCCTTTTATAATAATTTGAGTATGTTATTTGTATAGTATGAGCATAGGTATATTGTATAAGGTGATTGAGCTTTATAGATATGGGTGGTGATTGCATTTTGAAACTGAACATCGGGGGTAAGTAATACTAAAACTCTCGGTGTAAGATAAAAATAAAAAAGGTATCTTTAGGCTTATTCTAATTCTACCCTACAACAAAGTGCTACTTTGTTCTGCTCAGCCTTTCCACACTTCACTGAGCTCAGTGCTCAGCTGAAGAATTACCCTGCAAGCATGCCTAGATTCAGAGGAAGGTTTATAACACCATCTGTATGCAGTTAGCCCTCTATGGAAGGTACAAGCCTTTGTTTTCGCAAGATATGGGTTATATTGCAGCACAATGAAAGACGGCCATTCTGCGCGCAACACACAATGCCTCACAACTGTGTGTTGTTTACAAACAAAGGTATAGAGCTCACAGTGACAAATAACCTGCATGCACGCGTGCACACAGAAACACACAATGATCACAATCCACTCAGCCAGGTACTATTCTGAGCACTCCTGTCAACAGCTACCTGACTCAGTGGTTTGTAAAGAGGATTTCTATGGTCATAGCCTAGTTTGTACAATTGTCGCCTATTGAGTTGTGAGTAGAGCTAGGTTGACACCATAGGCATTGGGACAATGATGTAAGTACAGGCAATGCCTCTACACAGTTTGGGTCTGTTCCACAAGTTTCAGTCATGTTAGAAAGAAATAAAAAGTGCGATTTCTCAAGTGATTTATGAAAAAGAAACCTGACTGCAGAAGAAAAATAACCTTTTCTCCGGAGACAATATGCAGTATTTTATGTCAAGACCACAGACAACAGGAGTTATAAATTCATATAGAATTTATTATTAAATCATAACATACTAAATATAATCAATCAGTGTGCAGAAATATATACATCTTTTATAATATGTTGATGTAATACATTACAGAAGTAGTCGAATAAATATTATTAAAGCATAGTTTTAAAACCCTTATAAACAGCTTTAGTACTGCAGGTTTGTAAGGCCTGTAGGTCCTGAAACAAGTTTACCTAAACATATGATGGAATTACAACACATTGTGCTTACACTACCAGCCTTCAAGTCCACTAAACTAATATACTGAGAAGTAAATATCAATGTCAAAGCATAAAATTAGCCTTTGAACATCTGAAGTGAACATAACAGCCTACTGTACTGTACTATGAACAATGATTAAAAAAAGTCACAGAGCCTTAAAATAAATTCCTCCACACTAAAGTATAACACTGGGATGACATGTAGGCTGATTTTATTATATTTCACACTTGATTGATGTTACTGTTCATCACTTAAAAGATTAATAATATCCATGTTACATGTTGTACAATGTACTCAAATTAATAATTTAACTATATTCTCTTCTTTAATGGGTAGGATCAGAATTTTATGAACTGATAAATATTTGTATTTATAATTAGTTTCACATATCACACTGTCACACTAGGCCATGCCTTGTAAGACCATTGTAAATCCAAAAATTCTCCTTGGAATCAATGTTTGCCTTCTTAAAGAATTAAAAATTAAGTAAACAAACAAACATCACTGCCAAAGGAAGTTTGATTTAACAAGGCAATAATGTGCAAACTCAAGAGTTCAGTTTTTAGTGATACAGAGTTTATAAAAAGGAAGAACTATAACTAGAAGCGAGTCTAATGATGCAGCTGTGCTGACACAGTTCTCAACAAGTTGAACGAGAACAGAAACAGCAGCGTGTGAAAAATAGCGAGGAAGAAACAGCAGGATATTAAATAGCAGTCTAGCAGCACTGATTGCCTTTCTTTTCTAGCTGTATAGCACCCAATTAAACATTCCCGCAACAGAAAACTGCAGACATCATCAGTCATGGCAGTGGGAAACTCCTCGCTAAATGCTAAAGATACAGTATGATTTATACCAGACACACACACAGAGCACACCATCTGGTGTGCCAGACACCCACTTCCCTTGAAAAAAGGGTATTTGGGGGGTTTCCTACAAACAATAACACATAAATATTACAAAGAGTATAGTCTGGACCTGCTCTATATGAAAAGTGCAATGAGATAACTTCTGTTATGTCACAAATGGCAGTTTTGAGTCACTGAGGCTATCACAAAAAACAATGATACTCAAGAGTAAAACCACAACATCAGTGTTCTAGTTTGATGACATATTGAAACACCTGCATCGTTAAGATGTAGTTCTACCTCTCATCTTGCTTCAAGGTCCTTGAATTATTTGAGTAACTTATTATATCGCAATCCTTGAAGTAGGCCTAATCCTTGTGCGCAGCTGTTTGGATGATCATCATTTGTGTAATTACAGTGGCAGCTTACTGACACTTTTTCTACCCTCTAGCAAAGACAAAGTGCAAACAACAACCCCCCTGTGAGCATCATAGGAAAGATATTTTTAGACTGTTGAGAACGCTAATTAGATGCTTCAGTTCTGAAATGACATTAAGTGCTAGCCAACATGAGAGAGTTGACGCCATCCTGAGATGATGGAGAACTCAGTGTGGCCTTTGTAGGGGATAAGGGTCCTGTCTTAGGTGCCTCATGAAAATGCTGTCAGACTTTATCTTTGACATGGTCATACAAGCATTTTAGAAATCATTACTTAATGAGTGTTTTTTTAGAAGCACCCTACTTCATATTCATATGCACAATTACACCTGAGAGCTGCCCAGTACAAGTTGCTGGTTACTGAGCGGCTCCACTAAGGAAAGCCAGAGGTTAAAGTTCTGTACTTAAGGCACTTCAAATATATTGTTAAGAAATTATTCTAAATAATTAGCTTATTATCTTTTTCAAAAATCAATATATAAAATAAAGGAATAAATTCTTCATGGATAAGAACGTTGGGTCGGAATTAGGCGTAATTCATATTTGGGCATTACAAGCAGCTAGGCTCCCTGAGAGAATTCTACAGCATGACCGTGTTTTCAGGTAAACCAATTTTGGGATTTTATCGTCAGTTTCTATATATATAACACTTTTAACACTGAGGATGACAGAGTGATCATAGCTGTATTTCAGCACCACAAAAACAGATACTCGTTCAATAATATGATTGCCAAGTTATTTGACAAAGTATGAATGGTCCCAATGCAGTAAACATCTCTCTTTGGCTATTTCATTCTGGTTAAAGCAAAAGGAAAATCGGACTGAGGATATTCTCCATCAAACGGCTTAATTATGGTGAAAATCAACTTTCAGTTTCAATAGAAAACCTCTGTTCAATAGGAAGTTAGTTAGCTACAAGGGCTCACAGTTTTCCCTTCCCAATATTTATGTGTTAATTTATACAAAAATGAATGCATAAAAAGAACAGAGGTTGACTCTCAGGAATTAACATGTATAGATGTACAAAATTTAATTTTGAATTTTAAAACTACATAATCTCATAACTGACCCCTCCTAGTATATCCTTCTATATTTCTGCTTTTAACTCTCCAAAGAGCTTCCACCTTCTCACAGGTTTGCATGTAAATTACGAGTAAACTACAGTGAAAAAAGAATAAATAGTAATACCAAAGTATTTTCTATGTTGCTTCTCCTTCTCAGCTCTTGCGAGAGTTGCTGTACCACTTCCTAAGTGCTAGTCCACTAGTGCTCGCCACTACGCACAGCGCCCCTCCGAGGCTCCACCAGGTCGGTGCACGGTTAAAGAAAATGAACTGGAAGATGAACGCCAGCAGCACATCGACGGTCCTCATCAGGGCCACAGGTCCAGCCTTCTCAATCTGCAGGGCCTTTGTGAGGAAGGTCTGGCCAGCAATGCCCAGGACAGCAATCAACATAAGCATCCAGCGATCACGGCCACAGAACGGGATTTTCCATTCTCCAAGGACGGATACGGTAATGATGCACTCGATGAAACCGATGACAGCATAGTACCAGACGGAGAGGTAGTAATGGACACTCTTCCCAATCTTGCGAAGGACAACAAATGTAAAGGCAGCCCCAATAGCTCCTAAAATAAAAAATAAGAAACTGAATGAATACAGCACTCAGAAGAATATTAGAAATCATTAAGAAAGACATATGAGACTCCACCATACAACACTTCACAATCCATGACATGCATCCAACACAAAACAATACATTTACAGAGGCAGGCAGAGGGGTTGATGTAGTGAGGGAGACTGGGGGAGATTCTCATTGGCCTCATGTCCTGCCCCTGGAGCCCTGGGCATCGGGGGTGCTGTGGGGTTGGTGACGGCCTTGCCTGATCTCGGGTGGGCTGGGGGGGGGCGTGGCTCCCCTGGCGTGGGGGCCCGCTCTTGACCTAGGACTCTGGGGACTCGGGCTTGTGCTCATTTCTGGGCGGGTGGTGTGTCCCTGGGCCTGGGGGCCCGTTGTCTCCTCTCCTCGCCTGGGCCCTCTTCGGCGGGGGTGGGGCTCCCGCTGCTTCCCCCTGCCAGCTCTCTCACAGTGGGGGGATTCGGGAGTCTCTGGGGTGCATGGCCGGTGTTGTCGGGGTAGGTTTTGGTGCTCCTCCTTGGGGGTGCTTGACTGGGGGGGCTGGGCCCCCGTCCAGGGATGAGATCGGCCTCGGGGGCTGCTGGCACTGCCTGCACTCTAGGGAGGGATGCCTCTGGCTGGGCTGGGGGACCGTTGGCCGGGTTCTCCCGTGTTATCGCTCCCTGGCGGCAGGGAGCTTCCCGGCACGGCTTTCTGCTGTTCTTCCTTGGGGCGGGGTACAGCTTCCCCCGGGACATGCGGTCTGGGGTCCTTTGCACTTAGGGGGGTCGCAGGGTGCCCTGGCTTCTGGGGGTGGGGGTCTCTGCGCAGGTTGATCCGGTTGCGGTTTGGAGGGCTGCGGTGGGATTGTAGGGCGATTGTCGATGCATCTTGATGCATTGTGCTTTTTCCCTGGGCAGGGTTTCTGGATGGCTGCTGGGCGTTTAGTTTGCGCATTGGAGTCCGGGGGAGGCATTTCCTTGTTGGCTTGGAGGGACCAGTATGCGTTCCTGTGTTGCTTCATTTTTATTTTTTTTTCTTTCTCCCACCCCTATTGGCTACTGGGGTTCTTGCCTACCTGTTGCTGGGGTGAGTGTGGCACAGTCATGGCGTCCCACTCTCACTAACAATTACATTCTTTAACAGGCACACACATGTACACACACACATACAGACACATTCACCCACACACAGTCTCACACATAGACACAAACAAATTTAGGTTGTCCCTGGTAGAATTATTCCTGATGCTTTTCTTTCAGTTACTTATTTAAATTAATTATTATTCCAGCTCTCGTTGCTGTGCTGTGTTGCTTATTTAGTGTGCTGGACTGTTTCTTGTTTTCATTTTTCTCTTAGTTGTCTTACTATGTCAGCTGTTTATTGCTGCTGTTCGGCTGGTTGTCTTTTACTATTATTATTATTTTTATTGTTTGTTGTTGTTTTTCTCCTCCCCAAGCCCCCCTCTCTATTCTATTGCAGGTTTCGTTAATTTCTGCAATTGGTGTTTCCCGCTGCTTTTCCCTGTTGTCCCCACCTTCCATCCCCCTTCTTTTACAGGTCTTGTCCTTTCTCTGTGCTGTCTGTTTGTGCTCCCCCATCCCCGTGTCTGCCCCCCTGTCCGGCCGGGTGACAAATCAATACATAATTAAATAAATAATAAAACAGACAAAGGAGTATATTAATACTCTCTTGTTAAAGTAAAATCTGTCTGGCACAATATGGTATCCAGGTCATCATACTCTATACCAGGCTGCTGGGCAGGACAGGTTTAAAAAAACAACAAAACAAAAAACAAACAAAAAGAAAGACATATGAGACTTAAAGGACACAATACAATGTACCTAATACATTCCTATTTCTGAATTCCTCGTAGAATTATTTGAATTAGAACTTAAATCTAATACTCTTCTACTGACCATTGTGACCATTCATATTTCAATGATTACTGGTAACAAACATAACCTTATAAAAATCTGTGAATCCCTCCTCACAGGACTGTTTTTCCTACTCTGTTGTCTGCCATGCATGGGATTTTTTATTCATGCACTCAATTCTTGGAATTTAGAGATGCACATCATAGAAAAACTCCACACTCCTCTGTGTCAACATCCACTTCCTGTCAAAGTCAGAATACTATAAGACATGTGTTGTGGAGGTCAGCGTATTTGGGGATTTATTTCTGGGGGCTAGAGTTCAAGTCACTTGCACCAAGAAAACACTTTTAATCAGGGGATCGAACACTGCAGAGCGCAGATGAACTCCACTCTATTGAAAATAATTGCCTTGGTGTGAATGCAGGTTTTTTTTCACAAACAAGGGCAGGAAGGACTGTGAGATTGAACACCAGTGAGGTCCATCAGTTCATCAGCTGTGTGCTGTAAAGGCGTTATATTGGACAGCGGAAGTGAAAAGAAAAAAAGTAAGCTAACCTAATTCATTGGTTGATGATGACACTTGGGTGGCGCAAAAGAAAAAGCTCTTAGCACTTCGGTTTCTAGCTGGGTGATTTCTAACTTTTTGCAGGTGGAAGGCCAGTGAGGGATCACAACTTTGTTGCTAAACTAGCTAGTTCGAAAATTTTGGCAGAATGGCTAATGTCAATTTTGAGACTGTGTAAGGGGCTTATAAATCTGAAAGGACCTTAAACCAACACTTTTTCACATGGAGAGGAGCTGTTTGAGAACCATGACTGAAAGGAGACCCCCCCAAGCCCCTATCATAATCGTAGAACCATAACTAATTAGAAAGACTGTATCTCCCTGCTAATATGGTTGTGCCAAGAACCATAGCTGTGTTGTAATGAATTCCCCTGGTTGCAGTGGTAATCCTGATGCGGTCGACTAATTAAAATGAATAGTGTGATCAAAATTCTCAACATCATACTTCCTCCTGAATGATTATACAAACTCATTATGGTCTAACAAACATTACTGCTGAGTCAATAAATCGTATCACCTGCAAAGGCAGCAATTGTCCCCTTGATGTGGTTGGTGTAGTCTCCTTCAATGCCATGTAGATGCTCGCCAAAGAGGAATGGTGGCCGGGCGATAAGGATGACTCCAGTGAGGGTAAAAACAGTGAAGACACAGTCCCAGATTGTGCACCTCTCCTTCAGGAAGACCCAGGCCAGGAGGGAGGTAAAGACTGGATTACTGAGGGTGGACAATGAAAGAAGATTAACAGATTAATAGTAGGAGGTGAGAGTATATGCAAAAGGTTTTAATTGTCCTGGTAGAGTTAACTAAATCAAATATAGAGGGAAGCTGAGAGAAAAGTGGTGAGAATATTGTCTCAACAGATTTGTCTCATATGGGGTATACAGCTCCATTTGAATCCACTTTCCCAGATCTTTAATTAATTGCTGACATGATATGGAGAGAGAGATACATAATTGAGTGGAATGCTGGAAAGTGAGATAAAGAGATGAGGGAGAGGAAAGAAAGAGAACGCAAGGAGATTATCGAAAAAGGCGACAGCCGTACAAATCAGGAAGGAAAGAACCTATTTGTGGTGTCAGTATAATCTCCACTAATTAGCCACAATCAATTAAGTCCCTACGTACTCTTACCTGAACATGATGACAGTGGCGTCCGCCAGCGGCATCTGCTGAACAGCATAGAAGAGCAGGATCATGGCATTGGAACCAATGAAACCACGAAGCACCAGATATTTACGCTTGTCCCTGGGACCAAGGAAACCTGTCCTGGAGGAGCAGAGATATGAGGATGATGGATGAATGAGTGACTGGATGGAGGGGTGGATGATCAGACTGACTAACACTGGATGTTAAAAAACATAATTTTAGAAAGAAATGGATGGTGAAAGATTGAGCAGCTGAGAGATGACAAATAATCAGATGCTGGATTGATGGGTAGATTTAGATAATATGGAGATGATCATGATGGATGGACAGATGAATGGGTGGAGCTGAAAAGGGAGGTGGTAGTGAACGAGTGTAAAAACAATGAGGAATGTAGAGGATGGATGGATGAATAGGAAAATGAATGAATAGAAGTACTGGTGATAGTCTTTGCTAATTAAGATTCATTTTGATTCTTTGGGTCACATTCTGAAGTGAACTGGTTTTCTATCCATTCACGCAAAGATGAAAGCATAGGTGTACGTTTTATTTCCCAGTGTTAAGTGCATCATCACAAGCTAGTGGAATAAATGACTCTTAGAAGCAATTTTTTCTTTCCCTTTGTATACTTTCTCTTTGTACTTCTGTTATTTGGATTATTTGTCTTTTAAGATTTTGTCTGGAGGACACTGAACACATTGTGATAAGACTATGATTCAGATGGCTTGGTTTAAACATTATTTTAGAATATGACATTGAATCTACTAAGATTTTACCTCATGTGCATGTCTGTATTACAACTTAAAATACCTTGCACACTATTGCATTTCAGAAGTGGTTTATTTCATGCATCTCTATTTGTTGTAAGTACTGATAACCATCATCGGCTGGATTTCAAACAACGATGAGACTTCATATCGGGAGGAAATTCATAATCTTATAGAGTGGTGCTCAGAGAACAACCTACTGCTCAACGTCAGCAAAACTAAGGAGTTGATCATTGATTTTAGGAAGAAGGAGATAAAGACACACTCCTTTCTACATCAGTGGTGCTGAGGTAGAGCAGGTGAATAGTTTCAGGTTCCTGGGAATCAGCATCACAGAGAACCTGACACGGTCTGGTGAACAAAGCTCAGAAATGACTATATTTCTTGATGAAGCTTAAGAAGGCCAAATTCCCAATCCAAGGTCTTGTCAGCTTTTACAGAGGAGCGATAGAAAGCATCCTGACTGGAAACATCACAAACTGGCATGGGATGTGCACGGCTCAGGACCGGAGGGCTCTGCAGCGGGTGATTAAAACTGCTCAGATCATTGGTACCCATCTCCTCAGCATCAGTGATATCGGTGAGGTGAGGTGCCTACGCAGAGCCCAAAGGATACTAAAGGACAGTACCCAGCCTGTTTACCCTGCTGCCTTCTGGGAAGAGATATAGAAGTTTCAGCTGCCACACCACCAGTCTACAGAGCAGCTTTTTCCCCCAAGCTATCAGACTCTTAAACTCTAATTCATCCTCAGCACTGCTGCATTGATTATAGTTTATTTCTGTTTACCGTTATTTTATAATTGATTCTATATTAATGTAATATTGTCTGCTATGTAGTAGAAGGGAGTTAAAAAACACAATTTCTCTCTATAACATGTTATATTGTGACAATAAACCTACCTACCTATCTCCCAGATGTCAAGTTCGTTGTATATTTTAACAATGTTGTTTGGAGAAAATTTGAAAAAATTGAAAGTTTGGTACTTAAATAACATTTGTGAGTACATTAAAACAAATAACCACATGTGGGAAACCTTCTTAACACTGGATCTACACAGTATATTTTTCCATCAACTGGGGCGAGGGGTAATGATACATGTCTCTCACAGTATTTTCACAACTTAAACTTGTCTGAGCAGTGCTTGTACGTTAAGCCCGGATACTTGCCTATGAAGTGAGCGCAAACACAAATGCAGGAATCCCAAGAAATAAATAACTAGCAGGTATATGCACCACCTTGCTGAGTTTATGCACATAATCTTTTCACAACATAGAAATTGTTGGTTTGACTGTATGGGAGTGCTACTGTTGCCCTTATTATGGCAAACTTTGTATGTGTACATCTTAAACCTGGGAATCAAATCTGATACTCTTTAAGTGTGGAAAAGTAAATGTTTGAGTTTCTCCATCATGCTTACTTGTGGTAGATGAGTAACGGCATAACAAAAAGCATCTGGAAGAAGCAACGTATGGCGCTGATCTCTATGGCGTGGACACCCTGGATGGTTTTCACTAAGAGGGCAATGATGGAGAAGAAAACTGTGGACAGTAGAGCATAGAACAAACCGATACCTGGACATCTCTTTGGCTTCTCTGGGTCTGTGAAACAAAGAGAAAAGGAGTGAAATAACAAGGAGTGAGGGTAGAGAAACAGAACAGAGAAACAGTTAGGTATGAGGGGAGAGAAAGAGAGGAGGGGGCTTTAAGAGGGATGTCACTGTGGATGTCAAAAAATACTGCTTGTTCTGTTGTGCTAATGTTGACACAGTAACTGCAGGATGAAGCCGTGAAGCTCAGGGTATGTTATTGAACTCCATGTGGTCCCAGTAAAAAATCAGTTCAAAAAAACACAAACAAAAGATCTGCAGACAGCGGTGTAGTGTTTGCAAACCCTGCCTGTGGAGCAATAAACTGATATGCTTGTGGAGATAACATTTCAACCTGAGGTCACTCAAGCCTCTTTGTCTACAAAATGCGGTGTACTTACCATTCCATTTATTACAGACGGTATTTGTTTTCCTAACCTAGCACCAAGCCAAGGATGCAGATGTCCCTAACCTTTAAGTTGTCATGTTATAGTAGTGCTATCATATTTGTTTGTGTATAGCGGGTATTTTTTGTTCTTAGTTCACTATACTGCCTAGCAGACACAGACAGGATGATTAGTAGTGTTACATTTACTGCATCACTATTACAGTATTATACTCGTATTTTTAACACTTTTTTGCTTTGAATCAAAAGTCTGTGTGGTAAAAAATGTGTGTGTTTCTGCATTGTCATCGTTTACTGATCCTGGCCTTTTACCTCTGCCAAGCATATCCAAGACTGTCCATTCAGAAAGATTACAAGACTGTGGGATGTCTCGATTTCTTTATACTTTTGACTGAGTTCTGTTGTTTAGACTAGATAGCTAAGAAGAGCCATCCACACATCTACTTTTGACCTTGTTTTCTTGTGTATATCCAGACTGTTGCAAAGATTGTTTGGCAAGCAAAATCTATGTCACCACAGTTGTGTGTCAGTCCCATGGTACCAGTTATTGCAATTATATTAATTCATTTTAAGACAACAGGGACTACTTAGTTTGTTTTTTTTTATTAACAAAAATGGAACCTGGCCTGAATTGCAATGTTATTCATCAGTCTGTAAACAATAATGATGAATTACTGTTATTTACTCTTATCTCAACTAATTATTGCCAAATGTAACCAAAGAACTGAAACTGAAACCCCATTAGAAGAAACAAATAAACCTGAAATAATGATGTGTGTAGACAATGCATTTGTACTCTAGTACTAGTGTCAGGTTTCCTTCTTCACGTGCTCTGTGGTAACATCATTATTCACCAGATACAAAAGGTACACAAAGGGAAACTGACGTCAGCGGGCATTGAGTGCAATTCTCACTTACTGGTAAAATTCCAAGAGAAAGACAAATCTCTTTTGTTCCGCATACTTACACCATTGGGAGCGCCAACAGTTTCACACCTCTTTTGTAGATTTTGTAGCTTATTGAACTAGAGTGTCCAGCAAAATATATTCTGATCAACACTGTAGCCACATTAATGGAACTATTTTGAATACATTTTAAAAACAAGCTCTTATAAGAGTACTATGCCTGCAGCTATGGTGGCCCTGGTGCTGTAAAAGCGCACAGTCATCCATCTTCTTTAAGGATGATGCAAGCTGTACACCAGTTTATCCGCTCCACATTTAGCAACCGAGTTGTTAAGGATTAAAGGGAATGGGCATCTAAGTAGTTATTATTATGCATAATTTGGAGAAATTAAGACATATTCCCATTAAAATGATTTCCTATATCACTTGGGCAGTGGGCTGATGCCTAGTTTTACTGTGACTCAGCATTTTATAAAAGTACGTTTAAATTACGTGAAATTACATTTGCGACAGCCTTAAAGAAAATACAGTTCATATAGTTTATAAAAATGTGTAAAACGACTTTAACTGTGCTTCCATTCGACTATATCCCATAGGCTAATAGGCTACACGTGATATCAGCACAGTTATTACAGATACATGACGTTACGGTTATGTAGCGTGAGAGGCTACGCAGGAAGTCGTAGCTTCTCTGGCTGCTTCTCACGCAATATTTCAGCATCTTCCTCCCATCATAATATTCATTAACAGGCGACACTGGTGTGCTGACGGGGGACACGCTTGAGATTAAATGCCGTTTAACTAACTACAGTGCGTGCGCTCCTCTACCTTCACGTGCGCTTTCTTCTCGGGATACGGGCTCGCTTCCGACGCAAAACGTCGGCGGGCAAAGCGTTTTCCTCTCGCTGCCTTCCGGCGAGTCCTCGCTCCCTCTCGCTTCCTCCTCAGCATCATCGCCGTAATCACACGCCACCCGGCAGTTATTTTGCAAGTGAATCCTCTCTGCTGTCCGTTCATCATCATCACCGCCGCCACACACGTCGTCGTGGTCGTCGCCGCTGTTTGTGCCATGGGTGTCAACTTTGTGAAACACTACAGTAATGTCGTCCTCTACGGATAAAGCCCGCTCGTGTGCACAGTGGTTACAGTCGCCCATGTTAAGATGTGACGGCTGAGCGACAGCATGCCTTCAACAGAGTACTATCCGCCTTCTTTGGTGCGCTGGGTGACTGAGAAAGCAAGGTTAATGACTAACCTTGGTGGCAGGATACGAGCTCGCATGCGGTGGTTACTTTACCCACAGGGGGGCAGAACTGGGCCCAAAGCAACTCTGCTGGACAACTAAAACATTACCCTACGTTTACGCCCATTGTAGAGGGGGCAGTGGAGATTTGAACCAACCAAAACTCAGTTTACACACATTTAAGCTGACAGACAGTCTTTATGAAACAGTAGTCTACATGACTAAGAAGATTAAGAAGTACTTTAAACTCAATATGTAGACTACATTATATGAATGAAACAACAGTAGGCCAGGATTATGTCTTAGTGTTGCATACATATGACTTTTAACTGCTGAAAGTATTCGTTGTTCATACTGCTGGATTTTTGAGCTGTTATGGATTCCCTAGGTCATAGTTAAATCCTTTCTATAATCCGCCACAGCGGGGTGCCCATAATACCCTGACTGAACTGTATATCTTCTGCTTTCAACTATCAAGAAGACACATTCATAAAGCCAAGACAAACCATCAGAAAGAATCACAAATTGATTTTAAAAAAATACAATAAAGAAGACTCTTACTGATTGAATGATAATAGACACTGAACCAGATTTGCTGTGTGAGAAATACAACATAATTTTACTGGCAAATCAGTTGCAACAATAAAAGAACGCTCATCTCTGATTTAGCATTTTAGTATTTTATTAATACTGTCCATAAAACACAATGAGCAAGATGACAAAGGAATTGCTAAAAACCTCGATCCTTACCTAACTAGACGAGACTGACACAAGTAAGCCTATACTGTTTTGCTGAAGCATCATGTCACACAGCATTAAAAGAAGTCGTCCTTTTTTTTGTTTTTTTATATCTACATTAAATTCTATATCTATGAAAAATAAAACACTGAGTGTGGTCCCCCTCTACGTACAAAAGCGATATCATATAAATTACTTTACACAGCATTGTAAAAACGTAAACATTATATTTGGCAAATAGTTGTCAGTGAAGTGGTTAATTGTTATCTGACTTCTGGCTCCTTTGTGTCAGAATAAGAGGACCGTGTGAAAGCACAGGTACTAGGTGCTGCACAGTGGTTGGCTTTTTAGTTGCGGAGTAAAGACAACAATGGTTTTGTCAATGAGGGAGAAAAGGGGCAAGAGTGCAGTGAAAGAGGGAGGGCCAGGTGGCACAGTGGGATGCTTCTAGCGAGTCATTCATCAGGGATCAACACTATGAGTGTCTGTATCATACGTACAGTCTTGCTTAACTGATGGCCATAGAGTAGACAGGACGGAGATTTTTTTTTTTTTTTCAAACCTCAGTTTCTCACAGTTTTCAGTGTATCCTTCATTTCCTATATTATGGTCACCTCTTTAAGTGTAAAGTAGCTACAATAGACTGATGGAAAACAAGTAGAATGGACTCAACTCTAAGCAATTAGTAGTCATTTTACCCGCATTTGGTTGGAAGCTAGTATTATTTTCCAGCTCCAGTCTTATAGCAACAAACTACCCCTAACATTGCAAACTATGGTGTTGCGGCTGTTGCACTGTCATAAACTTGGATTAGATTCCACTTTAAATAATGTCTTGTAATTATATTCTGCTCTGAAGTCAATTCTCCTTAAGTGCTTTGTTTAATTAAAGACAAAGTAAAGACAATGTCTCTTGTCCCTGTAGTTTTTCTAGAAAACTACGCTTCAGTCTGAACACATTTTGCCCCTGCCCCTCAAGAATACTTCCCTATTTACCTATCATTGTATAAGTCATAAGCACGACCAAACTCCTGAATCTTTAAAAATCAAATTCCTACGATAGAAACAAAAAACACAGTATGGAGTTTAATCCTGCCAGTACACCTGCAGACAGAAGCAGTGATTTGATAGCTTGTTTTTCCTGAAAGATAGTCAGTTCGCACATTGAGTGGAAGCTCTTTTTTAAAATGGAGAATAAGGCATTCCCTAAGGAATCAATATGAAAATACAAGGGGTTTATCAGAATTAAGTATTTACAGCAGGTTGCCAAACATAGGTATCAGGGGCCGTGTAGAATATATTGTCAAACTCAGTGATCATAACCAGTGTAAGAATTTCAACCACTTAATCTCAACCTAACCTAGCCTAACCTGACCTGACTTGACCTAACCTAACCTAACCTAAAGGTCCTGGATTGTATTTGAAACAACTCTTTAGATAATTTGACCTTCTGCTTGAAACTTCCTTTTGTAGATGGAGATTGCTGGTGGATACTAATGAGACTGACAAGTTATCACAGAAGAAAGCATTTGAATGGTAGTGTAGATAATTTGTCCCAAACTGTCGAGGGGTTTAATTACTCAAATCGATCATGAGGTGCTCGTATATCTGAGTTTTCCCCTTGAAGCTGGATGCGAGCAGGAACACCCGGTCGTCAATGGAAACTGGAGAAAATGAACGAGGTGCCTGGACATTCAGCTCCTGAGATGGGACAAACTGGCCCCTATTGGTGTCCCATTGGTAGACCTGTGTCAGTGAATAATCGCTGCCCAAAATGGCATACTGCCAGTTGCCAATGGAGACAGGCTGGAACACCATAGAGCCACGGGAAGGAAATGTCTGGACCTCCTTGAACATGGCGCCATCCCAGCGCATCACCTTGGAGTCCCCGATGAATCTTGTCAGGCATATAAACAGCTCACCTTTTAAAGAGGGACAAAGATTCAGCGGACTGTTTAGTACACTCAGCCGCTAAAATCTGGCTCTGAAACAGAAAAGCTCACAAAAACAGTTTATGTAATTCCAAAATAATTAATTCACTCGTTATCAACAGCTACCTAGCAGAGATGAGAAAAAGTACAGAGAATGTTAAACAGTAATGCTTTATGGGCAGGTTTTATGGTGGTGGACAGTCACATTGCCTCTTACCACCTTCAAAACGAATGCCTATGACATGCCGAGCAAGGAGGAACTAAAGTAATAAATTGCAGAGTTTGAGTCATGAAGTTTTTTTCTAAGCTATTAAATTAACCACATCAAAGAAATGGTTGACTCTGGATCAAAGTTCACTGTTAATCATATGACACCCCAGACTATCTTAATCTTAGCATTAAAAACTAAATAATGGCACTAGGAGTGCATGTACTGCATAAGCAATATCCTGCTCCAAGGACAACTAACTTGCAGCAGCTGATACTGTGATCCTGTATGGTTAGAATGTGCTCGCAGCGTGCACAGCGTCGTTTTAGTCAGTGCAAAAATAAACCCCGTGTGTTTACGTCCAGTGCTGTTCAAGCTGCAGCTCTCACCTCTGACACGAAAGTGTTTGACGGAGAAGACGTCCTCCATATCCGGTATGTCAGTCCTGCGGTCAAACTGTTTCTTGCTCCGGTTCCACTGGTAGACAACAGGCCTCTGGGAGCTGCTGGACAAGATCAGGTGGGGTTTGTTGGAGATCTCCAAATATTCGACATCTGTGTCGCGGTACCACGGATGGAGTGACTGGTGGGAGTAGAAGCCATTGCCGTTCCATTTGTACACGGTGGTGGAGCCGGCCTATGAGAGGAACGTACACACAAGTAGCACAAGTCAGCTTTAAAAAGGAATAAAATATATTAGGACACAAATTTACAAGCAAATTGTAAATTTGCACTGGGCCAAAGATGAGTGTGTGTGTGTGTGTGTGTGTGTGAGTGTGTGTGTGTGTGTGTGTGTGTGTGTGTGTGTGTGTGTGTGTGTGTGTCCCCAAGCATATGTTAGAGCATATGTGAACATTTGGCAACGCCAGGGTAATCAGCAGGAGCAGATGCAAACAGACATGCTGCAGAGGAGGACACCAGGAGAGAGAATGGCTGACACAGTGGGAATACTGGTTTAGAGAAGCAGTAGACATAAAGGGGCTGGACACAATAACAGAAGCACCTGTATAATATAATGGAATCAGACACCATCAAATGGTTCTTTATGCCCTAGTCAATTCAAGTGCTTGGAAAAGCAAAAGTATGCAACCTTTGAGCTGTCAGCGATGACGAAGAACGACTCTCCGTCAATCATGAACGTCTCAATGTCGTTAGGTTTGCGAATCTTCAGGATGTCAATGTCCTGGATCTTGATGAACTTGTTGGCAGAGGTGTCACGTTTGTAAATGTGCGAGCCCCCAAACAACTGGGCCACAATGACAAAGAGGTGGTTGTCAATCACCATGGGCTTGCAGACCACAGTGGAGGTGCCTGAACGCAACAAGAGAAAAGAAAAATACCGGACAAATAATTAGTGATACTTGAGTAATATATAGTGTAGTAGCATTTGTTTTGTATTTCCTAAAGAGCACTTAACGACATACCTCTACTTCTCATGTATGCCCCCATTACTGTAACAATTACAGCAACCATAATTGCCATTCGAGGCATAAACATTTACACAGGATTCCCCCCACAACACTGATGCCCTGTTCTTTACCCTTTCATACACTCACTTTCAATGGTGTCATAGGTTCTGAAGGTCATCTCAACATGATCCCATTCCAGGAAGCTGCACGTCCCAGCAAACGGTTGGGCAAACACAACATACTGGTCTTTACCAAAGGTGAAGGCCTCCACCGAAATAGACTCAAACTTCAGCGACTGATATGAGGCAAACTCTGAAAAGTGTGACAGAACAATGAATTCTATCTTGAAATAATCCTTTCACGATGACAAATTCCTCAATAACCAGTTTACAGCAGTAGCACTTCAGCATTTCAACTGTCGAAAAGAACAGGAAGGAAACAAGAGTGGGAAAAAGGTGAGGCAGTTTAGTGTAAGGCTTCTATGCTTATGACGTGGCAGGGGGCAGACACACGAAGAAGATACCCGCTGTGATGCAGTCAAAAGAGTGTGGCAGCAGGTCATTGAGCTTCCTGCCCTGGTGAATGGGTGGCCCGCTGCAGTAGATCTCGTCCAGGGTGGCATTAGTGTGATGCATCCACTCCACCAACCACTTGAGCTTGCAGTCGCATATCAGGTTGTTGCCCCGCAGATCCCTGCACGCACGGATGGACCACATGGGACATCAGTGAACAGATGCGTGTATTTGGTAAGACATAATATTGTTACTATTTCACTCTTGAAGCATGCATTTTAAACGTAGGCTTTTAAAAAAAAAAAAATAACGAGTCCCTGTTCAGTTCCTGCTTACTGTTCTACCGTCTGTCTCTCCACTCATTGGATGCACTTTGGCTTCAAGCCAGGAAAGCCACAACCAGTGTCCTATCTCTTGAGTAGTCTGTGGTCGTCGCCCACTCTCAGCCTGAATTGCTGTTGACCTTGAACATGTGTAGTGAATCCACATCCACAAACACACACACACACTGTAGCCTGCATTATTCCAGCTTATTGTGGCAGCCAGGATCCTATTTTGTTCTCTGTAATTGACTTGTTTACCATTTACCCCAACATTCTGGCATCCTAACCGGAGCTTTCCCCTTCTCTCCCTTAGAGAGAATCCATCTCTTTTTCTTTTCTCCATTGTAGCAGGGAATAATTTCTTCTTCAATCTTTTATTTTCTTACTGTGTATTGCACACACACAGAGTTACACGCAACAGTCACACACACATGCACCGAAGCCTACTTCTTTTCGACCACACTGTGCCCTCTTCCCCTGCCTCTGGCTTCTTACTTTCAACTCCTCTGTTGAGTGGGGCATTCAATTCAGATAAATTCAACTTTTATAACAAAAGTTATCTCAGGGCACTTTTCATATAGACCATACTCTTTATGAATTCCTCTAATTTTTAACACTGTGACCTCTCAATATTACTGTATTTAATCCATAGGTTAAGAATTGAGGCAGGCCGACAACCCAGAGTTAGTTCATATATTAACTTTTTTCTTTTCCTCCCATACATAAATCCACAGAAATAGCAATCAATCAGAAAATGGATTAGCTGATAATTTAATGCTCTGTTTTCTCAACAAAGCACCCTCAGTGAAAGACAGACTGAACTCACACTTTGGTCAGTGCGTCCATGCCCTTGAATACATCTTTGGGCAGCGTCTCAAGGTTGTTGTAAGCCAGACTCCTAATCAACAAAGAGAAAAAAATAATACACACAGTGATTGAATTAGCTGTAGACTGTCTCTGCACACAAAATAGACACTGAGTCATTACCCCAGCTTTTCATCCGTCCTGTTAGCCAGCTTGACAGGAGCAGGAGTCGAATGAACAAATTGTCATGCCAACAAAATCACAAGCAGCCAAATGTAAGCAAGGCACAAGTCAGAATCTTAAAGCCCTGACAATATTTATGAGACAAAAGGCTAAGTTGTGAAATAGAATGGACTAAAATCATTAGTGGTAAATTAATTAAGGGAGAGCAATAACATTGAGTTCAGGGAGGGAATATCATTTTTTATGTAAGTATCTATTAGTAAGATGGTAGATTGTAATATTTGATTATCTTAATATTGTTCATACTTAACACTAAAAAGGACTATTCCTCTTTTGTGTTTTTAACTAACCTAAACAGTGCTGTCCGGACAGGAGTACATTATCCCATCATGTGGCGTATGACTTTCTGAGATGTGTTAGAAAAGATCTTAGTAGTAAATCTTTGTTGACATTTGGGAGCTGTTGATAAATTATTGTTTAACTGATTTAATCATAGACCGATGGGAAGAGACTGCAGGTTGGATATGTGACTCGTCCCAGCAATCACTATGGGCTGATCTATTAACAAGACTCCCATTGTAACTCTTCCAATAACCCTTTTTTGTCACATTCTGCCTGTCAGCGATGTTTAAGTTTTGCACTCTGTGAGTTTTTGGTCAGTTGATTATCTCTTATTTTAGTCTGTTGTGTTTTGGGGTTCTGTCTATTCTGTTGTCAAATTTGTCTGTGTTATATATTGTTTGGCCGTGCCTTCTCTGGATTTTGGTTTCTTTGTGTCTGGGTTTTGGTTTCTGTCTTAGTGTTACTCCTGGTCTGTGTACTTCTGTGTTGGTCGTTAGTTTTGCCCCGTTATGTTGTTTTCAACTCCCTGCCTCTGAGTTCTAGTTCTGTGTTCTCGTTTAGGTTTTGTCTGTTATGATCCCTGTGTTATAGTTGGTCAGTGTTTGTTTACATGGGTTTCTGTTATTGTCTGTGGGTAGATTCTTGTCTGGTATTTTGTAACATGCGTTCTGTCTGTTCCCCCAGTAATCTGCCTGCCTGCCAGTCTCTCTGTTTTCCCTGCTGTCTGCCTGCCTGCCTCGTTAGTCCTGATCCCTGTCACCCTCGTTCGTCCCTGGTGTATATGCAGTATGTTTGGTTTTTCTGTTCAGTCCCCATCCGGTCATTGTCGTATGAAGAGTTTTCTGCCTGCTTTGGAGATATGTGTACAGTTGTTTTGGATCTTGTCAGCCACCACTTTCTGTAAGACTTGTTTTTCCATGTTTTGGATTATTCCAATTCCTTGGAACTACATCTCTGTTCTCTGTGTTTTGCATTTGGGCTCTCACCTGCTTTGCACCCTCAAACGTGACATTTTTGTATATTGATTTGTTCATTAAATCATTTGAACTGTACCTGCTCTGCCTCCAATGTCTGCATTTCAGTTCCAGTCCCTTGTGTTTACTATACGCTTATCAATGCGATGCCTGCTATCACCAGCGTTCTATGTTCATCCGCCTAAACCATGCATGAATAAATGCTGATAAAGTGTTACACCCATCAAATTCTTTTCTCTACAGTATGCAATTTACTAAATTTTAAAATATGATGGGGAGAGTGAAAATCACCCATCCATTCATGCATTAAGTCACACATGATGAGAAACACCAGTATGCAGTCAATTTGCCACACTGCACAGCACAAACTCAAAATGTGTTAGGAAGAACTTGTCAGAGATTTAAAGACCGATTTAAGGTCAGTTGGTTTAGGGTTACAGTTCAGTTATAATTAGTTTTGTCCTACAGGTCTATTACGTTCTCACCTATCTTTAGTTTTGGCAAGCTTTGCAGTTCAAGAATATGAACAGCTGTTTACAAAAACACTGTCCATAAAATGTTTAGCAGTTTCCTGTATTTTGTTTAATTTTGTTAACATTACTCAACAATATATACTAAAAACCGTAACCACAGATACAGTACATACTATGCCTTACACACCACACTCACAATAGACCCCACAGAAGATACAGTGGCACTGCTGCCAGTTACTGTACCCTCCTGGACACTATAGTGAACTTATCAATTCATAATTTTTAATATCAAAACTATATATTAAGAAAGCTATATGACAATTAAAGGCACGAAATTATTCATCTTTTTATATCAAAATGTATGAACAATAACTCAGCTGGTCCACTAAGACACTGTAACATCCGGATTTGCCCTTCAGCAACCTGATCCAGCTGACACCTTCAGCCAGTAACCTTGGATATTACCACTGGCAGCAGCGCTTCTGCCAACCGTTGCATTTCAGACAATGACAAAGTGGTACAGGGAGAGAAAAAGGGAAATTGAAGCACAGTTTATGTTACAGTACCATGAATGCTAATATCCCATTACCTTTCCCAACAGAGGAACCACTTAAACAGAGGATATGAAAGTGGCCGTGCAGATTGTCAATGATTACTAGTAAAGATAAAGTAATACATTTTAAAAACTTGAGAGGACGGAAGGTAGGAATGAATAACGAACAGATGCAGTTTTCTTGGACAGGAAGGAAGGAAGGAACATGGCCACTACGAACCAAAATACTTACAGATGTATCAGTGCTTTCAGGCCCCGGAAAGCATATGGGGATATCGATGCAATTTTGTTATTTTCAATAAATCTGTGAACAAGACATAGTCCATTAGCATTTTGATAGATTAAGCTAGATTAACACTATATACAAGTAATCTCACTGTGACACTAAAAACTGAAAACCTTTAGTTCTCTGCAAGTCTTCTACCTTTGCAGTTGTGAGAGTTTGACAGTTGTTAACGGAGGGCTATGTAGAAAACCTGAGCTCTGTCCTAATTACACTGTATTCTAACAAAGTATCCAGAGAAATATCCATATTAGAAAAAAAGTGAAAAGGAATGATCATTTAAACGCCCTGCACAACCAAACAAGTGATTTCAATTATTCTGCTGTAGCTAGTGGTTGATGTTGGATGGAGCCAGGCTGGGCATTATGGTAAGTCAGCAAACTTTATGAACTATAAAGAATCATAAAGTTAAACTCCCATAATCAGGCAACATAAGTGAAAACACATGTGTGGTGTGGCTTTTTAATGCCAGCATGAATGGCGGAGTATGCCTTGCATCAGAATTCACAATTCATAAAGTATGCAGCTGGGAGACAGTTTGTGTAGTTGATGCCCTTTCACCACACAGATGTATATATAGATCATTTATAAATTAAAGATCAATACTTACAGGTATTCAAGATGGGGTAAACCCAGGAACGCATCCTCATCAATTAGGTCAAATGAATTTGCTGTGAACAATCTGTGAAAAAGAAACAAACAGTAAAAATTTTATTATTTAATTAAAGCTACGGTACAATCCTAGATTCTATTACGGTTCCCACAGCATTCCTAAGTCCCAAACTTTGTTGTTCTTCATATTTCATAACTCAAAGTTGGACTGGGTTGATGTTTGGTGCTATAACAAACTCTGGCAGTGTATCTTTAAACTCATTTAATCATAGCAGGATAAATGTTGTGATGTATTGTTGAATATTGCCAACAGCAACGTCAAGTGCAAAATAGAGGGAAGGACAGCTTTCTGTAACAGACGGCAGACTCAGACGGCATTCCTACTCATAGAATGTGGTTCAAGAATGAATAAAATGCAACAGAGAAAAGGCAGCTCACTCCTACTTGGTTTTCATGAAATGAATGAAAGAGAGAAATGGATGCCTCCTCCCACATGTTTCACCCTTTAAACCAGTAATGTAAGAATGGTGACCAATAATATATTGTGCACATTGCTGTATCTTATTTTGAGAACTTGTGTGGTTTTAACTTTAAAGCACGGTAAGTCCAGAGAAAAAGTTTGGCCACTATCGGTTAAATATATCCTCGAAATAAGTTATATCTCATCAACATTTTAAAACTAAAATGTCCTTTAAAAAAGAGACCAAGACCTTATTTACATAACGTCAAAGTCTCTTATCTATTTCTTACTGCACGCTCAGCAAACTGGCGACTGTGAACCTGTAAAACCACACTGCTGCCCATAGAGAAGCCCCTTTGATTAAGTATAGTACTCTAATGGAGGTTAAGACACTCCAGGTCACCTTGGCACTAAATAATGCCACTCATTTACTTGACACAATTAAATTTAACCTCCTTCTGGTCACAAGCCTGCTATATTTGAGAGTCCATGCACATCCAGACTGATTTAGTGTCATCTGAGCATATGGGAGAACTCATGCCAAGAGAAATGTGATGCTTGGATGCAATAAACTAAAAGAAGCGTGATTAGAAAGCACGGTTAAGCCTGGCCTTACTGTTATTTTGCAGATTTGCAGTAAGACATACTCACTAGACTCTACTCCTACCAAGATTTATAATAATGCATTTCATATGCAAAAGAAATTGTAAGATAAACTCCCCAGTTAGGTGTGTAATTTTGATTTCACCGGTCTCTTTCTCCAAAGGGCTATCTTCGGAGAACAGAAAAGAACAGGTTCATTGTTTATCTCCGCCTCTCTATATCCTCCCAGTAAGCACAAGCATAGCTCCTCTCTAACCAACCCTGCTGTTAGTAGCTGCAGCCATGTGGTCTCTTGCATAATCCTGACACCATTATAGAGAATCCTCCTTAAAAATCTGCATATGAGCCTCAATGCAAGTCCTCTGGGGAGCTCCTGCCTTTATTTTTTGAACACTGAACACTGAACATCGATAGATAGATAGATAGATAGATAGATAGGGCTACTCACAGTAGTTGCAGGGCAGGCGTGTGAACAAAGCTTCCTCCTGTGATTTCATTAAATCCAGACTTGACAAAAGATCTGAATGGATGGAGAACATTTATTAAATAGGATAGGTGAGACCTGGGTATAGACTGAAAAGCAGAGACAGAGTATTTCCACAAGCGCTCCTGACAGTTCATCATAACACAATAAAATCAAGAGTCTATTCAGGTTCAGGACCACTTACAGTGAAACGACGTCGGATGGGAAAGTGTGAGGCACGGATCGGACATTCTCACACAGGGCATTATCTTTGGTGCAGGTGCATCCAGCGGGGCATCTGGGCTGCCTCACTCTCCGCCCGTCTGCTAAAACCAAGCCGACAACGCCGACCCAAATCAGGAGCGTCCATCCTCTCCATCCTCTCACTTCTCTGCCCGGGTATCCCATTCCTTCTGTCCCGATCGAGTACTTCCCTATCACTCCTGCACATGCAACTTCTCGGCAAAATCCTCCAGAATTTGTAAAACCCGGGTTTAAAAGACAATGTTAAGTGTTTCTGGATTTTAAAAAAATACAAATCTTTCTGTCTTGTTTGTTTTAATGATATAGAAGCGGGTGCCGCTGCGCTCGGAAGCAGCCTTGGGTCTATGCTTCTTGCGTCTCAATAGGAAGGCACCAGTCCAGAGGATTCGTTCTGCAAAGCGCAGGATTGCAAATGCGGGACAGACAGGACAGGAGAACAAGAGAACAGCCTCAGATGTTTTTTTTGTCATGAAAAGGAATTATCGGAAACCCACCCCTAAAATGAAACACGCTGCTAAATGTGTTTGTCTAGGCTATTCCTTATCAGACAGCTGCTTACAAAGAAGTTGTCTCGTAGACTCAATGCTGAGGTCATGAATGGAAGAAAAAGAAAAACAAGAGATCCTGTGAGAGAGAAAGGGAAGGGAAGAAAGGGAGAGCTGAAGGAGCGGGGGCAGGGCCCCAAGGTGCGCTTTTTTATCGTCTTTGCAAGCTATTATTTATGCGCGCTTCAGAGCCGCCGTGCATGGTTAATGGGAAGCGGCTATTCATGAGGCTCTGTGCAAATGCACCTGCCTCCCTCATTCAGAGGCTTTTCATTCTGGCTTTGGCATACCACCTAATGACATTAACTGTGAAAAGAAGATGAGTTTATACCGTGGGGTTAAAAATATAGGCCTACAATAATTTTGTGATATTTTGGCCTAAGGAAATTTTGGTAGGACCTCCAGAAGTAGGCTAAAAAATAATCAGCCATTTAAAGTATTTTTTCCTCGTTTTTTAACGCCCAGACGATTAATTTATGATAATGCTGCATTGAATTAAATAGACCATTTCTGCTTACCTTTAGCAAACAAAGGACGAGAGTCATTCAAAGGTTGCTCTTTGTAGCATTTGTCTCTCACTTCCTCTCTTTCTTCAATCCCACATTGAGACACATCGTTGAGTTCAGTGGGCCGTGGAAAAGTCATGAAACACATGGACTTCTGTTCCTGGCCTGCAGTGGCGAACTTTCACCCGAGGGCTCAGTTATACCGAAATATTCAAAAGAGTAGCCTTTAATGCCCTCTTTATTTTCCATAGTTCAAACGCCTCTTCATCCTCTCTATCGTCCCTCGGCGGGAAATAAACGATAAGATCATTGAATTATCACTTATTTAGTTTTTAGGCTATCCATATAGGCATGATAAAAGAAATGAAGGCGTAGAAGGGATAAACATGAAAGCACAAATAAAATGACACAATGAATGCAAAACGGCTGTCAGAGGCTCGTTAACCTATAGCCTAAATATCTAAAGTATTCTGTTTTAATATCACCAAAACAACACATTCATTTGACTCCTGTATGTATGTTAAAGGATAGGAAGACTATTTGTCATCCTTTCTCAGCAGATCCTCCCAGAATAATTCAATGTTAAATGCTAAACGTCATCATACCGCGATTTGCTCTCTGCCACGTCATCATCAAGCGACGCGCTTTTCATTTTGTAAACAATCGCTAACATTTGCTGGAGAAAACCATAGATTGTATTGAGAAAACTGAGGAAACTCATGGATAATCTTGTGAAGGTAAGCTCTATCTTTAAGATATATTTTTAATGCTAATTAGAACAGAAGAATATTTAGCGTTAGTTAGCATTAGCCTAAAGACAAGTTAGCCAGTTGCCCACAGAATTACCTGTGTCATCTATCGTTAACGTTACTCTCTTGATTCCTGACGGATTTACTAGTTACACTTAACGTTACGCTTTAAGCAAAAGGTGACTGATGCCAATGCTAAACCAAATGTATGTAACTTTACTTTGCCCCCCTCGCTAGCAAGCCAGCCTCAAATGACTTTACAGGGGCAGGACTAACGTTTATAGCTAAAGCAGTAAAAAGTGCAAAACACTCAATGGCCACTTACAGATGTTCTGCTGTGTGGTTTCTGAAAGCAGATAATATTGGGTTTTTGCGTTGTGGTTGTGTACCTTCAGGTCGTGTGCGAATAGAATAGATGGCGCACTTTTCACAGTGGCAAGCCTTTCTGTTGATTATTCAGACTGTTCTGCAAACTGTCAAAAGGTTACTGTGTGTTTCGAATGACTGTGTATGTGTATGCACACAGCTGTGTTAAAAAAACAAATGCAAGCAGGTGTGTTTGTGTGTGCAATTGGATCATGTGGTCTGATTCCACCTACACAAACGAGTTCCTGTGTCACCTCAGGTGCACGGAGGTGGCGGTTATGACTCTGACTTCAGTGATGATGATGAGCAGGGAGAGTCCTCAGAGAGAGGCCTTAAAAGGTAAAAACGAAATACCATGTAATTACATGTCCTTAATCATATATTTAGCAATTAAGCTCATGCCAATATATTCTGAGTAAACGTAAGTGCTTATTCTACTGTGTTATCTCCAGGACCTTACATTTACACTGACAGACCCACAACACAACACAACAAACTTTCTGTATTTATTTGTACCCTTGTCAGGAAACGTGAGGAGGAAATCTTACAGAAGCCATTCCAGAAAGGTCGGCACTCCAAGGTGGCTCACCGGAGTTTACACTCTAATGAACTGGACAGGTACTGTAAAATTGAAGTGACATACAGTCGTTTTGTTTTGATCTATAATCATGGCAGAGCTTCCTGCTCAGTTACATCATGTATTTTAATAGCTCATCTCAAAAGAATTGCTGTTCCTTTCCAGTCACATGCATTTCCTCTGTTCAAATTGTGATCAATGTTGGGATAGTATATAAGAATTGCCAATCGTAAAATGAAATCATTCAATCAAACTGAACTTTCGTGGCAATTTGTGTGCACATGATGTACGACACAATTAAAATGAGAGGAATCCAATTAGAATTTTCATGTTTGAAAACTTGTCATTACTGCCGCACTTATTTATTAATTTATGCTTCACATAAATCCAAAACGGCACCATAATCCTTTTGTGTTATATAAGAGTTTCCTGTCACTCCATTGTTCTCACTTCTCACACATTTACTTCATTGAGACCAAGATACTGAAAACAAGACTTCCTTCAGTGACAGATCATTTAAAAATGCACACAGACATCGTCACAGAGGCAAAACTCCTGTAATAGTTTGAGTGCTCTGCTACTCCTCTGCCAGCTACTTAATACAGTTATTTACGTATACAATGTCGCACATTATTAACTATTCTCATTCTGTTTTCTGTTTTACAGAGAGGAAGCCAGGAACAGAAGAGCCCACCTGATTTCAATGAATGCTGTATCCTTTTTTCAATTTACCTTTCTCAGTCTTTTTTTTAATGTCTTCAGTGTGAAATGATAAAACAGATTGATCAAACTACATACATTATGCCTTACACATACGTTAAAAAGAATCATATAACAATCCCATATGGTATGTTAATTCCATGCTGGTTGAATTTTGTGGTTCATAGTGTGCAGACGTTACCATTTAAAGAGAGTCCGACCTTAAGCAGATGTGTCCAGTATGAGCGGCATAAGAAGTTTGTCGGTGACTACATACTTTATTATGGAGGACAGATGGCCGACTTCAAACGCTCTGTGTGAGTATTGTGTCTCACAGTCAAGCTTGACAATCCGTCATCTGCTGTCACTCTAGGCGAAAACTAATGAGAATATGTTAACCATAGCAGACTGTGGGTTATGCATTGTTTTCACCGATAATATTTAATTACAGATTTCACTGGTGGTGATTTTCTCCTTAATCTGCGTATCTGTGATTATAAACCTGCATATTTCATCTTTTCTTTTCCGTCAGAGCCAAAGATAAAACAGATCTGGATGTGCTGCGTGAGAATCATCGCTTCCTCTGGAGGGACGAGGACGAGGATGATATGACATGGTGATCATCCACAGTCAGTCCATCCACACAGGCTGCTTTAATATTCAGTGTGCTTTTGATTACTGAAAACGTTTAGTTATCTTGTCTTGTACCTTTCTTCTGGACTTATTCTGTTCCAGGGAAAAAGACCTTGCCAAGAAGTATTATGATAAGCTGTTTAAAGAGTACTGCATAGCTGACCTCAGCAGATACAAGGAAAACAAGGTGGGATGAATGGATTAAATGATTTATTGATTGATTTATTACCCAGTTTAAACAGAAATACAGCAGCAGTAGGTGTTTAGTTAATGTCACAAAATGTGACAGCAGATACGATAACAGCTAACTCATGTTGCCCGATGATTAGTGACTATTTTGAATAAAGTAGCCAAAGTCCAAATGATTACGTACGTACAGTATGTTGCATGCTTAGTTAAGAGGCTGGCAGTAGGAGGTGAAAACACAAGTTCTTAAGGTGAATCACAAGTTACAACCTCTACGGAATGTGCAGGAAGAAAATAAAACAACGAGTATAAACAGACACCCCAGCAGCCCCAGACGCCACTGCCAGGACTTGGCACGATGATCCATTTTTGCACAGCACTCCAAAGTGACACTAATCGTCCCAGTGGTTGGTGCCATGAGTAGAGGTTAAAATTTCATAACTCAGACACTAATCTCCCCACCACTGGTCCATTTAAGATAACTGTTAGGGGGTATGATGTGTTTTGGCACTGTGCTCTGTCTCTAGTGACCACTGAGCCATTCTGGTGTAAGGCCCAGCTTTAAAACTGACAGTATGTTACACCCAAGGGCAGTGTGCTTATGGCTCCATAGCTGCGCTGTTAATCTGATGATGCTCTACTCAGATATCTTTCAAGGTCATGTGATATCTTAGACAGATGACATACAGTACATAAATTACCACATAATACCCCCAATCAACCTATAGTTATTGGAATCACTATAGTTAAAATTAAAAGTCATAACTTAAAATCTACCTCTGACGCCATCAGTCCTGTTGACTTAAAACATGCGACATACATCCAGATTTCCACACAAATGATTCATATTTGTTAATGATTGCACATGCAGGCGTGAGTTGCATCATTCCCACAAGTTTAGTCAAATGTTGATCACTTGTGTTGGGTAAATGAGGTGTGACAGCATGCAGATGAATCCACAGACAGAGTGTGCTACGAGAGCTCCGTCAAGGCGCTGACAGAAATACTATTTACTGCATCAGCTGTTCGTTGACGCTTCATTCCAACTGCTGGAGATACTTAACGTGTACACCCCAATTTATAGCAAAGCATCCATTCCCAAGAAAACATGACAGATATACAGTATCTCACAAAAGTGAGTATACACCCCTCACATTTTTGTAAATGTTTGATTATATATTTTCATGTGACAACACTGAAGAAATGACACTTTGCTATAATGTAAAGTAATGAGTGTACAGCTTGTATAACAGTGTAAATTTGCTGTCCCCTCAAAATAACACATCACACAGTCATTAATATGTAAAATCCTGGCAACAAAAGTGAGTACACCCCTCACATTGCCTGCTGCAACATCATTCAGAACCCAACACACTGAATTCTTCCACAGAAACAAATTCTTTTGAATGTTAATGACAATTTGAGTTACAATAGGTAAATTGATCTTCATATGTTTAATTTAAGGTTTATTCTATTCTTTCAAGGGAAAAACTGTAATGTATGCTGTGTGTCTGTCTGTTTCATTGTAAATGTTTGTGCTAATTTACATGGATCTTTTTAAATTTGTCCCCAACAGTTTGGATTTCGATGGCGGACTGAGAATGAAGTTGTCTCTGGCAAAGGTATGACATAGTCCAACTTTATCCTTTGGCATGTAAATTTATGTTTTTGTATTTATTGCTTTATCAGAACACCATGCAGTACAATATTTACAGTATACAGCATTCTTTATTAGAGATAAAGAACAAGATTTGCTTTTGATTTTTGAGTGTGCTATTGGTGGCCAATGCAAAGGAAAAGGAGGAGCTGCTTGTGGCTGGAAATAAAAAACTAATATAAACTCTGACTGGTGATGGAACAGCTGCTGAAAGATCTAAGTTTGCAGTGACATTGAGTCTGACGTTGCACATGTCATTTCCTGTTAGTAGAAAGCAGTTATTTAAGTTGTATAGTAACTGCTAAATGTGTATACAATGAGGATTAGTACGTAGTGCATTCTGTATAGACTTAGTATGTAGTATGGATTTGGGTGTCTCCTGCCAACATGCCCACGAAACAGTTCACAACCTTCTCCACTAGATGGTGATAAAGATACAGACAACTGACACAGCAGTAGATAACAAATGGCATACTGTGGATACTCCCTAACACCAGTCACCACATGAAAGACATTATATTATACAGATGTAATTATTTCCCATTACTTTGACTTATTGGCTTGTCAGATTGGCATCAGAAACTTTTCAAATATGCAAACTCTCACTTTAGTTTTCTTTTTGTTTTCTTGTTTACTTCAGGCTCCTAACCTTGGGGGACAAATTGCGCCATTCAGTTACCAATTGATCAGTTAATTGACACTAATGGTCCCCCGTACCTTTCATTTTGGTTCCCTGTTTATGTCTCACACCTGAAGGAAAACCTCTTTCTACCTCTGCACTTGTTTTTGAGCTGACCTTTGAGAGTTTGGCAGCGCTCTGATGATTACTGTCTATTAATTGTTCAGGATTAGTACCAAACCTCCTCTCTTGTCTATATCTCCTTCGTGTGACAGTGACGGATATTTCTAGGTTTACCAGGAAGGACAGTATTAACAACTCGGTGAGAGTAAAACTTCCTTGACAGCTCATTGATATGCTTTGAGCCACACTGACACACACACACACACACACACACACACACACACACACACACACACACACACACACACACACACACACACACACACTTCTGTTTACATCGATGCAGCCTCACAAAAATACACAGTATGTCTGAGAAAGCTGACTAAGCCAATATATTGTTCCAGATTAAGACTGTGTAATCCTGGTCTCTGACAGTTCACCCCTCTAGCAATACTCTACAGGAAGTTGGATTAGATAAGGTCAGAGGCACCTCACTTCAATTGTTGCTGTGACTTATGTACATTATAATTCCCAAACAAATACCTCTTAAGCACTATTTAGAGCATGGGACTCTAAACTCTCCAGTGAAATCAATACTAATCTAATTCTTTAAGGCTGATCCACTGTCCTCCTTCAGAGGTGGAGAAAACTGAGAGTTAAGTGTTTGTGCTGCAGGTTAAAGGTGAAACAAGTGTTTATCATGGGCTCAAAAATGATTTGATTTGATAATAAGTATCATTCCAACACTGGCACTTGAATGCAAAATCTTCACAAACCGTATCATCACCGATAAATACAGGTTTATGGTTAAGGTAGTTACACCCAGATAAGATGTTTAGTCAAGGCTCAGGTGTGTAGTGCTTGTGAGGTGGACAGACTCGACTTGTGCTTGCAGATGAACATAGACGAGATATAGCTGATCCTGCATCTTCTTTTAAGGGGCACAACACTTATGCTCTGACACTTTTTTGGGGGAAATCGTCCGCTTATCATCTCCCGCTCCCTCTGCACTTCAGGTCATGTTGGTATTAGGTAATGACTACTCTTCACCCAATCAGGTGGATTATAAAGAGCCCTGACCTTTCTTTTTATGGACTCAGTGTGATTTGGGATGAAGGGATGTGCAGAGCTAAAAGGGTTCCTTCTGGCTTCTTCTAGAGGGTCGAAATATTGTTCCTTTCAAAAGGAATGAAGGCGGAAGAAAAAGAAAACATTATGTCCTTGAATCGCGTACATTAGAGCATGTTCACATGTTATCCTGAGGAGTTGTTTCCCTACATCTTAAGGAATTCTTGAAGAGTGAGATTAGCTTTTAATATTTATATTGTTTTTCATGTGCATACTCCTCCTTTATAGTCCAGAAACATTCACACCTCTGAAAGATTCACATGAATTCTTCCAGCTGTGAATGAGCATGACAGAAAGTCTTTAAGATATGAAGAACTCATAAAAAACAGTATAAAACATAACCTCAGTGGTATGTGATGCTTTTTAGTCAACTTAGTGAATAAAAGTTGCATCTCCTTTTGTTTACTTTTGTTGAACTCCAGGTCAGCAGTCTGGACTACTTGTCAATTTGAAAAGGCAGAAATAAAAAAGGGTCAGTCTGATCAAGACTAAATAGATACCAGTTACATTCCCAATATTTGAAGCGTCTGCCTTAGGGGAGGCAATGACTGTGGATTGTTTACTGTTTCCCACATGCCCAGAATATATTAAAGGTGGTCAAACCCGAGGAGGGGCAGGGGTAGGTGGTGGTGAGAATTCTCAAGCTCAGTAACTATTGAACACGAATGCGGCATTCTGACTTTTCGCTCAGGTCTTTACTTTAAGGATGCAAAAAAAATCATTTTGGGTGGGTACCGCCCGAATAAAGACACCAATCACTCTTCTTATAGACTACTCTTACGTTATGTTCATTTGTACCATTCTGCACATAAATGCTCCTCATTAGCCAGCGGTAGAAGCTGATGTGAGTATTTGGCAGCTTCATTATATTTTTATTTATTGTTTTCAGAATCAGAAGGAGCTTTATTGCCAAGTAGTGTTTTAAACATACGAAGAATTTGCTGTGGTGATAAGGTGCTACACGTAGACAAACATACAGTCAACAGAAATAAATGTGGAAATATATAAATATGGAATGGAAGAAAAATGTGCGTTATTCTGGGTCTGTGCCGTGCAGAAGTAACGCAACGGAAGAGAATATTGTGTACATATAAATATATAAACTGACAACATAAAAATCAACAATCAACAACAAATATGTGCGACGTGCCAGGTTCTGTGCCTGACACGAGATGAAACAGTACATTTTGCAATTTGCAATTCTTGAAAGTCTAGACATTAAAGGAATAGTATATTTTAAAGGTATTTTAAAGTATGCTTATTTGCTTTCTTGCTATGTTAAGCTAAGCTAACAAACATTAATTAGCAAGTTCACTTATAATATTTTCTAAAACAAAAATGGCTGTCTGGTGTTATTTGTGATCTTTTAACATCTAGCTAAGAGTGAATAAAAAGTGAAAACGCACTGGCTCAGGTCACTGCCCAGCAACTTTATCTAGTGAATGTTAATCATGGTGCCATCTGTCCTGTGGTGTATCCGTCTTGATCTCAGGCTGCTTTCTGATGACGTTAGTAACCACTGACGTAAAAGGACAGGAGTTTCCCCTCTTAACGGGTTTACTCAGCCAACCTGGTGCCAGCTCTTTTCACAGAGCATGTGAGAATCACCTGATGTGTGAGGATACCCACTACTTGTCAAGAAAACATAGTGAAGATAGTAAATATATAGATAATAAGGAAAAACTTCAGTCACTGGTGCTATGCTGCTTTTTAGCTGTCATGTAGTAAAATGTGGGACGAGGGCGCTGAAAACTAAGTGAAGAAATGTTTCCTGACCTTGATTATGTTTCGTTTTTGACATTTATTTTCAAAAGAAGCAGATTTCTATTGACTCCACTCTGCCAGGGTTGTGGTTTTGAATAGCTGGAGGGTCAGACACATTCACACTTTGCGTGTTATAACCCTCGAATATATCACCTTCTTTTATATACAACACTGAGGTGCTTCTCTGCAGCATCGAGGGGATTCAGTACCTTGTTCAAGGGCGCTCAGTTTTGTGTCGGCATAGCACAGACTTTTACCTTCTTTCTTTACAGACAAAAGCTGGTGTGTGAGCAAGCAGTATTGATTGATTTTTTTTTACGTGAGTGATTGAGAGAGTAAGAGGTCATGGGAGAATTCTGGTGCGATTGTAATTGACGTCACTCATGATGGTGAAGACAGGATTCTCTTTGGTCTCCTGTCACTGCTCATGGCGTCATGTTGGCACAGAGTTGAGAAGATGGCAATGTCTCAAGTCACTCCCAGAAAGGACCAGTCATCAATGATTTAAAGGGATATGCTGCCATTTTCAGGGGCCATGAGAAATTAGCTGGGTAAGTTACTCATCCTCCCCGGCCTCGATTAGGTAAGCAAGAAATCCCAGTCCCAAATAGCTGAGATTTTATTTTTTTTTATTGGTTCTCAAGAATGTAAGTCTTTCTATCTGTATGACATGATAAAGAACAAGATATCATGTCAGCCGTCCATCTCTGGTAGGAAGGGATGATTTCCATTCCCTCAAAATGAGTCTTTTTGCGTCAGTCATCCCCAGCATCAAGGACTGTTGCATGGCTGTAGGAAAGCACAGAGTGGATTGTGAGCAGCCAAAGAAACCATTTTTCCTGTTATAAAGAATTGCTCGATTCATTAATATTATAGTATGGTTTGGCAGTGTTGGTCGGTCTATCAGTCTACCTCTTTGGTGTCGTTTAGAATATCTTAACAATTATTGGATGGATTGCCATGACATTTAGTACAGGCATTCATGGTGCCTATGTATTATAATGACTTAATTGAATATAATCTCAGGCCCTCCCAAATAAACCCAGTAAACCTCACTACAATCCAGACCAGAAGTGTGCTTTTTAGCTGACGTCATAGATCCTTGATCCTATGCAGCCTGTGAAGGGAAACTCTGCCCTATGACCCAAGTGGCCCGAAGCCATGACAGCCAGCGCCACCTCCCCTGAATTTTTAGATTCTCGATCTTGGGCAGGTGAGGTCACTTTCTTCTGGCAGAGTAAGGAGCATTTCTTGCCCATGTGCCAAGAATGGACTGCTCTGACGCACGCTCCTTCTGCTACAATCTGGAGGAACCCCGGGAGAACAAATCAATGACACCTTAAGCTCCTCGGGGGATAACAGGCAGGCTGTTCAGCAGCTGTAGGGAGGCCTGACGGGATGAGGCGAGGTAAAGAAAGGGAGATGAGAAGGAGCGGGTTTTTAAAAATTGTTTCTTTCTTTCTGTATCATTCATAATCAATATTTACACTCAAGCCACAGAACCTTGACATTAAATGCAAAAATATTCTTGTTTGAATTTGACCTCTTCCTAATTGATTATCAACAAATTGAGCTTAGCATTAGTTCAGGCAGGCAACAAAGTCAGGCTCAGCTGACAATCTCAGCACATCAGCTGATAGTAGCCCATGTCAAAGTCAGCCCACATCAGCTGACAGCTCAGCTGATTCCCCTCTCAGCATTCATTGGCAAAAGCCATACAAGGCGCCTTATTTAAGCTGCTTTAACCTGCCTACCCTTGCTGTAACACGCCACCACCCCAGCTCCTCCTTTCAGGTCATTCTTGACCAATCAATATTATTTCTGTTGTTATTCATGCTGCTCTGAGGTGCTCTCCTCCCTGCCTTATGGCTTTTCCTCATAGGCCCATGGCTGGGCAAGGATGTGTTCTCACTGCCTTATGGCTTTTCCACGTTGGCATGTGGAGTGGCAGGGGGGTCCCAGAACCGAGCCATACCACTAAACATAGCTATTGCAGAGCAAAAAAAGTTCTTTGATAAAGTTGTCCTGACTGAAATAAGACATTTATTTGCTTGTGTACATCTTAAATTGCTGTGGGGACGAGGTAGATGGCTAAAATATTATGTGAATGTAAATGTCATTGAAATATATGTTTGTATGTATACAGCACATGTGCTCTCTGCTCTCTTCCAGGTCAGTTCCAGTGTGGAAACAAACGTTGCGAGAAGCAAGAAGGTCTAAAAAGCTGGGAGGTGAATTTTGCCTATGTGGAGCATGGCGAGAAGAGAAATGCGTTGGTCAAACTCAGTAAATACTCAGTATTTTCTCTGGTCATTCTTTGTATAAGGGTGGGTGTGGGTGTGGGGCATGGTGGTGGTTCTCCATTCTTGTCGCGGCTCATAATAATCCTTCTTCAGGTATCTGCAGAAACTCCTGTTGAATAATTACCATAATTGGAGGACCCAGCAGTCATAGTGAACTCATTCAAGCAGGAAATGACAGGCTCTTAACAAGCAAGTACAACAGGTCACATCCAGATGTGATGTTTCTCCTCATCAACTAAAAATGTTTTCCAATTTGTAGTCATTCTAAATTCAATGTTTTGACAGTCTTAAATGTTAAAAGTAATGAAACATGGTCTGGTGACCCTGGAGCATGATTAGTAAGGGATGTTGTGGATCTGCAATAGATAGGGATGATGTTGGAATGAATTAATGAATATGTATTAATGAATACATTTTTCAAAACACCTAAGCATTTATATTTCAGTTGTTATTATAAACAGAGTTCCACAGAGTTCTGTGCTTGGTCCTCTTCTCTTTAGTTAATATATAAAAAATATTTACCAGAATTATGTAATAGAAGAGGTTCCCACATCTATGTGGATGATACACATCTGATTCTTAGTTTACAAAAGTTAGATTTGGTAGCAACATGAATTGAAAACCAAATGTATGTCAGATTCTTACAGTAACATTAAGAAATTGTGCTTTTCATCCATGAGCCAGAAGTTAATAAATCAATCAAGTTTGTAAGTATCATATAGTTTAAATTCTTTAATTAAACCATCAAACAGTTTCTGAAAAAATTGTTTCATGTACAAGTATCTGTCCCTATGCAAATAAACATAAACTAGATAAATTATCTTGCTCAACTTCAACCTACTCCTGCTCTTGTTTTTCTTACTAGGACTATGCCCTGAATGCTCTTTCAAACTCAACTTTCACCACAAGTAAGCTAACATACTTTTCACCTTTGAGACATTTTTTACATTAAAAATGAAGATTGTTTTTGCCTATGACAACGGATTTTTTAAAAGACTGCAGAGTGTTCACTGGTCTGCAAGTAAGCCACCAGATCAGCATGGACAGTCATTTATTGTATAGCATGCAAGGGTTTAGGATTCAAACTACGATTTATGTCTCATGCCTGGCCGTCTTATCAGCCAGTGTCACGATTATTTATCACATTTTTCAAGTGGAATCTTGACACAACTGAATATGATAATATAGCTGGACCACTTGACTATAATCTGTCAAAAAGACATTAGATATGTCATGCCTTGTCAGGATTCTAAAAGTCCCCTTGAGTGTTCCAGCAGACTTCCGAACATAATGTATAGGAAGCTTATAGGAAGCTGTCATCTGCCATAGATCTGGCCAAGATTCATTCATGTGCCTCTGAAAGTGCCTTTTATATTGTGAACTCAGTTTGCTCAAGTGTGAATCTGTTTGTAGGAGGAAGGAGGTGAAAGCAAAGACAAAGACTAAAAGGTTATCAGAGGAGAACCAGGAGCCATCACAGAAGAAGAAGAAGAGGAAGAGATCGTCTTCGAAGTCCAAGAAGCACAAAAACAAACAGAAGAGGCACAGAGGTAAGACTCCTCTCCTCTCCTAGCCAAAAGAACTGTCCCTTTAATTAGTCCGGTAATTTCATCAGATGGGAGCAGCCTTGTTTATGTTTTGTTCTTGGAAATGATATAATCCCCCCATTTTTTTTGTTTGACATTATTATTTTGTAATGACTCCCTTTTTGTTAAAACATTTTATAACTCTCTCTACAGATTGCTCCGCCTCTTCCAGCAGTTCTGATGAGTCGCAGGACTCAGACAAAGGTAGCATTCATAACACTCACTCACTCACTCACTCACTCACTCACTCACTCACTCACTCACTCACTCACTCACTCACACACACACACACACACACACACACACACACACATAGAAGTACCTCCCCAATTTTAAAAAACATTGGACAGTTTATGATCTACTCCCCCAGGCCTCTAGGCCATGACACTCCTCCAGACTTCTGGAGTGAAAACAACCCTGACTGTTCTTTCTGAAAACCAATCCATTAACCCTGTAGTTAACAGTAAAGACAGACAGCAGGCCTGCTTTTTCTCAGCTGGTTTTTCTCCCCATTCCAGCTATTTTCCTCATCTTTTTACCCTTTACTACGAGCAGCATGAAATTAAGTATGTTTTTTTTCCCCCCTGTGTCCCTGTTGTGTTGATTCCTAGGTCTGGATGGGTGGGTGGGTTATCGGTGTTATTCAAAAACAAACTTTCTCTGTCCAAAGGTTATGCATAGAGTTCAGCATGAATTGGAATCCAAACACAAACACTCTCACACATTCTTTCTTCTTCTTTTTTGTCTCAGTTGCACATATTTGAAGCAGTTGTTGAAAGCTGAACTTGATTAAATAAAGCAATCAAACATCATGTAATTTGTAAGCGATGCGTTCAGGGAGGGTCAGGGACTTTAGGGTTATAGAGGCACTTTTTTTCCCTGGAACTTTATATTAGGGCCACATCTACGTGGGCTGGCAGACTCATACTTTTTATTTCACACTATGTGATCTGGTTTGGCCCTGGCTGGATTGAACTGGTAGGAGGCAAAAACAGGCTACTGGGCCCCTATTGTCCCCCCAGTATAGCGTCACATGATTAGGTAGTAATGCAGTTGAGACAGTATTGTATTTAATGCAGATTTCCTAAGAAATTGTGTTTAATTAAATGACCAAATGCCAAATAACCCATAGTGAACCAAGTTTTTTTTGGGCTCATGGGTGTCTCTGGCCCCAGGCTAGTTACCTGCTTGGTAACCGGTTTGTAATTCAGGCTGTGGATGAATTAGCCTGTACAAAAAATTGGCAGTTCTCTCCTTCATTAAAACATCAAATGGACTCTTCAATAACTTTACTGAACAAATTCACCTCTGAGCTGTCTGGTTTGCATGATTCTCAAACTGAGAAAATAGACGGGCTTTCTGAAAACATTTAGTTCTTAAAACTATGCACAAAAACATGTTTCAGAACTTTAGCTGATTGGTCAAATACATCTCGGATGAGAAGGTGATTTAAAACTCAATTGGTTGTTTCCAGACTTCAGCAAAAATTGTGCTGGTCAGATGAATTCCTGCCGTATGACGGTAGCAGTGAAGACCCTGACATTAAAACTGATTAACAAGGGTTATTGGTCGAGTTTTTCCTTCCAGTAAGTGTGACTGACAACTCACTGAAACTCTCCTAATAGACTCCGAAGCTGGCGAGAAGCCAGAGGACCTATCAGAAGCCGACCACTGGCGAGGACCTGCCCCTGCGGTGGAGGAAAAGTCAAGGTGAGGTTAACAGCGAAGGTTCATATTAAACACACCCAGTAATCTGCTGTAAAACCATCAGAGACTGTCTTTACCACTTACCTTATGTAGGTTATGTATCCCTATATAGCACAGAATGTAGACCACTTAGATACCCTGCACAAAGTTGTTCTGAACTGTTAGGGAAGTCAGTAAACCTTTAACCTGCTCCTGTTACGTTTGGCCTGACATTTGGATTTCTGCTCTCAGAAAGATATAATATTACAGAAAAGGTCACAGTAAGAGGCACTGTTTATTCAAGCATAAGTACTATGCAAGCAAAGCCCTGACCTCAAACCACTGTTAATAATATGATGGTAGTGCTTCTGACCCATTGCACAGGCTGCAAATTACTTCAGCAGAGTATTATCTAGACTCCGTAAGGTATGTAATGATAATTATGTTGGAGATGAATATCATGTTTTTTTTTTTTAAAACAGAAGCACCATAGAGAACATAAAGAAACCTACTCCTTTGTAACATTCAGTTAAGCCAATGATAGTGAGTAAATTAGGTGCCCTTCTGAGCTATTTTTGCCTGTATTTCAATTGTCTGTATTTCCTATTCATTTATTTTACTGCCCACTGCTATTTATTTGTTTGTATTCTGTACTGATGTTGGTGCTCTACATCAATTCATATTGCCTAGAGCCTGAATAAAATGTAAATGAGATTTTAAAAAAAGCATGCTAACACTGCCAGAGTTAGTAAAGGGCCACCATACAATGAATTTAACAGTCTGTGTCAGCACCGTGCATGACAGCAACTAACATTTCTGTGATTGTGTTTGTTTTATCTGCATAGGGAGGAGGAGTTTGATGAGTACTTTGAAGACATGTTTCTGTGACTCCGCTGCTATCAGCGGCAACCCTGCTGTGTGACTACACCTCCTTCTGCGTGCCACTGACATTAAGCATGCTCCCTTTGAGTCTTGCGTGTCTGGAGGTTTCTTCGACTGTATGTTTCATTACTGCTACAGAAATAAACACGATGTTTATCCTGTTCCTGTCAGTCTCATCTTCGCTTCAATCATACCACTTTCGCTGCGGAAAAATAATTGAAACAAGCTGGTATGCACTGTGCTTCTAAGGGTGGGAGTGCAATGTCTGTCTGTCAGTCGGTCCCGTCTTTGGATGCATTGCCAAGAAATTTGGTGCAGACATTTATGTCCCTTTGTAATTGCCATTACTTTAGCGATGCCCTAACTCTTTATCTAGTGCCATCATCAGCTCAGAATTGAAATTGGTCCAGTTCTTTGGTTAATGACCCATATTTGAAAAACCAATGACATTCCCATCAGCCACAGCTCTATTTTGTGTTTAGTGCTAATTAGCAGATGTTAGATGCTTGCATGCTGATGGGAACATGGTAAATGTTATACCTGTGTAACATCAGCATGTTAGTATTGCTTAGATTAGATTCAATTGATTGCCATTGCAAGTACAAGTACTGAGACATTGAAGTGCAGTTGTCATTGTGACCATGTTGGCATGCTGATGTGCCGAAGTACTCTTGTTTTAATATGTAAGAATAACCTAAACTTTAAATTATCTTATTAATTGAATTTGCAAAATATATTTGGTACATTTTCCAAAGTACTACTCTTTCCTGTGCAAATAAAAATGAGTGAAGTAGTAATAGTAATCAGTACTAATACAGAAGAGTCAAGCACTCTGCTCTTACAAAAAGAAAACAAGGATTAGCACAAGAAGTACCTCTGGTCAAGGGCAGATTGAAGCACTGTTTTGACTTCAACTTCCAGAGAAGGAAGCTGCTTGAGGTTGCTGGGAGATTATAGACCTCAGATTAAATAAAGACAATTACTTTGCCTCTTACTGCTCTGTCTGTCTCTTTAGAACTTTCTTCCCTTGCAGGAGAAGTCACTGTGCAATTCAAGGCGATGTAAGCTAACAGGTGGTTAAGTGCAGTAAATGGTACATTGAACAATAACAGCCTGTTGTTTTTAAGTGGCGGTGGGACATGACTTGGCCCCTTGCTCTACTTGGATGCATTTACAGTTGATCAGTCGTGTCAAAGTGTGTTTTCTTAGCTAAAAATTATTCCCTTCACATGTCAAATTTAAGCTGAGCATAGAGAAACTTTGCCCCTTCGGCAGATGGATGTGAAGACGGCCTTCTTGTGTCAAACTCTGCTCATAAATCATCCTAAATTCAAATTCAGTCATATTTCGGTCATGTTGAGGCCTCTGCAGCATACTACACTGAAACTACACTGTAGCAGCAATGTTGCTCTTAATTTCAAAGATTTGTACTCCTTTCATAGAGCTGATTGTCTTATAAATTACTATATACTTCTTAAAATGATGACAAAACACCACATAATCATGCAAAATCCGCTGACAGCAGGACACAGGATGTTCAACAACATAGCTAGACTGTATCGGGCAGGGATCACAACCAATCCGCTGATCCTTTATCCCAAGGCTCATCCAGCTTTGAAGCCTCTAAGATCCCTGCACGATATACAGTGGGTATGGAAAGTGCTCTTTGTTTCACTGCAGCCATTTTCCAAAAATCAAAAAAGTTCATTTTATTTCTCATTAATGTACACTCATCACCCCATCTTGACAGAAAAAAAAACATAAATGTAGAAGTTTTTGCAAATTTATTAAAAAGAAAAACTGAAATACATTAATGAGAAATAAAATGAACTTTGATTTTGGAAAATGGCTGCAATGAAACAAAGAGTGAAAAATTTAAAGGGGTCTGAATACTTTCCATACCCACTGTATATGACTAAGAACGAAGCACTGTCGCAGCGAAGCCCAAGGTTTCATTCTCCCACTTCATTCTCTGTCTCTGTCTAAGTCAAGTGTGAATAAGAGATGAAGTATCACCTTTGTGCGTATGCTTCTTAATTCATTTTCAAACTGAGAAAAAGTGATTATCTCTGTTCTCACACCTCCATAAGTTCCTTTATTTGCTTACGAATATTACATCTCATACATACATACATACATACAGTAGAGGTCATTTCATACGTCAAAATTATAGATTTCTAATGTCTGAATGACAGCAGATGGGGTAAGTAAAAAGCACATTATTTGGTTTCTCACAAAGGATCTTTGAAGGGAAAGGGGCCATTTTTTGAATCACTGGAGACAGAACTGGTGGTGTAACCATCCATATAAAATGTGTGCTACAGGAACAATGAGGTAAATTCATGGTTAAATCATTAAAACATATGACTTGGGTTGATTCAGTAAATGTTTTTTTTTTCTCAGTTTTGACTCCAGTAATCGCAACAGCTCCTCACTTCACCTCAAGCAGCAGAAAAAGAGTTTCTAGGTATTCCCAAAGCCATTCCGATACGATTAAGAGCCTTTGATTGATGCCCGGTTGACCAGAGGAGATGACATTGTATAACAGGAATTTGAGAGCCGCAGTTTGCCTTTGCACTGGGGAGGAGCATTGTTAAAAGTGTTTTACGGGGTGGGGGGTGCGCTGTCAACTCAGATGCCTGATCAGATCAAGTGAATTCAGGTTTACATGAAGAGGTGTTGCGGAGGAGATTCACACTGAGTTGACATCAAACAGCAGTTATTGCAATGATTCATCACACAGTTGCATCAGTGAAGAAAGAAGCAGAGGACTTTGGCCTGTCACACAATCGATGATGCTATAGCTGCATCTGCCACATAAACACAAGTCGTCTGCACATATACATGTAAGGCTCTGGTAGCCTGCTTTACCTCCTCTGTAAGAAGGGTATTTAAAGCCTAAAGCTGTGTGGATCTCCAGCTCTGGCTGGCAATCAAATCCTATCAAATCTTCTTAAGGAGAGGTAGATCTACTGCCTCTTGGACTGACTGTGACTCTTGCTTCCTTAGAAGAACCAAAGGTTGCTTTTACTTGTACATTCTTCAAATCAGTTCTATGCTTCAGATATTCTTAAGTATACACAATTTAGATTTTACAGTTTCTATATAATCAACTATATACATGTGAAATCAGTCACGTTTTTTAAAAATCATAATGGAATTGTAATTTTGCTAAATATATATATATATATATATATATATATATATATATATATATATATATATATATATATATATATTCTCTTTTTTTATTATTATTTTTTCAGGTTGTTGGACTTTAAGACACCAGCTTACAGGTGTTTTTCAAAGCTGACAATAAAGTAGCACAAATTCAAAACATTTCTTTGATGCCTGAATTTGATTTTTTTTAGAGTGAATTTGTTTCACAGATTCACAACGCCCTCTCTCAAAGCTCGTCTCAAACTCTCCATCCGTGAAGACAGTTCAAGTACAAAATTGTCAGACAAAGAATCAGAAAAAAAACAACATATATAGATGGATTGCATATTAAAATACATACACTCTTACACAACATGTCGGCGCCTTCTGAGGTAAGATAACATCAGCCCTTGTTGATTGAGCATTAACCGGATCCAGATTGCAGTCTTCTGCTTGTGTGCTCAAGGAATGAATTCCACAACTTGTGCTGCTCAAACCATTAACCAAAAACATAATTCTAACCCCATTCCGCTGAATCCAGCAAGTATAAAGTTATGCGGTTATTGTCTCTGCCTGCCCTCCCGCTATCCATTCATGGCCTGCCAAAACAGCAGCAGCATTGTGTGCAAGTGCACTGTGCAACCTACAGTACTACTATACTGTGTGGTAACTGACGTCGAATAGGAACACTGTGAAAACTGTTGCTTTGGCATGTATATGCAGCACATGCAGTACCCTGTTTAAGCTATTTATACTAAAGAGTTTGTATCTGTACTTTAGTTTGACGTGAAACATTTGGTATCAGCATATGAGTGTATCTAACCATCAATGTTTAGATAATTGCTAAGTTATGTATATGTTGGGTTTTAAAATGTTTATGGCTGTGTGTCGTACGAAACAGAGGAAGTTTCAAACGCAACACATCTTCAGAGTCAAACGGCTTCTCTTCCAGTCATTACTTCTTGGTGGTGTTTCTGACTCTTTCCTCCTTGGAGTATAGTTAGGCTGGACCACAAACCAGACCTGATTAGACTAGACTAAAAGTAGGCTAGACTGAAGCAGACCAGATCAAACAGGGCTGGACTGGACTGCACCTAACCAGAGAGAACTACGCTGGTGTAGATCCGACCAGACCAAGCTAGCCTAGTCAAACCCCAACTAGACTAGATGTCAGACCAGAATAGGCTAGCGTAGCCTTGATTAGTCCTAACCAGATCGCATCAGTCCAGATCCAAGCATTGGAGGAACTTAGCAGATGGTGCACGTCTTTGACTTCGCTCCGTCGCCACCTGCTATATAAACACACAGAAATAAAATTTAAAAAATGCTTTGGGATGATTCTTAACACACAGGGCATCAACTGGATAAATATGCACAAAATCAAGTTTGATTTTCTAACCTTTTTTGGCTTCCTCATCTTCCACTTTCTTCTTCTGATCCTCAATGGCCTTCATCTTTGCGTTGTATACCTCAGCCAGCTCATTCCAGTGTGCCCTGTTGTTGTTCAGCCCATCAAACATGGGCTGGATCTCCTTGTGGAATCTGGAAAACTCCTGGTAATGAAAATCAAATACACTGGATGTAAGTATGTGCTATTCAGTGTGGGATACATACTGTAGAGGGAGAAGAACCTACAAGAAGGAAAACGTTGGTATTGCAAATGCACGATATGCCTTTTAGACCAGAAGGCAACCGACAAATGTTCAGGTTTATGGATGTGTGTGTTTTTGTCCAAATACCATCCTGACAAACAGCCAGCTGACATTCCTCCTGGGGCCAGCTGGGTTCAACAGGTCCATCCCCATACATCCTGTTTTCTAATGTTGTCGAAACTAGGTAACTCAATGGTCATTTTTGTAGTCTTTTTTTATTAGACTAGATTAATACATTTAAGTTTACCTGCTGTTTTGTGTTTCAATAGTGTTAGTTCCTCCGCTCTTTTACAGCAGACTTGAAGCTACACCATTCTGACACACACACACTCCTCCAAAACTGAACAGCTACACAGGGCTTTACAAATTGGTATTTACTGCACAGTTGGGAGAGGGCTTGAAAAGAAATGTTATTGCCTTGAAAATAGAATTCACACTTTAAACTAGGGCCTGGGAGTGAGGTTAATGACTCTGTTTAGTTACTTTTACAGTTTATATTTGTAGAACTCATACCCTTTGAAAGTCTCACAATCAATTCAATTGAACTGTATCAAAACAACTCGTGGACAGAATGTACTTTTTGTGGCGCTTTGCTGAAAATCTAACTCAAGTAGAAGCGTGGACGAAATCGTTACACCCCTCTTGACTGTGGGTGTGTTTAAATTCCAGCAGTTACAGATGAATTGTGGCAACACAGGGCACAGGCCAGACTCCCTTTCTACAAAAATCCATGTTTATTTTTTTTCAGGCCTCGGGATATAATAATAACACTCAAAAACACTCACAAAATGGTGGAGTTGTGCGGCGTAAAAGCTGATTGTTACCTTGTATACGAATGAGCACACAAAGTCGATGAAACCGCACTGCATCTTGGGTAGCTGTTCAGCACAGTTTCTGTCCATCATGGGCTGAGAGGAAGAGATGGGAGAGTTTCAGGTTGAAAACAAATCCTGAGAAAACTAAGAAAACAAAATCACGTTAAAGGAACAGAAGGTACAAGAGATGTATGAGCCTTACAATTGGTTGTTGGTCCAAAACAGATCTCTCCAAATCTCCCTGTTCCCAGAATTCAGCAGCGACCATCAGAGCCACCTGGAGAGGAACAGACAGGCAGAGGTAACAAACAATGATTTAGGGAAAAAAATACATACATATATAGGGAGAAAAGGATTGCCAGTGAGTAGCAAATATTGATATAAACACATTTCCTCTCAGGACATTCTATTTTCTTGTGAGGGTTGTTTTCAATTTTTTCCAGCATACAGTATTTACGTGTGGGACGGACTTCATGTCAGCAGGGCAGGATCTCTTCTGCCAGCTATAAATATGAAAGCTGTTTTTTGACCTTGTGTAAAGCTGTTAGCATGTGATCTCAAAGTAAAAACAAACACTAATAAAAGTGGACTATTGAACCCTGTTTGATTGAATGTTCTTGTTTGAGTTATTGAGCTAGAACTAGACATATTTCCAGCTGATTAACCGGGCAGGCAGGACAAAATAATGCAGAACAAACTACATGAAAACAGTATTATTAGAAATATGTGCTCCTGTGCATTTTTTTTTGTTTCTTGTGAGTATCACTATATATTCTTTAACCAGCTTGTGTGAAGGCCGCGAAGGTAACCCACCTTGCTCTGAACCTCCCAGGGCTTGGTGATAGCTGACAAGTCACAACCTGTCATCATCATGGCCCTGGAGGTGAGGGACAGACAGACAGTCAGGGGAGAGAAGATGACACACCGCTACTGATGATGATGATTTGCGAGGGGCAGAGATCGTCCCAAAAAATATATTTTAAAATAAACTGGACAGAATCTCCACAATAGTTGTAGTATCCTCTGCTGGAGTTGGTTACATACATGACGATTTCCTTCCTGGTGGAGTTGTTGGAAACGTAGGCAATGGCCTCCTTTTCATCTGTCATCGGCTCTGTGGCGTTCACAATGTTTTGGAACATGGTTCTCTTTCTGCGCGAGGACAAACAGACAAACACTGATTCCATGAAGTGCACTGAGGCAGTGAAAAGACAGATGAACATTGATTGGCTGCAGCTAAACGTCTGAGCTACAGTCTTTCACTAGCTTTATTTCAGGTCTTTCGCTAACTGTGTCTGTAGCATTGTAGCTGCTACTGGTCTGAGTGCAGTACTTGAAGTAAAGGGCCAGATCAGTGGCGATGATGCAGACGTCAAACAAGTGCTGCACATTCTCAAACTGACGCTTCTGGAGGTTGCAGAAGATGTTCAGGCTCTGCAAGAGACAACCGACGAGTGGTCAATGTGTGCGTGCCTTTTTTTTAAGTCTAACATTTAAAGTTATTGTCAAGAAATGTGTCGTACCTCTTCAGCCATGAGCGTCTTGCTGTACTCCAAATGGTGCCTCTCCATGATGGAGGAGCCATGAAGTTTAGCCAGAGGAGACGCGCTCCTACAGGTAAACAAAAAACAAAGAGACAAAAGATAGGAGAATAAATTGGCACATAGGCGACACACATGCACTTTAACTTCCCCCATGCACAGAATCACATTTTTTGACTTGCTTTGTCTGGTAGAGGTTGTTGGTCCCTCTGTGGTCAATATCGTGGCAGAAAGCAGCAGCCACCATGGCAAAGGCATCTAGATCAGAGTAGTACTTCCTCAGCCTCCCTGTCTGAACGCAGAAGAGACAAATCATTGATTAGTATGTGCAGGCATTTGGGTGTGTGGCACAGACTGTGACTACCTATAAAAAATGCACTGTTCCTGTCCAGGATGAAAATATCTATTCTCAGTTGTGAGTGAAAGAGAAGAGGTGAAACTACAACAACTTAGAACATTAAGCTTTAGTGTCAGGGTTTACTGTAAATGCAGAGGATGTTGTGCGGGCGTTACCTGCAGCAGACAGAACATGGTGTGGCCTACGTTGAAGCCATGCCTCCAGTTGTGGTAGGTGATGGCACGGTAACCCTTCCTCACGGTGTACATCCATCTGGTCAGCGTCTGAGGGGAGAGGGTGGGTATGATTCAGAGAGCAAGGCGAGAAAAAAAGTGTTATGTTATAATGTTATAATTTTAGGTGGCTTTCAGGTGAGCCATGGCCATGACTCAGTGTGATGTACCCATGTTTTAAAAGAAACGGTGCCGCAGTGCCTGAGAAAACCCACTCTGCTTTCACAGCTACACTGCTGAGTGTCAATCAGATTTGTAGCAAAAGCACATGACATGCTTTGAGAGGCTGATTAACGATCACATCAACTTTTCTCCTCCCAGCAAAATTCTGCATCCCTGAGGCTCATCGTTTCTGTTATCCAGTACCCACATTTCCAATGGATTATATGTTTGCATTCACAAGTTTTTTAATCTAATCAATTCACTTTTTCATATGTATTTTAAATAAATATTAATAAAATCCCTGATTGTGAGGGGGACAATAATAATGAACCTAATGCAGACAACTATATCCCAGCTTGGAAAAAAAAAGGGATATTCTCCCGATGGGACCGTTTGCACCACCACCATTAAGTGCATCCTCGAAATAAGTGTCTGACTGCGTGATTCACCTCTGCAGGAACTTTAAACTTTTCAATAACTCCGAGCTCAAAGAACATGCGAATGCCGGCTTTGATGAGGCCGTGCTCTGAGACGGGGAAGTCACTGAAGGAGAACAGGTACAGACTCTCTCCATCGACATTGTCAGCTGCTGGGCAGTTTGCTTTCTGCACAAAAAACACAACACAATTCACACAGAACATGTCCATGAGTCATTAAATTCTCAAAAAAAATACAGATGACATGTGAGTCTCAAGATAGTTAACACATTAAACACATTAGGCCTATGAATATTCAAATTCATAAACGTATTTATAGTTATTTGGTTTGCCACTGCTTTGAATCAATGATTACTGTAATAACCCTAATGTATCACATTATCATCATATTATCATCATATCATTATTAACTGTTTCATTTCATTGCTAGTCCTGAAGGTTCAAACCAAACATACCAATAGTTTGTACATTTCTTTCTGGTCGCAGTCTTCAGGCTCTGAATCAAACTTCTCTTTGGTGTTCTAGTTATAAAAAAGAGAACAGTAATTTACAATGGCATCTTACATTCAACCCATGAAAGTGCTGCCGTCATATACAACAATTTACAGCTTGAATTCCTAGATTGGAAACAAAAAGCGGAAAATCTGAAAACATCACGTGATTATATTTTTAAGCACCTTCATACGAGTGCTCCAAGCAGAACACTGTATAGGCTCAAATTTTAGATACCTTTAATTAGTCCTCTAATAGCTGATACTGGAGGACTGCTACTCCAAAAGCTATACACGGCGCATTAACCTTTGACTGTGTTTAATTCTGGCTTTAGTTAGTTGATTAAATGCTGAGAGCTCTATGGTAGGCGTCTGGAGAGGAGAATGTGGAGGAACGTCAGACTGACCAGAATGGACTGCAGCTCATCACTGGTGCATTTGCTCTGGTACATGAGCATCTCCTGGGCAATGTCTTTCCTATACTCCATACGGTTCAGCCTGTCATAGGTGTCGCAGTTCAGCACTGACCAACCCAAGAACTGTGTCAGGGCCTGGCCACGAACAATGAAAGTGAGAAAGCATGAGAGAGGACAAACGCATCCAAATTCACAGCAACACAGCCACAAAAGCGCATGTACACAGACAGAAAATGACAGGATATGCCACATTGGACATATTGTATGGTGGTGACAGGAAATGAAGAGAGCACAGCGCTGACCTCAGTGATCTGTTCATCGTGTTCATCAAAAGGCCTGCCGTCTTTCCTGTTGAAGAAAGTGGCGATGCCCACAATTTCTTCCTTCTTGTTGACAATGGGCAGCGACAAGACATTCTTGATGACAAAACCTGATTCATCCACAGCCTCTTTCTGAAAGTCATTGAAATAAAATTTTCATCACAACTGGTTTAGGGCCACGGCTACATTCTACTGGAGTATGAGCATCAAAACAGTAGGATATTAACATCTGCATGTTGCACAGGAAGGGCCTTCACATGTGTTAGTATATCAAAACCTATACTGGTGTATATTCTCTTGTGCGCATATGAGAAATCAGCTACATAGTGGATACCGAGGTGGCCACACACAATTGCGTGTGTCCTATATATGGACAGACAGTAAAAGTGTTCTCACCTGGAAAGTGAAGTAATCATCTGCAGCCACGTTCATCATGTTGCAAATCTGCAGGCAGTCACATTAAAAACATTAAAGTCCAGCACTTTACATTGGAAATTTTACTCATAACTGCTGTTGCTAATCAATCTTTGCAACAACCTTTAACTCAATTATATGTGTCTACCTTTAATTGTTATAAGTCATGTTTAATTTACTGTATGGAATTTTAATATGTTTAATGCAATATGTTTACCTTTTGTTAACTGGGATTTAACAATGATCACATTTATTTAAAACCTGTTGATTACTTGTCATATATTTGGTGCCATACGTTGACATAACTGAACCAAGTCACTACATTTACAGTATTCCAACTGATACATACCACTAGCTTATTTCCTGGACAATGATAAATGTTGCTATGTCTCTGTGCCTATTGCACAAGTACGTTCCCCTCTATTTTTCATTTTTTTATACATTCTAGTGATTCTGATAATGTACTGTCCTACAGCGGCTGTGGGAGACTTACAAAGCCATTCTCTGCAACATACGTTGGTAGTCCGCTAACTAGAGCCCAGTGATCTGGAGGCGGACCACTGAAAAAAGAGAGAAACATGTAGAGTTGTATGAGCTGGAGTCAGCATATTATTGCCAGAGAAGCCAGTTACACAGTGCTGACTCTCATGTATTATGTGACTCATCAGAATGTTGTTAATTTGAGACTACGTGTGGATGTTTATTTTGAAATAAGACATTTAAAAATGTGAATAGCACTCTTTAATTTCTTCATCCAAAGTCCGTAACACAATTTGTTCTGTTTATGCTGTATTTGAAATGTATCGTATGATTTTGAGTGAATTTGTATCATGTAGCTAATGCTGCTCACGGTATGACTTTGATTTCTTCTTTGCCTTCCAGGAGGTAGTCAATGATCTTGTAAAAGATGACTTCCTGTATAAAAAGCAGAAGCAGGTCAGTATTATATATTCTATTATTAAATTCTCAATCATCTTCAAACTACATTAGTGAATATATAAGTTGAAGAAATGAATAAATGAGGAGAAAAATTAGTTTGTTACCCTGCCGTCAGGTGTTTTTGGTCCCTTATAGGGTTCCACATCTCCCAGTTTCACCGGCCATTCATCATAGAATTCCTGCAGGAAAAAAACACAGACAATACCAGTTGTGAGTTATTCGTGACTGTAGCCATGGATGCCATCTGTTCAATTCTGTGAAATTGAATCACTGACGCAACACCAACCTTCTCTTTGGTCATGTCCAACAGACCCACTGAGTAACGTTCGCATAGTAGATAGGTCCTTACAGTGTAGAGCGCTTTGTGGAACTGTCTCTCAATGTCTGTCAACTCCTCAAACACTTTGCTGGCAGACCAGAGCAGCACCTATAAGCAAATGAACGGCAATGCGGGTAATTAAATGTTTAGCTTTGGCATATAGCATGAGCTCTGTTCAGTGCATTAGAAATACCAACAGGGAACTAACATAGTATAATATCAGTGCTTAATGATGGGAAGTTCCCACTGGATAACATCACAGTATTGCATATCCACTCTCACCTACTTTCCTGACTCAAAGGATACTTAAAGCATTTATTAATTTCATAGCAGCAGTATAGTTTACCTGACTCCTTCTGGATTCCACATTGAACATGTAGCTTGTGTAGTGCTGCAGGGCAAGGACTTGAGCAAAGTTCATGTACTTGTGGAAGAGCTAAGGACCAAAGGACCAAATCAGATTAGAGGTTTCATTAATACACAACAGCAGATTTGAGACTGTGGCACATGTGAACTTTTTTAAGTACAGTACAATTTGGCTACATTTCCCTCAGCAAAGATGTGATTTGTCATAGAAATCGAACTGTATATGAATTGTCTGGTGGGTGTAAAGAGTATGTATCCTGAAAATTTGACTTTAGATTTGACCAATCAGTAAATATAGACTTCATACGGTCATTTACATCAACGTTTGGCAAATCCTTACTCAAATGACACATATTTTGCACATGGATTTACATACATAGACATTTAAGAGGTTTTCTCTGGTTGCTAAAATTCCATTAAATTTGTTATTACCAGACTCCTTGATGTTGATCAAGAACATGACTGCGCTTTTCCTTATATACTGAAGTTTACGTTTTGGAGACACTGACCCAATCAAGATAATATGTAAAGATAAAGAGAAGTAAACAATCACTACCTCTGTGCTTATATACCTAACAAAACAATGCAGAGTTCTCAGACATTATAATGCATCTTGGCAATTAAAGCATTAGCCCAGTGCATCGTTTTCACCAATACTCTCCTCTACATGTCTTTACTCTCTTTTTCAGTTCCTGGCAATCACCAATGTAACTTAAGAATCAACCTCAATAGTCTGTTGAAACACAATTTCCATCTGACCCAATTTAGTCTTTATGGAATTGTGCCCCAGCGTGAGTTTGTGGCTTCTGAATAATAAGAGCCAGAAGTGAATGTTTTCTGATTCAGAGATAACATATTCCCAGTTAAATCATCATGCTTTTTTTTTTCAAGTCAAATGCTCAAAAGCAACTGCATTAAGTCAGTGAGGTCTGATTGGCTCCCACTGACATAAAGGGAGTGTTTTGCACCCTGCTGGTGAGATGTAATTACAGCAATAATCTTTATCAAGTTGCAAATTTCAAACGGTAGAGCACAGGCTTTTTTAGCAGACAAGCAACTGTGAATATGATGAGCAGAGAATTCCAAAATAGGGTGTATTTTAGCTGCTCCTTCTTAAGACAAAAAAGACCTAATATTAATTCTACAAACATCTATAGGTTTAATTTATGAAACAGTTAGTGGCAGACATGCATCGGTGCCCAAAACACAACCCGGTTCCAGCTCACTGTAAATCAATCAATCAATCAAAATCAATCAGTAAATCAAATCACAATGTTTAAGAGTGAATGCACATGTTTAAGTGTGTATTCTTACCGCCTCATCCTCTGCAGAAAACGCATCAGCTCCTATTTTGTTTAGTGCCATGGTGACTCCAAGGCACTCTTTGTCAGCCAACAAAGGGAAAGTGAGCAAGCATTTAGTCTTGTATCCAGTCTGTTTGTCCACAAAGTCACAGAACTTGTTATTCTGTATTGAGAGAAAATAAAAAACTTCATATGAGGTTTGGTTGAATCGAAAGGTGGATATAAAACCAAATCACTGATATACAACAACACATTTACATTGTTCATTTCATTCTCTGCAGTTTGATGTTGTTTTCATATGCTGATTAACTGCCTATCAGACTGAAAGATTCATATTCATAATAATATATTATATCATATTGACTTTTCAAATATAGGGCAGCTGTCTGGTCTTAATTTTAAATAAATGACAAATTGTTGTTTATTCTGTAATCAGTATTCTATTATTAGCTACTCTTGCTGCACATTTGACAATGGACAAGATGTGTCAAAATACCATATTCTTCAGCCGACTATTTTCATAATACAACTGATGTCTAATAAGGGATAGTTGGCTTGGAGACATGACAATAATCTTAAGAAATAATTGATATCTTTTTTTTCACTTGCACAGGCACAGTTTTTATTAATCATGCCCAAACTGGTAGGCCTACTTACAATCAAACATTTTAAAAACAACAATAGCATGAACCTCACTATGTAGGGTATGTTAAGCTGTACATAAATATATGAATAGCCTACCAAAATAAAAATAAAAATACATGTTATTAGGTCCACAGTGAATTTATCAATTAGCAGCCGTCTACCACCAAATGACCTTCAGCAAACTTTATAAAAAAGTAAGTTCGTTTTTTTTTTAAAGACCCAGCATATATTTATAGCGGTCATTTTCACTAATACATTTGTAGAAACAAACACATAATTTATGACAGCTTCAGTCAGGCGCACACAACTTTCTGAGAGAGTACTTTTCGAGTACTTTTTACTTCTCACCTTTGAGACGTCAGGAACATTTTGTGGCTTTTTGCAATGTGCGGTGTAACCGACAACACCCATATCGAGAGGGAACACAATTTCACTCTGAGGATTAATGAGGTTTGCCTCGTATTTGGATGTTGGAGTCACGTCAAAGAGGCAAGAGGCCAGCTCGGGTATTCCGTTTCTGGCCCGGCATATGTAATAACTGACCCTGTCGGCCTGTAAGATCAGGGCAACCCTCTGCAACACTTTGTGAAACGACTTCTCAAAGTCAACCTGTTTCTGCAACTCCTGGACCATCTCGAAGATGATGGCGGCCTCTTGAACAGAGTTAATATCCTTGAAGGAAGCGGTGTCTTTGATGTCGACAGGTGCAGAAAAGGCGGCGGAGAGGGCTTCAGCACGCAACTTCTTATCGAAGTATTCTTTGGCGAACTGTGGGTTGTTCTCCAGGTATTTCTCCACGCTATCCTTGTCTGCCATTTTGAACTCAAGTAGTTTTGTATTCCCGTCCTCTTTTCACAAAAGCATCACCTGCAGGGTTTTGTAAAAAATGGAGAGGGGAGCTGAGCTGTGGCCTACACGGTTGGCTGGCTCAGTAGCATCCGTTTGTGCGGACTTGCATTCTCCACCGCGGTCCCTGAGGGAGTCACTAACACGTCCCGTGTCCGGCGACAGACAGAATAGGACAGAGTGCGGCTTACAGGCTGAAAGGATCAAAGTGGCCGCTAATTAATGTGACGTCATGACATTAAAAGCCCTGCTTTAAGCGTCCTTAACCCGCAAATCCCAATGCTGATGGCGCAATCGTCCCTATCTTAGGGAGGACGCAGGAGAGTGAGACTATTGTCAGGTCGAAAGGTTGGATACATGGGCTACATCAGGAGTGAATATGATCTGGAAGGTGGCAAAATGATGGAGAGGTAAAGACCCAAGACATATTGCTGTCCTAACTCATTGGTTTGGGTGGTTTTCACAAGTCACCTTATGCCCTTACATGAAACTCAACACACCATGACACTTTGGGGTCCAACCAACTGATGCGAAGTTGGAGCTGTGGAGGCTTAAGTGCCTTGCTAAAGAGCACCTCAACAGTCACTGAAAAGAGTTGCTTCTTGCACAGGTCTTCTGTAAGCCGGTTATTGGACTCACCAGTAGCCCTCTGTTCCAATCTGACATTTAAAGTGTGGTACCAATGTTTACTTTATTGTGAGCTCTCAGAAGACATGATATCAGCTCTCCTTGCCTCAAATAACCTCCTTGTCAGCCAACTCCGCATTAGGGATTATCACCATTGTTGTTGTTAACGAAGGAGGAAGTACCTAAATAGTGTCAGCCACTGGCGGTGATTGTGCACAGAGCCACCATGTTACCCTATCTAATACTCTAAATGTGTAAGCAGCCTACCTGTGTACTTTAATTAAATCACCATCATCATGGAGGTATCAGTCCCAGGACTGGAAATTGGCCAATTAGTGAGACTTAGACGTCTGAGAACAAGGCCCTAAACAAAGATGGCTGGATATTATTAACTGAGTATACTGAGCGTATGGTTAGCAGCTGGCAGGCTGGCAAGACCAGGAGTTCCCCACTATTTTTTGCAGTGGGGATAAAGGCAAGCTTATTAAGGGATAACTTCTAAAGGTGTGTGTGTGTGTATGTCTGTGTGTCTGTGTGTATGTTAGGTATAGTGGAAATGAATTAGAGAAGCCAATTTCACAGTGGGACACAGTGGGTTGGGTGTTCGTGTGCGAAAGAGAGAGAAAGTGTAATGTAACAAATGTAATAATGATAATATGACTAATGATATTTCTGATTGAGTATTTTCTTTTAATGGAATAGAATCCGCCATGTATTTTCAGTACTGTTCCTGATTGTGTTCATTTTTAACAAATGTATGTACTAAAATAAAGTGATTTTTATTAAATTTAAACTATGTGACTTTAACTGAACAGCAGTGACTGGGGCCACATGTAGTAATGGCAGGACAAAATTCTTAAGCCAGTTGCTTTAAAGGCACCATCATAAGGGGACCTGACTGAGAGTGAGTGGAATGAGACACAACATTATTTCATAAGTTTGTTAGCATTAGCTAACATTATCAACCATATGCTACTGGTCATGGCAGACAATGCATGGCTGCCTCACCAAAACACTGTGCATTGAACTGAACATTTTGCTTATGAATTCAACTTTTCACATGTAAGAGGAACAATGTGATATTTTGTCTTGCATAGCTTCATCACCTCACTGTAGATGGATGAAATTTTTTCTAAACTTAACCTCATTTACAGTTCTTCTGTTATTCAAGACTAAAGCTAACTAGTAAAAAGTGATGACATTTACTTGGTATAGCAGTTTATGCCAGTACAATCTATTTCAATCCAATACAATTACCTGCAACAATATTATCTTTGCAAAGCTTGTTGACAGTGTTGATTCAACTTGTTATTGGTACTTGGAGGCGGTGGTAATGTCTGACTGGACTGCATTATATTAAGGTGGGTAGACAAAACACTCAGTTTACCCACATTTCCCTCTTTAAAGCCCAAAAGCTCACATGGAGGCAGTATATTTAGCCAATTGTGAAGAAACTGACTCCTGCTTTAAGCATGACATCACCATTTACCACTATACTGCCCAAAATGTTAAATGCATACACACACCTGACAGTGTACCATAAAGTATATGGTTTCTTGGACAATCTTCATGATTATAAAATGTTACACTCCCTCTGGCCAAATTCCAGTCGCTATTATTTCCGCTAAAAATGAGTGATTGCGCTGTTTTCGACTGGCCGGGGCTGTGGTTATGCAAGCTACAGATGTTTGGCTGTGCTGTGCTCTTTTATTAAAACCAAGCCCTCAGAGGACTGAGTGCATGATCTTAGTCAAAACAACAGCACGATTCTGCCCCAGCAGATTTAAGTCAGATGAAACACAGACCTGCATTAGAGAGTAGTTTAGGAACTTCTATTAAATTACTTGTACTGTGAATTATGTACATTTTATCTGTGCAAACCTGAAAAATCAGAATCAAACAAGTCAGAAAACTGACACAAGCTGTTTGACCCTGGTCTTGGGAGAACAACATGTTCTCAAATAAGAAATAAAGAGGTTCTTGTGTACATGAGTACATCAGTATGGATGCCATTTACTTTAGCTTAGTATTCACAGGAGTCAGTAATTAACTTCCTCTGGTGTGATTTTCACAAAAATACACAACTGATTTCACACTGATCCCTTAAATGACAAGAATGCTTTGAAAGCAAAGATGCTGGGATTGATCTCATTGATGTAGATTAGTCACAGATTTGTGATACAAAGGAATGTTCGTGGCTAAACTTGTTTTCTGTTGATTCATTTTGTTGTTGCTGATTCAAAAGATGTGTCTTCCTCCCTGAGCCCTCTTGGACTCATCATTTATAGCAGTATCTACAGAAGCATTTTTACTGGTGTTTGAAACTCCAGACTTTGTTCTCAGAAAAGATGTGATTATCTCTCTTTCACATTGATTATTTCCTGTTGTGAGTGGACGTGAACACTCTGGACCATTTATAAAAACACAGTGCTGGGAGTTACAAAGGAGTGCCATGACAGCATAATCAAGTCAATAGCTGATGCAATTATATGGTTGCTGCCGGGAAGCATGCACACATACTGTAACATTTTTTGGTAAACAAGAAAGGAGAAAGGGCTGAAACGCACATTAATGCAATCCAGTTCTCCCACACAAACCAGGGGGTTCTGTGCCTCTGCAAGTGCAAGTCATCCACAAATGACAAAGGGTACAAGTCACTACCTTCTTCACACACCAGAGTGTGTGCCTATAGTGTGTGAATGCACGTGTGTTTGTATCTACACTTGAATTGTATAGCTCATTCCAGATGGTCATCTTGGCTTTGCTGGTTGTTGCTTTCATAAGACCTAAGCAGTTCTCACAGGAAAATCCATTTTGGGAGGGGAGGTATGGAGGGGTGGTCGGCCAAATGTGGAGAACACACAAATCAATAGGACTAGGGCCTGCAGTTATGTACATTTTTGTCCAATGAAAGGAAAGCTAGCTGGGGGAGAACAGGGGAGGGTCAGATCTCCAGAAGTCATTATGCAACACAAACCAGCTGTATATAAGGCTGAAACCTGACAGAAAACAAGAGGACCTCTGAGAGCTGTCGACATTTTGGGAACCAGGTATGCACTGACAATGGAACTGTGTATTTGTGCTTTTGCAAAATATCTTCTTTTTACCCCCTCACACATTTTAATAGAAATCATTTTGATTAATTTATTCAAAGTGTAGTACTTTTTTTTGACATACAGTTTGTAGCACAAAGGGAAATATTTTATGGAATAATATTACACTTTACATGACTTGAGGACTTGAATGGAAATTAACTGGCAATGTGTCTGTCCTCTCTGTCGCTTTTCTGTCGCTGTGCCTCCTCTCAAACTCCTAACCACTTTCCTTCTTTCTTTCTGTCTTTTTTTTGTTCTTGCGAAGTAGAATGCTGCGGTACGTTGTGGCTCTTTGCCTCCTGGCTTTCTCCTGGGCACAGGACTGCCAGGTGTCCAACATCCAGGTCATGCAGAACTTTAACAAGACCAGGGTGAGTTGGAAGTATAAATTATTTAAGTATAAGTATAAAGTTCTATGATCTTATTCACATCTGCTTTGTATTATTTTATTTTAGACACTTAGATAGATAAAAATGTCACTTCTGTTTAAGGTACTTTGTATAATACTAATTAAACTGTAATTTGTTACAATTTATTTCTTAAAGAAACTTTTCTGTATCCCTGATCTCATGTGTTTTAACATTAAATGAAAAACATGGAGGTGTGAAGTGGACTTACATGTGGATTTTGTTCTCTTAGTATGCAGGGACATGGTATGCCATAGCAAAGAAGGACCCAGAGGGTTTGTTCTTACTTGACAACATTGTGGCCCATTATACTATTGAAGACGATGGCAAAATGACTGCCAGTGCTAAGGGCAGAGTCATCATCCTCAAGTGAGTTCTGCTCTTTACTGGGAAGGCTCACCTTTTCCTCCACTTGAGCTGTGAATTTGTGCAACTTGCTGCACGTTTTATGCTTAATAAATCACTTCTTAACGTAGCATCCAACTCTCTCTTTGACTTCTAGCAACTGGGAAATGTGTGCCGACATGTTTGCCACCTTTGAGGATACCCCCGACCCTGCCAAGTTCAGGATGAAGTACTGGGGAGCGGCCTCCTACCTGCAGACTGGAAGTAAGTTGTGGAACATTTACACCTGAACACTAATAGAATCTAACTTGAATTTGTTTCGGTGCTCGACGACAAAATTCAAGGCAACTAATGTATGACCACTGCTAAGCACCTTATTAGCATAAACTTCAAGGGATTGTTGACCTTCAGACAACTTTTGTATGCAATCAACTGCAGCACTTGGCTCACTGTGACCCTGACCAAGAAAATGAATCAAACCAAATAAGCGCTATGAGATAACTGTTGAGATTTGGTGCTATATACATAAAAATTTAATTGAATTGATTTGAAATACTTTCTAGGAAGGGGTCCAAATGTCATTGATTGAATCACATTAAGTACAGTGGTTTAATAATTGTACTTTCATACAAATCAATATTGAGAAACTCTTTATTCAGTTTTAAAAGTCTCTGTGATGCCAGTGCTGAACCAAACTGTGTAAGTTAACTGAAGTTTTCTGTTTCAACTGTAGTATTACCCATAATACCCACCCAGATTATTGCATCAGTTGTTGACTTGCTTATGCTTTGTGCCTCCCAGCATTGAGTTTGTCTAAATGGTGGACAGTGCCCAAGTCCACTTTCAGCTTAAAATAATCAAAGTCAAATAGAGATAGTCATATCTCTTCAAAGCACAAAGTCTGGAGTTTCGATGTTAAAGGGGAATTTACCTCAACTGTAACTGAAACAGTATCTTGTGATCAGCTTCCATATACATACAACAAAGCAACTCTGACCCACAAAATACTTGTGAGATTCACAGTAAATGTGCATTGTGGTGTGTGGGATGCTTTTTTTTTTGCCCTTACAATTACCATGCTAGTTAAAAACATCCAATGTGGTAACAAATCTAAACTCCCCCCCAGATGATGACCATTGGGTGATCGACACTGACTACGACAACTACGCCATCCACTTCTCCTGCAGACTACAAGACTCTGACGGCACTTGCCTAGACAGCTACTCCCTCATATTCTCTCGCGATTCAGCCGGCCTGAGGCCCGAGGACCAGCGAGCCGTCCACCAGAAGAAGACGGACCTCTGCCTGCTGGGCAAATACCGACGCATTGCACACAATGGTGAGTTGAGTTCACTGTAGTGCTAATTTGGTCATGCAAGGATTTATTGATCTATTCGTGAGTAGGTGTCATTAAATAATGTTAGAGACCAAGTAAATTGATTGACTTGACTAAGTTGCGTCGTAAGTCCTTGTGATCACTGTCTAACTTCATTATCTGATAAGATGAGATCAGAAATCACTTCATTAGCAATTGACAATAAACTAAATAAAATAAAATAATAAAAGTTTTCATATGCGAGATAAGAGTTTTAATGCTCATATGGTATTTTCGAGTAGCCTAAGCAAAATGTTTTCCTTCTTTCCTCTGCAGGCTTCTGCGACAGCAGCTGATCTGTTGACGCTCAGAAAACTTCTTTTTGAAGCACCCCTCTCTGGGACTGCGGGCCCCTCTGCTGGTCTTGGACTGAATCCCAACAGAGTTCTCTCTATACTGTCTTTGTCTATCTGAACAGATAAAGCAGCCCATTCTTCTTTAAGAAATAAACAAGAAATGGCTAACTATACACTGTCACATTTACATGACTATACTGTCAATAGAAAGGAAAGGTGACTGTTGATGCTGGTGTGTTACTACTTTCCCAAAATTTCACCATTATTAAAGGGGATTCTGGGCCTTTTAACATTTTATCCACAAAATCTATCACATGTTGTTGTATGATAACTTCAGAGTAGTGTAAAACAACCTTCCCCAAGGAAACCAGTGGAAATTGCTCTCTGGTCCTATCACATCACTGAAAAACAACTTTTCAGGCCAATGTGACAAATGATAAGTTGTGAAAATCTATTATAAATGAAGCTGAAGGTCTCGGCATTACTGTAGCTCTGGAATATAACCACGTTTAATAAAACAAAATAAAAAAAAGAGGTTAACATGTCACTGGCTTTGCTTTTACACTGAAGGACGTGCAGTATCTTGTAGCACAAAAGCAGATGTTGTTAATAAACCCAAATACATTCACATTAAGTCATGCTATACAGGCATAGTGGTTTGGTTGCGTCTTGAATGTACTGTACTTCTTGATTCATGTTAGGATTAGGGTTTATTTCAATCATATATCATTCAACAAATAAACAATATCAAACAAAAACAAGTGTGTGAAAATAGCTTTTAATGAATTACATATGAACTATATTTTATATACTTGAAGTATATATTGTATGTACGTTACTATGTCTACAGTTTTCACAGGGTCACATTGTTATTACAGAAACTACTTGCCAGTGGTGTGTATAAAGTTCATAAAGCCCCAACACCTCTCCTGTCAATCTGTGGTTGACATTTACATTTTAGCCATGCAGGCCCAAGTTTTCACTTATCCAAAGATAGATCTAAACATATGCTGGGTGAATTTTGTAGACATTCATAGTTCCTGGATGACAAACCCTAATGACTTGGGTAATCCTGAGTTTTTTTCTGTAGTGTGACCATGATGTCTACATGGTTTTCAGTGAAATGTCCACGCAAAAACCATTTTACAGAAATTACTGAAATTTGGTACAGGCAGGATAAATTGTCAAAAACTCAATAACACACGACAAAATACCTGCAAAACTAGTGACATTCCCATCAGCCTCAAATGAACTGTGTGTTTAGGTCTAACTAGCATATGTTAGCATGCTAAAATTATAAAAATTATGATTATACCTGTACAAAAACAGCATGTTAGTATGCTGACATTAGCATTTAGCATGCTGCAGTACAGCACAGAGCCAACAGGGTGGCTGGAGACACTTTTAATCAATCAATGGCTGATCCTTTAGCGTCACATAATCTATTGGGTCACAAGTGATTATAAAGATTAACAAAATGTTTTCTACAGGAATACCTAGTTACTTTGTAGATTAAGTTAAAAAAAAAAAAAAAAATCAATTATGCTGAAACATCAGAATGTGATCCATCAGCTTGATGATAAATGGAATACAGTGATGCTCGATCCTTTCAGTATCAAAGTACAGTTAAGTGAACACAACTAAGCCAAGATACACCAAGCTCTAACCATCACTTTTCCTCTGTGGGTAACCTAGAACACAAGTGCTGGTATTTCAAGCCGGTATAAACAGACATGGCAAGAAAGCAAAAAAATTTATTAAAAATGTTTGTGTTTTTTTAGTAGTCTATTCAGTAATTGAGAAAAAGTTCAAAACACTACTGGCCTTGATATACACTAATGTTGGTAAAGGTACACAAAGGACTGTTAGGTTGAAAGATTAACATGTTTATTGCACATTTTTGTACAGTACAGTGCACAGCAAAAAGACTTCAAAGCACATGATTAGAATAAAAACAGAAATGGCTTAAAAAAAATAAACAGCAAAATTGTTGGTCAAAACAATCTGATACTCGGCTCGCATTTTTTAAAAGACACATGACCACATGAACTTCAAACAAAACAACCTTAAAGATGACAGTATAATGGTGTTTGTCTTAAGTCTATCTAGTCACATTGCCATGGCTGCAGGAATAAAAACGCACCTTAACCCCCTATCCCCTACCAAGAGGACCTTTACTAATCCCCTGCCTTAAATAGTTTATCACAAGGAATTAACTCGTGCAATCTCATTCCAGCCTCACGGGGCTGCAGGCTTCAAAAGTCAAGGTGGAGAGAGAAGTGAGATTCACTGCAGGAGCAATTAAGCTCCCTGGTGCATGTATGTTTAAGGTCTGGTTAAGTTCAGGCAAATCAAACAATATGGGTAAGAAAGATCTTGGTCATGATTACGGTCACATTGTTCAGCGAGGTTTGTCCAACTGTTTACAAGACACTAGACAGAGAAACACAACGCTACACTTTGTAATGGAACACAGCCAATAGGGATTTAATAGGCAACACATGGCAGGCAACTCAGATGGAAAGTTTTGTCCAGAATTATGACTCTAATGTATTCGAGAACAAAAAAGCTGGAACAGATATATTTTCTTTCCTTATTATTTTGTCCTCCACCTCAGAGTGAGTGGCAAAATACCATTGGTGCTTACTCTCTTTTTCAGAACGCAAATACGCCTTCAATACTACACATGCTTGATTACTGAAACTAGCAGTGGAGCACCAGTGTGGCACATATGAGGCAGGTTTGTAAACTTTTATGCAAAATGCAATAAAAAAATAAAAAAAAGCTACCTCCCATATGATAAAATGCATAACATTGTACAATAATACATAATTATCCTTGCGTACATTTGATGACAGAAAAATAAAATCTTTCATTATCTAAAAAGACAGTTCACGTATAAAAACAACCCAAGAATAAATAATTTCATCAAATACTCACAAAAATAGAATTTGAGAGCTTTTGAAGAGAGTCATAAACAGACAACCTGAAAAACACAAATGCACTCAAAAAATGAAGCCCAGAAATAAAGATATGGAAGGAATACAAGTTATTTTTAACAAATAATCAGATCAGTCTTTGGCCTGGCGGTATACTAAGGTCAAAAAGATGTACGGAGTATTCTTTAATTTTTTATTGTCACTCTCACCTAGCATGAAGTGAAGTGATTTCAATATCCCTTGATTCCCATTCCATATGTATATTAATGTATTTACTAAGGAAGAAGAAATTCCAGCTGGATCTTAATCCACTCTGATACAAAATAACTATTTGAACAGCTCTTGGAGTGCAGACAAAAAGATTATTAACCACAGCCTATTGCAGTGATGAAATAAACCTTGTTTATGGAAAGTGCAAACACACTATCATGCTCATCGAATGCATCATAAATGTGTATCCAGGGATCATTATTACAGCAGGAGTAGTATTTCAATCTAATCATCTTGCATGAGGTCTCAACTGCTTTGCAGCTTTTGGAAAATAAAACGTTGGTTTGTTGGCAACCATGCAAGTAGCTTTCCAGATGCGTTTAAAAATTTATTTTACTTACCATTGATGTTCACAAGAGTGCTGTGTTTGTGTGGAATCAGTGTTTCTCGAATTGTAACATATCAAGTATTACATGGGGCTAAACTTCCTGAATGGATCTTATGATCTAGTCCAGTGGTTCCCAAACTTTTTGGTTTGTGACACATTCAGAAAGAAGCAATGTCTACTTGTTACCCATTGTCACAGACTGCATATCTATATGACTGGGTTAACCAAATAGTGACCCCCCCCATTTATTTTAAAGGCCAGGAAAGGTAAAAAATTTAAATTAAAAATAGAATTCTGTTTTGGTGCTTGGGTGAGTAAGGGTCCCGACATCCAAGCTGGGAACCACTGATCTAGACTCTACCTCTAGCTCAGGCAAAGCAGTAGTCAATGTGTGCAAGGAGCTCCCTGTGGCGGCTGGTGGGATAGGGTGCCCGACACTTTGGGCATTCCAGGAAACTCTCATCCATGAGGTTGGTAACTTTAGAGGGAGATGTTGGACCAGGAGGGTCATTGATAGTAAGACGCTCAAACTCAAGGTTGTTGTAGGAGCCGGGCTCTGAGAAACGGGTGTTTGGCTGTTTCTGAAACACGGAATAAAACAAATAAAATACTATTGGGATATTTGACATAAACCTTTCTAAAATTGGCATTATAGTAGCACCATCAATGAATACTGAAGTGCTTACTTCTGAGGCGCTCACAAGAAGTAACCCAGTAAGAGCCATTGTTTGTGACCGGTTTAACAGACTTAGTTGCATTTCTGAAAGACTTAACAATGAACATGTGGTTATGATGTGCAGAAAGACTTACAGCAGACTCCAGTTTAGCAATCTGATCTCGGGCCTTGCGAAGCTCCTTCAGCACCTTATGTAACTGGTGCTGCATGCTGTGACGATCAATCTTTTCATTCTCAAAGTCCTTGGCAGAGAGTTGGATCTAAGGTGCAGCAGAAATATGTCAGAGGGAAGGAGCCAAGAACTCACTGTACATAAATTGCACTAGCGGGATCATATGGATTTCACTACTTTTAACAAATAATGGTCCCTCAAAATAGTGTGTACATACTACATAATAGCTGAGTGATCTCGTCGTTCACTCTGACTCCTCGCTTCACACAATGCAAAAATAATGCACCGGGAAACAGTCATTGAACGTTACTTGACTTTGAGATGTCGTTGAATGTTAACTGCTGTAAAACACATATTTGCAGTGTTACCTGTTGCTCCAGCGCTGCAATCCTCCTCTGCTCTTCGTTTTGGCTCATAAGAGACTTCTGCAGCATGTTTACCTACAACGGCCAAATGATCGGTAAAACACAATGTTAGATTGAAATCTATTTCCATTCAAATAAACCTAGGATGTGACTGTATTTCAATACTGTCAAAAATCTATTGAACTCTTGTGTTCTATTAAGTAAAATATAATTATCGGTAGACGAGGTCTAATATCTCCTTCCATGCGTCATGAGTGATTTTATATAATAAGTAAACAACTTTCATAAATGACCAAGTGAAGTGTGACTACAGGTAAAAGCATGAAAGTGAATGCGAGCGTCACCTGCAGTAGAAGTTCAGCAGATCTCTTCCTCTCCTCCTCCAATCTGATGTCCATGCTCTCCAGTTCTGCTTTCATTCTGTCTACCCGCTCGGACGACACCTTTTTCTCCTCACACACTTCACGTCTGGATGCAATGTTTTTGCAATTCACATAAATAAATGAGGAATAATACTTATATAGTACTTAAACAGTGGGAAAAAAGGTATATCAAAGTAAATGTCCTAATTAATCTGCAGTCAGGGCTTTTCTAATCATACTGTAGACTCTGTTGTTTCTTTGCTCCAGTCATATTTACCGTCTCAAGATAAACTTTGACACAGAGTCGATCCGACAACCATCTCTATTTGATTTCTACAACAAGAGCAGTCTTGCTTTACCTGATGCTGAGTCGCTCTGCCTGCAGCTGCATCTTGCCCTCCTCTAGCTCTTTGCACTTCTCTTTATACTTCCTCAGGAAGGATGACAGCTCGCCGCACTTCTCCTCATGCCTCCTCTGCAGTGCTGCCATCTCCTCCTGGAAGCTGGTGGCCTGCTCCTTCTGAGACTGCAACTCGGCCTGAGCTTTCAAGGTCTAAATAGAGAAACGACACATTTCGGAATGGTATATACGCTTTCCGTTTATTAAATTCTCCAATAGAGTTCTATGAATTAATTATAAAAAAGATGCCTGAACCAAAGAAATGTAGAAATGTAATAGGATTCGTGCAGTTGCATGCAGACTCTAACTTTTAAACAGAGTGAATGTCCATTAACTTAACATCATTTGATAGTGAGACTGCAAGGTGTCAGGAATATGAGCAGCACAAGCCACAAAAGTTGAATCCAAGAATTAATTAAGAAGTAAATCTTTATTAGACAGAAACAGGAATCCTCAGATGTGGAAAAGTCAAAATGAGTAAATAATAATTAAATGAAATCCTACAGAATTTACCTGTTCCCTCTGCACACAGAGCTCCTGTTGGGTTCTGGTGAACTGATCTTTTTGGCTCTCCAGGTCTTTCTGTAACCCCAACAGCAACTGGTTGTTATGGCTCTTCAGCTGAAGACCCTTTTCAGGATCCACTGAGTTGGCAGGAACTGAGATAAGAAGCGTTAGTAAGCAAGTTAAGAAGCTAATCTAAGCATTATCAATGCAGAAGAAGATTTATAGCAAGTTTCGCCATTTTATTGTCAAAGCCAAACAGTCCCCAGTGCTGCTGCTGCTGTTGATAATATTTTTAATTTCAACTCAAAGCCTTTTAATGTTTAATGTTGTGGCTAGAAAACTCATTTCCGAATCAAAACATAATTTCCCCTATTTACCCTTTTCACATTTCATACTGTATGCATCAGAGCACACAGTGTTTGCTAAGTTCATTTTAATTACTTAACATTTTATGTGCTTAGCAAGGGATTGTAAGGAATAAGTTGAGGGTGTCAGAACTAATTCATCCTACATTTCTCACTATCTGAACCGGCCTGTTGTTGGGATTGTTGCTTTGCCTGGGCCAGCTGCTGCTCCAGCTCCTGTGTACGGGCAAGGATGGACTGGACGTAGGCCTCTCTCTGCTGGTCGTACATCAGCCACTGCTGGTTCTTCTCAAGAGCCTGGTGGCCAGATGCAGAGTGCACACACTGATGTACTGTATTCTGTGCATTTTTACATTAGAGCTGCTCAATTCAAGCACACTCAAGGCACACCTGAGTTTGGTTTTGTGACAAGAGGTTTTCATCAAAACTAAGTGGATAGGAAAGAAACACTGCTTTCACTCATACTAAATCTAAATGTTTTGTTGTATCAAAAAAAAAGTAATAACCAGAGTTCCTTTGTTGATACTACCTATTGATGTTGACATAAAATGGCTAAAAACAAAATATTGAATGAACATGGAGTGAAATGCTTTAAATGTATCCTCGATGGGCAACATGTTTAAATTTCAAAGCTATGGTACACATAGTTACACAAACATGTACTTTAAATTAGAGACAGGCACGCAGAAACAGACAGTAAATTATTGACTGGACTCACGTCTCTCAGTTGATCTTGCACCAAAGCCAAGTCTGCAGGAGGTAACTGTGCATTCTGTGGAGAGAAAAACACACTTTTGAAATAAACACAAGTCTGATAAATACACTCTGGTGTAGCTGTCTATGTGTTTTGCACCAAAAAAACAAAACAAAAAACAGTGTGTGCTACTGTCTGCCACTATGCCTTTTTTTGTTATTATATATGGTTATTCTAGAAAGTGCTGTCGCCTTGAAAAATTATTTGAGCTCAAGTAAAATTACAGACAGTACTGAAGACTTTTGGTCTGAAATTCCACAAAACAATTCTTATTTGACATTAATCCAAGATCAATGAAATGACAACACATATGAATGAACATGACTGTAAATGTGCCAGTGTTAGCCCACTGGCAAATTTACAACTGCAGTCCTTCAGCAAGATATTTCAAATCCTAGTTCATGCTGTTATTCGTGTCTGTTTGCCATCAGTTTTCTGGGCACTAAAAGCCGCAGGTTTGCCACAGGCTTTAAATCACTCGCAGGGCTTGCTGGTTTAAATTATTCATCTTCTTAATTTTTAATAATGCAACAAAAAGCCATGCGCCCACTAATGGCCACAAGATCCAGGGCACCATCACTAGGGCCAATTCCTCGACCATCCTTCCCCAGATGAAAGTCAGGGTCAGGGTGACAGAATTATGAGATGACTGATCCCACCCAACGTCTAAGCTCAAGCTAAATCTTCACAGCAGCAAGAACAGGCATCTAAACGATCATCTCTGTGCTAAGGCTCTGTGAGCTCTTACACCAGCAGACAAGCAACACGAGCTTGTCAACTTTTTCCAGATGGATTTAAACGTATGTCCCATGAGCTAAGCCCACTAATAGCTTTTGTGAATCCAAGGATAACGAGGGTAAACGTGGGTAAGGGCCTGTTGGACAGATTATTTCTAGTAAATGTGAAAGGAGCTAGGCCAAGGGCTTGGAAAGTGCACAACATTCCTGTAAAATTACCATTAAGACATAACGATAAGGAAAGCCACTCGCAGTGAGAGCTGAAAGCCACTGATATCCAAAAGGACTACATGTCTACAAGTACCAAGGATTCCTATTCATGTGTATACATACTCCATGTTTTAATACTTTCCAACAAAAGTAGTGGCCTTGAAAACCAAAGCAGGCGTTATGTAAGCAACCTGAGAATATTTAGATTCAAATACAGTATTTCCAGCTTTGTGGTGACCTTTATGAGGAATAAAAAAAAAAAAAGCATCTTTATCTTTCTCGTAAAAATCTCCACTTTACTTTCTTTAAACACTCCTATTCTTACGGTTCTAACGACGGCTAAAAACCCCCAGCAGGACTACATTTTGGTAACACTGTTTTAAATATTGAGAAATATCAATGATAATAAGTCTATAGCTTTTGGCGTTAACGTGAAAAGGTTATAATAATTAGAAGTGTAGCAACTACGGTACATAAATCAATCATTCATAAGAGCAAACAAGACGTGTTTTATGTTAAAATTTCTTCACCCTAACCGATACTGAAGATTAAGATGAAGAGACATACTATAGAGGGAGAGCTCCTGGAAAAACTGGGTGAAAATCAGGACAATGAGGTGGATTCTTTTCTTCTCTGAATTAACTTTGAATTAATTTGAATTGAGCTTCATTATTGCCCCCAAAAGCCCATAGGTACTGTATGTGATCTCTTGAGTCTTCCGCCATTCGAATTCCCGAAGTACTCACTTTGCCACTTAAGCCTTTGCCGAAGCCAAGGAGAATCCTGATGGCCGCTTTCTAAGAATGCAGCAAGGAACATGCTAAAAAAAAATGCATCAAAGTGTCAAAGGGCTGACTGGGAATCAGTCAGTGCTGCCTTTTGATGAGGAATGAGAGCCTAGAATTGTGGGGGACCCAAGAGGCAACCACAGATTAACAAAAAGCTCTTGCACTGATGATTGTGATGATGATATTGATTATACAATCCTACAGACAGTCTGTCACTTGGTCAAAGTTATAATTTTTCCTTTTACAAAACCACTGTTAAGTGATGTGTTATTATACAGGTATTTATTGCAAAAAAACACATTTACAATGCTTCATTTTGAATGATGCATTACTTGCATATTTCATTACAACAAATTACCAAGGCTGTTCCACAGAGAAGGTCAGCTGCTGAGGAAAACAATCAGAGGTCACACAATACCACCTAGTGGATGATGGAATAACTTCACCTGCATTTCCAAACAAGTCAGTCTCCTTGCATGCAGTAGAGTCACCGTAAAAACATTCTTGTCAAATGTACAATAAACCTATTAATATGAACATATCAGTCTTAGGTGTACTAGGTAATGATGTGAACCGCTAACATGACTATTCAAAAACCGGCCCAAGCAAGTAGTTAATCAGACACATCTTAAAGCCAACTACATTATTGGAACAGTACATATTCCCCAATTAAGAAAGCTAGTTGTGCGCAAGAGACAGAAAACATTAATGGCAGTGCCAACTTTTTCAACTAATCTTAACATTTAGATAGATAGAGAGGCTTTAAGTTGGTCACCTGTGTTTCCAGGGACTGGCACCGGGTAGAAACAGTGACCAGCTGGTTTTTCAGGTTCTCCGTCTCCTGCAACAAGTTCTGGAACAACATGTCTCTCTGCTCAGCCTCCTTCCTCCGCTGCTCCAGTTGGGCCTGCAGTGATGCTACCACCTGAAATACACAGCAAAATGAAGTAAAGTAACCATGTGAACCAGATTTTGTAACCTTTATTTATGCAGAGACAGTTTGCACTTCTCCAAGCAATTATCTGCTTCACACAAATGACATGGCAGGCGGTCTGCTGTCGTTGCACACTGAGCAGCTCTGTTTTTAGCACTTTTGCTGATGAAAGTTAATGAGAAAGAGGCAAGTGTGATTTAATCACATTACACAAATTCGCAATGTCAAAAAGCCGGTGTTCCATTTATCAGCGTGCCATTTCCAAGTTTTACCCTGATGCCGTTCTGACTATACTGAATAAAAAAAATGATTTCTGCCACAATACAAAAGAGATTTCACAAGGATAAGCAACAATCTCAAACAGATAGCATCAGTTTCTCTAGCAGTAATAAGGGCATGAATGCTAATTCATACACAGACCCACTAGAGTGAAAGATAGGTGTTTTATAAATATCAAGTGAACAGCATAAACACCATGTGTTAGTATGTTTTTGCTGGCTGTCTAAACTTCACTTAGCCGAGTTGCTGTCAAAATGGCATAGAAGCTTTTCTTTGTGCCCCCCCCCCCACAACTGGCGCCTCAGTGGAATTGTAGTCTGATTTATTTCCTTTCTGACAGTTGTCTGCTGCCAGCAATACATATGCCACCAATACAATGCCACAAATCTTCACAAGTTGAGGAGTACTCTCAAAGACACTGCTGTAGGTATATCTCCTAACCCGGGCCAGAAAACTGCTTCCTCAGGGTGTCCAACTCTGTGTTTAAATGTGTCCATGTTTACAGAGGGCTGCTAGACGGATATAGGAATGTGATTTTTTTAAACTATATATTTCTGCAGAGATGTGTCATGTGTACATACCTCTCCTCCTCTAGCTGTCAGCTGCTGTCTCAGTGTTTCTAGCTCCTGCTCTTTAACAAGCAACTGCTGATTGTTTCTCTCTCGCAGCGTCTCAAGGGAAAGAATCCTCTGAAATAAACACCAACACCAGACAACATATGCACATTAAAATACAAAAAAAAGACAAACAGACATGCAGGAAATTCTGAAGGTAATCTTGAAATTACTCAATACCACCCACAAAACAAACACTTCCTTCACCTCTAGCAGCTTGCTTTTGTCGGACTCGGGTGGTTTGATGTGTCGTTTGGCCAGTTCATCAATCTTTCTCCTGAGGTGAGCATTCTCCTTCCTGACTTTCTCCAGCTCCGCCTCAGCCTTGGAGGTAGAGCTGTTGGATTTGAAACCCAACTTGGTGGCGATGCTCTCTTTGGCACCTTTAGATGTCATGTCTGCTTTGTCAGTGTTGACGAAGTAACCTGGATTCTACAAGGAAACAAGACATTTCAAATACTGATGGGTCTCGCCACATATTAAGTTTCAACTTGACAGAAATCAATTTGAACAATAATCAAACTGAAGGGAAAGTTCAAAACACTAAACCATCATGAAACATGAAACAGAAATACTAAACTGCGGGCGTACAGACGTATTGAAAATTGACATTAATATTATCGTTAAATTATATTATGCAACAGAACTTACATGGTATTAGTGTAAGTTGAGGGAAAAATAAACACATTTGTCAAAACATGACCTTTTCCAGTCATTGTAAATTAACTTAACCTTATTTATCATCATCTTTCCACATCATTTTATGTTATTTCAGTTATGTAACGTTAAATTAAAACTGACAGCTCTTGGAGGTTAACGTGCCATAATAACGTTAACGTTACACCCTTACACCTGCCTTTACTGTAGCATCAGTTGAGCTTTTAACAAACTAACGTTACATCGTCTTAATTGCAGGCTTGTCTATTTTGAAACAGTACCATGAAAACAAAGATTACTGGCACGGATAAAAACGACACATTTGATACTTACGGATAAAACGAACAAAAGATATCCCCTGAAACAAGCCTGTTGGTGACAAGACCGTTTACCAACCAAACTGCTTTCGTTTCCTCAAGTTTGAATTGCAGCGCGTTGACGTCATATCCGTAACGTGTAGTGGGGTGCGTATGTTTACGTAATCCGGGGTGTCTGGAAAGACGACATAGTAGGCGGTGCAGTGCATAAAACACAGCGATTTTAAAGTTCTCCGCAGAGGTAATTTAAAATGTTATCATTACATCCTATTTCCCTTTACTTAGGAAGCTGCTTTTTCCCAGCTTTTTCTGGTCTTCAGTGACTGATTAATCTGTCACGCCGGACTGTCCGTTGCACATGATGAAGCGAACAGATAGACAGGGACCCTGGTTCAACTCGGTAATAACAGTCTATTTCCTATGCAACCTTTATCATAAATGACCATTTTATGGAAATTGCGCTGCCAGGAAACAGGTTAATGTAAGTCTGTTTCCTGTGTGGTATTTAATAATGGCAATCACTGCAATCTATTGCTAAGGAAGTTCTGAAGGCAAGTGGAAAAATAGTGATAGTGATCCATTTTCAAAGGCTGATCTAAATAGCTGTGTCTCCTGTGTTCATGGCTTATTGCAAGTGAAAAAAGGTACCTTAAAGTTCCTTAAATTATTGTTTGTAAAATTATTGTAAAAAATCCTTAATTTCGCACAAAAGTTTTTACGCTCGCTTGAGGTGGTTGCTTAGTCGAAAAAGGGTAAATGCGCTAAATGGGAGATGGAAACTCTTTTTCCGAATAACTCACGTCTGATCAGCTTTTTCTGCTGTTGACGTCTTGCCCGGTTGTGCGGAGTTCTGCCTGCCAGTAGAAATTCTGCAAATGTCAGTAAATGTTGTGTGTATATATATAACATTTTTCTGAATAACTTTTGAGCAGAGAAGGTGACTTTTAGAGATTGTTTATCGTTCACACATTTTTGAGTGGCCTTTTGTTGTGGCCAGCCTAAGGCACACCTGTGCAATACCCATGCTGTCTGATCAGCATCTTGATATGCCACACCTGTGAGGTATGGATTACCTCGGCAATGGAGAAGTGCTCACTAACACAGATTTTGACAGATTTGTGAACAATATTTGTGAGAAATAGGCCTTTTGTGTACATAGAGAAAGTCTTAGATCTTTGAGTTCAGCTCATGATGAATGGGGGCAAAAACAAAACAGAACAGGTTTTACGATGTGATAGTATGTATTATCTTAATTAAATACAGGCAAGTATAATTTATGTTGATTTATGTTGCCTTTTAGTTTATGGTTTACCATTTACTATGTGTGCTTCCATGGGCACTTTCTTCCTCTTGAAGTCGGGGTAGATAGTTTTGCTCTGAGTTCACAAGTAGAAACTCCGAAGTACCGAATTGTCTTGAACGCAACATAATTCCGTAGGCTGTAGTTGTTGGTAGCCAAGTGCATGTTTTTCACTCATTAGCCAGCGGCCTAATTACTAACATCAGCATGTAGCACTATTTTTAGATTTAGATATTTAGATTTAGATTAGCGCTGATTAAAATATATTTGTAGTCACAAGAAATACATGACAGTATTGTTACAAAACTTGCAAATAAACAATACATGTACCTTGTGTTTAGTGCATAGCGAAATTGACCCTTCGCTAAGCCACGCCCCCCATAGTTACTGTTGCTAAGTCCGACAAACTGTCGGACCCACTGTTTATTACCGCACTCCCCCAAGAAATATTGTCTAATTTTTGGAAAAAACTATCTCTGAAAGAAGCAGACAGTTTTAAAGTTGCATCATGCATTTGAATATGCATATTCAGGCTGTCAAACTGAAGCCAACTGATCACAAAGTAAAAGTGAACCACCATATCACCTGACTATTGAGAAAGAGGACAACGATATTAAGGATCAACACAGTTCCTGTACAGCTGGGTAGGTCTCTGTTCACTATTACAATAATTAAAAAGCAGAACAGTAGTGCTTTATAAAGTTACATTCAGTAGTAGGTTAGCTAGAGTTAGCTAACTAACATTACATTAGAAACAATAGGCAGCCTACATTTTTCTGGATTTGTTTTAGGTTTTGGAAAGTGAATAAATCTTACTTCTCCTTTCGACCACTCTGGGTAGTGATTATAATTATTACAAGAACCCTATGAACAGTGTTTCAGAATCAGAAATACTTTATTGATCCCCTAGGGGAAATTCTTTTGTCACAATTGCACTTGTCAAAGGTAGATAGATAAAGAGTATATAAATATAAAAAATAGAAATATAATATAAAGGTGTGTGGGTATGTACAATATTTACATTATTAAGAATTATTATAGTGAACCAAAAAGGACAAGTGAATAAATAGCAGCAGAGAATATTGCACATTAATTATTAGAAAGGTAATATTGGACAGAAAATAGATAATGAGGTCTAGTTTAATAACTGACTAAGTGTCAGACACTTAAAGGGAGGAGTTATAAAGTTTGATGGCCACAGGCAGGAATGACTTCCTGTGACATTTAGTTTGGACAGCATCCTCCTCTCTGACACCACCGACAGAGAGTCCAGCTCCACCCCCACAACGTCACTGGCCTTGCGGATCAGTTTGTTGAGTCTATTAGTGTCCGCTACCCTCAACCTGCTGCCCTAGCATGCAACAGCAAACAGCATAGCACTGGCCATGTGCACTCCCAGGTATTTGTAATGACCATATCTTAGTGTTTGACCATATCTTGGAAAGTACGGCTAGAGAAAGCTAGAAAATGACTCCTTTTACATTAGAGTCAATGGAGTGCAGCCATGAAAGTGTCGGACCTCAGCTAGAGTGAGTCCTATACTGCGCTGTGATTGGCCAGCTGCGCGTTTGGGGCGTGGCTTAGTGAAGGGTCAATTATTGGGGTAGTGGTGCACAGCCTTTTATGGCCAAAATGAGTATTTTAACAACAAACACTTTTTTTTTTATTCCAGGCAAATCATTTTTTCCACCCATTTCACATATGAAAAGAAATCAAATTTAAGAAAAGATTATCTTGGCAAAACCTTTTTTAAGAAAATACATTTTTTCTCGCTTGCCTCTCAGGGCTTCCGTATATTGTCAAGGGATATCCTTAGAGATTCTAGCTGGAGTTATACTGCAAGGACAACAACAGGTTACCTTGGAGTCATTTACAAAATTTATGTTTGAAACCGGAATGTATATGAAGAATAATGTTCTTTTCTGGGTCAGAGAACAGATTTGTAATTCTAGCCTAGCTTACATAAATCATAGGTTTTCATCTAGGAGTGTGAGTTCTAAAAACACAGAGGTCAAGAGACTTGGTAGATGTGCTTTTTTTCCCATTGTGGAAAATGGTTGGATAATGTGGGCTAATTATGATGAATTTTAGAGTGTAAATGCTTTGCATGAGCTACACTTGGCTTACATTTGAATAACACCGAATACAAAATTTGAGTTCAGGCATGGGAGTTTTATTTTTTACAAGTGAGAAACTAATGACTATTCCTTTCCTAAATTAATCTTTGTGTCAAAAAATCAGAATCAACTCAGGACATGACCTTGATGTCCTCATAATTTTTCATCATGTCTTATCACTGCATAGAAATTAAACGTTGTGTGCTTAGCAAGTCGGGTGCTCTACTTTGCAGTGGTTACTGGTATGATGTTTTATATATTCTTCGTACATGTAAGATCAGGGTGCCAAGAAAACTAATCAAGTAAATTAATAGCATTTCTTAACCATCTATTTTCTTCAACCTATTGTATCCAACTGATATATGCACTCTAATCAAAAGGCAATTTATTATTGTTAGGGAAATTATTCATTTTTCCAAAGATGCTTTTCTTTTCAAAAGCAGTAAACCGAGCATCTCACCTTTACAAGAATGTACTTTCGGCCTGGACAATGTGTGTTTCTATTCCATTAAATGTTTCACTACAGGTGAGGTTGGGCTGGTCTTCTTTGGTGCACTTTCTGTTCAGGTTTGTAGTTGTCGCCTTATTTTTTCCATTTACACATTCAGCCAGAGGGGCATTTGAGCATATAAATAACTCCACTAGTGGCACAAGTAATACATTTCCAACCAAATGCTGGTCCTAAATGCAATACAGTTCCTTTATGTTGAAAATATCATTTCACTGGGCTTTTATGGACTGTGGAGAATCTTTGCAAATCTGATAAATGTAAAAAGCCCTTTGTTTTGTTTGTGTGCAAAGAAAGAGTTTGGTGTTGAAAATATCGTCCTCACTTTCATTAGAGGACAAAATATGTCAGTGTTTCAATATTACAGATTTGATCTGGTGAAAACTACAAGTAAAGACATGATTTTTATTTGACTTACTCTCTGGCTGCATTAGATATTTTCTACACCTCTCTGAGGCTTTGTTGTAAACACAATCAATCCATTGTTTTTAAGTTCTTCTGACCTTGCCTCAAAACCTTCAACAGAGGTAGAAATTATTTTATAAAAAAAGTTTAAAACTGGCAAAGAGGTCGACTTTATTTGGTATTCCTCAGATGAAAACTGCTTGCGGTCAATAGTGTTCCTGTCAGTGGCCTTGGTGTAAATAGTGGTTGACAATTGTAAACTGTGTGTACTATAATATCAAAAGTATTATTATATTCAGAACTGCAGTTCATATCAAAAGTGAGAGTTGGCTTCAAGTTGTATTGTAGGGGGTCAATGTTGTACGTGATACTTCTCAAATTGGCAAAATTGCATTCCTTTTGGGACATATGCATAAAAGTACCATATAGGTGGGGAAAATGTCTGGCCAATGTAATTTTGTTTATTTGAATGGCAAAACATACAGGCTACAGAGTATGTATTTGTAAAACATGTTAAGATACTTTATACCTTTTACCTATCAGTAAGTTCCTAAATTGCAGTTCTAAACCTCCACTAACTGTTCATAAAGGTAAACACCGATTTTGTTTTAAATGGTTTCACATATTTTATTTTTCATTTGAAATTGAGTCAAAAGTAAGTAAATTCATGAAATTACAAACCTGTTATTGTCATTCTGATTGGCGCTGTCCAGCAGTAACTCCCAGCTCAAGTACAACAACATGGATAAGTATAAGCCCTTCTCATGGCTGAGCCAGTAATGGCCTGCTTGGGCAAAGGGCATCCCAATATACATTTTGTTCTTGTATCATCAAAGCAAGGTATCTTTAACTCTGCTCCCTGGAGAGAAGCAGAGAGACACCAAAGCCCCAGAGGCAGCTCTCACACGGTAAAGGTGGGAAAACTCTTCCTACCAGGTTTGTCCAGCTAGCTAATTAAACACTGCAGAGCGACAACAGCACGAAAAGCAACATGTCACCAATTGAAACTAAGTATGAAACCTGTAGAAAGAGTATAGTTCATCTGGACAGCACAATGTTAGAAATATCCCCCCCCCCCCCAATTTCTTCATTGATTCACGGAGCTGCCAGATTCTTGTCCTGGCCCTGGGTTTCTCACTAGGACCGGGGAGGAGCCGGGCTCACAGATCAGTCTCCTGGCGAGCCAAGTTCGCATCATCAGCAGAGCACAAGCAGCTCTGCCACTTTGCAGCAGACGTCATGCTGCCCTGCATCACTTACTGGCCTTGCTCCTATGGCCTGGAGCTGGGTCGCTGACCTGTGAGAGGCGTGTTCTGTCATGGCTTACATTAGCACTGCACCGGCAAGGCATACAATCTATCCAAGCTAGAGAGCTTTTTTTGCCCTGCAGAGAGCAATAATGTATAAATTAAAATCAAATCAACTTGATTACATCAGATCAGATGAAGCTTTAATGAAATCGGGCTGCAGCGGTGTTTTGCTTGTTCTCCTGTGATGCTATATTTTCCTCCCACATTCAAAACACAGAGGTCAGGTGGGTTGGACATTCTAAATTGTTCATAGGTATTAATGTGAGTATCCGTCTAGACAGGTAGTCCGTGCACAATGTGTCCCGGGCTTGTGTGCTGGGATAGGTTGATGCCCCCGTGACCCTGAATAGGATTATGTTAAGTAACAGACAATAAGCATTCGCAGACCAACAACTTCAGCTCGGAAATATCAACAGAAGAATGGAATTAATACAAAACAGAGATTTCAGCATGTGCAAACCTACAGCAGTACTACAGCAATCAGCAGCAAAATGTCATAAAACAAAGTGATTTATATTCAATTAGTATTTCATTATAATATTTGCCATTTTACCATGCAATGACAGTTCTGTTCTTCTCCCTCAGTATGTGTGCTTCCTTCATGCATGTAATGGAAAACAGGTGGGCACCCTGTAGGCCATCGGAGTTGATTGCTACCTCGTGATTGGTCTTCTGGATGAAACCCCCAGCTGACAGCAATCTTTCTCTTCACTCTCCTACTCCCAACCATGTGCCAGTTTAGAGTGTTGTTGTGTGAAACCCCTTTGTAAGTAGAAAAAACCGCAGCTTAGTGATTTTGAATGTTTGTGGAAACTCTGTGAGGTGAAGACCTCAATTCATTGACCTTAGCAATTGTTTGCTGTAAACAGATCTTTGTAAATAAGGATTTGGATATATTGAGCACTTGGTAGCAGATTAATTAAGAGTGAGAGGTTATTTTGTGCACAGCTCATCTCTGAAGATAAAATAAAACTGATACTTTGCAATTTTCCAGTGTTGAACTGGCCTTACTTAGGAGTGGGAAGACACCTAATGTTATGTCTAGGTTGCCCTGGGACAGGGGACATAATTATGATACAAAGATTTCTAGATGTAACTCTTGGATGTGGCACATCAGCTAGTGCTCACCATAAATACACACCGACATGTATGGAAGAGTGAACAACAAACAAAATCATGTCTTTAACAAATAAAAGAATGAGATGGCAGGCTGGTGTTGAGGAAATAAAGACTTGTAAAGACACTGACTGTATTGACTGTTTCAAGTTCATCTTGCCACTGTGATCCACCGACTGATCAGTCTGCCTTTTCAGACTGAAATTGAAAAATATTAAATGTTGGAGCTGCATAGTTCTATTAAATTGCTGACTTAAATTGCTGACTTTTCCTGAGCATACTTAGAATCTGTTTTTTTGTTTATTAATTATTTAAAATAGTATCTCTAATTAGTTTCCCAGCTTGACCAGGCACCTCAGTTAAATATTTATTTTTATGACAGGGAAGACATCTGACACACTGGTTGATTTTCACGGCATGGGTGCATTAAAGAAAGAAGGTAACAGTGATCTTAAGATGCATCGATTATAATTTTGACACTAAAAGTCCTGAAAGCATATTTCCTTAAATCCTTAAAGCTTCTTTCTACGAGTAGTGAGGTCCTAAGTGAAAACGCTTGTCTGCTAAACAGTTTTTCTTCTTTCTTTAGGAGGTTTGTGCTTATCTCACTGGTTTGCTATTTTCAATGTGTTATATACCTGAAATACCTGAATGTAAAATTGAATAGTGTAAAAACTAATCTACACATCCCACAACTGCAAAGCTGGATTTTGGACTCCAATGTGTTTCATTGTATTCATTTATTAAATTTTTACATCTTGTAAGTTTATGGTATCCTTGTATGATCACTTTTAAGGATCACTAATTGAAAAAACCACAATGGTTGCATTGGCTTAAAGAACATCTGGTTTGGGGCACACATTTCATCAAAGATGTTCCTAATTCTTAATTAGTGTAGCAAATAACCTGGAAGGGACGGATGATGTTTTCTATACATGAAAAGGAAAAAAAACCTACAAATCAGAACATTAGCAGTGGATTAATCAAGCAAATCAGGTCATCACTACTCATTTACACCAATTAATGCATTCATAATCTTGTCATTTAGGTACATCTTCAGGCCTTATTAACCATAATATCTACTATAAATGCAATACAAAGCAATTGAACGTGAATATTAACAAAACAAAGCATTATGACAGAGCGCTAGTGAAAATATATGCATGGAGGTGGCTGTGGCAGAGACTAATATAATAAATAATTGTTACTTTATTTCTTTCTCCTTGGTCATCTCTTATCTCAGTGCAATTTTCTCTCACATCATCTCACACTCTGTGCCCCCCCTTGCATTGCTTTTGCTCTCACATCTTTCCCTTCCCTCCATCTCTCTCTCTTCTATGATGCCTGAATGACTTTCCACAAAATTGCAAAAATGTTCATTGGGCAAGATCTACTAAAGACTGCAACTAGGATTGAAACAAAGATATTCTGCAGTCTTTTTTTCCCCAGCCACTGAAATAAATACACACCATTTAGTGCAATAACATATCTCCTTGTCCTCTACATGAATGCCCGTGTGACATTTGTTTATTCGTCTTGTGTCCACACCTCCTCATTTTCTGTGTGTCCTTGTGAACTCACTGGTCTGATTTCAAACCTTCTTGGTCTAATGATTAAATTATTGCTCTTCACCCTCCACAAAACCAGCCACAGCCATGCATGTTATGACCCACTGTAAACACTGACTAACCAGAGTGGAGGAGAGCAGAGCGAGATATAACTCAGACCGTGAGTTTGCAATCTATTAAGGGCCTAATAGATATTCCCTGGGCATCTGTGTTTCAAGGAGAAATAAAACCTATTTTCCAAACCCTGAAAGCTTGATTAAATGGTCCACCAATGACGTTAGGAAAAGACTGGGATGGATATTTTTGTGTTACCATAAAATAAACATCCAGTATCCCACCAGTGTAATAATCATGTTCAACAGAAATACTCATCACAAAATGTAATTAATGAACAACCAAATCCTGCCAAGCCCAACTGATGGATTCCAGGCTTGATTTCCCCATGCTGCTCCATGGTGGGCAAATTTGACCAAGATAAGGCTAATGGACTGTTCTGCTCTCACAGAAAAACGAAGAGCACACTGTAGGAGAGTTTTTCCACATTCGTGGGAGGGCGGCACGGTGGTGCAGTGGTTAGCACTGTCGCTTCACAGCAAAGTCGTAGGTTTAAACCCCGTTTGCCCTGGCCTTTCTGTGTGGAGTTTGCATGTTCTCCCCGTGTCCGCGTGGGTTCTCTCCGGGTGCTCTGGCTTCCTCCCACCATCCAAAGACATGCAGGCTAGGTTAATTGGTGTCTCCAAAATTGTCAGTGATAGTGATTTCAAATCAGAAAACTATGAGATTCCATAAACAAATGTTGCAAAAATGAACTGGTTATACTGGATTCACCAAAGTACAGACATAGTCATATGGGCAAATAGATTGTCAAATGAGTTACATTCATGCCAGGTAGAAACTAAGCATCACAAATGAAAGATAAACTTTATGGTCCAATGGGAAGTACAGCACCAAAACATACCAATAGTCCACAAGAGAAAACTTAAAAGTAATATATATTATAGTTAACCATAAAGTAACAGTTTTAGCAACACATAAGCCCTAAACAGTTGGTATAGACTAGTGACTAGCTCTGTTAGCAGTAAACTGATCACAGGAAAGCAGAAAGAATCTCAACTGAAACCAAATGCTGTTGGCACGCCTATGAATTGTAACAAAATGTTAAAGAGGTGGTTTTGGCTTTTTCCTTCTCCTTTATTGAGTCATCTCTTTTTTGTGCATGTAATAGGTTTGCAAAGTGAAAAAGCCCAAAGTCCACCCCAAAGGGAGTTCCCATCTCCCACAGAAAACACTGCTCGGAACTGCCTGATAACACCTCGTTTGTAGTCCAGCCTTTACTTCCCTTTCTTGTGATGTCAGTGAAAATGTCATAATGCTTGCCGAGCAACTAGTCCAACATGCCCTTTGAAACAGCGGTGGAAAAACAGTGTGCTGCAGCACACACCTCTCCTCTCCCTTCCAAACACTAGCTACCCTCCAGGCAGTCAATGACAAAGTTGTTACTGTGATGTAGAGACAGAGCTCAGTTAAAACTTTATGGATGAAAGACACTTGTTACAGATTAATAACTCACCACTCTGAAACTCTCGCTCCAGTCCAAATTGCCAACCTGGTCAGCAACATGTAGCCTACAGCTGAATCAAAGCTGTTTACGGTCTTTTCGCTGATCCGCCTTTCTCTGCTTCTGATTGGGTAGTGGTCCTTAACTAGGAAGTGCGCATGTGCAACTCCCAACAAAGATCATTTAGAGACAAGGGGTGTTTCTCAAAACCAAGAATGGACGTGTTCTTGGGGAGAACGTTCTTGCAAGTCATTCTTGGAAGAATGAACTTGCAATGTCACGAAAACACTGCTGACGGTTTGAGATGATGCGTTCTTGCTGGCACAGAGGCCACATTGCTCTAATTATTACAACAGCCAGGCTTTATCCCCGCAAACTAAAAGCTCAGAATCGGGTTTATTGTACGTTTTAACTTACCAAGATATATTTGCACATAAAATAAAATACTGTGACCACAACTCTACTGTACACTAGCAATGTAATGTCTACTATAATAAAGCAAAGACAGTCCCCTTTCATACCATTTCTTTCCGAAGTTTCACAAGACCAGATTTTTTGTACATCAAGATGTTTAAGTTAAAATCTTAAAAAATTACTCAGAATGTAATGACAGAATAACAGCGGCACGAATGTTAAAACTATCCTACAGCTGTGGGTCTTTATTCTGCCGTTGTTGCTGGACTCTGCTGTGTTGGCTGCAGTGGTCTGCATGTCTGAGGGTTCTGTGAGCTGATCTGGCCGGCCCGCCAGCGTCCCCCCGCTGACTGGAGCGTCACAACTCCGAAAACATTTGAGCACATTTTCAATTTGCCATCATTTTTAGTAAAACTGCTAGTATTCGACACCTACATAGTTGATTTCTTGCCTCAAACCTTCTCAGAAGTAGATTTAGTGATAGTAATAAACATCCTCTTGGCCTCGGCATCTTTCAGCCCCTTGCTTGAATGCTGAAATGAATGCTGGGATATTTGTGCCGTCAAGTTCACACGAGTTACCAACCGATGCATCCTTGGTAAAATGGGCGTGTCAAGAACACTTCCGGATTTTTAACCGTTCTTGCCAAAATGCAAACTTGTGTATTGGACAGTACTTGGGCCACAAAAGATGATGTTTCACAAGGACACAAGTACAGACAACACAGATTGAGGAAGGCCCAAGATGCATCACTCCATAGCTAAAATTAAGCCTTCAACACAGGGTGAAAAGAGGAGCTGCAGCAATGTGCACTATGAAAAAGAGTTTTGAAAATTAAACCATGTAAAACCTGTTCTGGTACAATCCCTAAACAGGATTTTGAACCTGAAAATGAGGAATACTACAAAAATGATAATTATGGGGGAAAAAAAAAAGAAAGAAAAAAATCCAGTGCACAGAAAGCAAGCGAGCAGAGAAGTTTAAACAATTAGCTAAAAGTAGCCTACAGGATTTATGGTTTAAAGAAAAGATGTCTAAAAGTAATTAACAGTAAACAGCTAATCTATTGGGAAACTGGCAAAATAGCTTAAATGTAATGTTGTGGTGTGGACAGAGTGGACCCAGACGCAACGCTTAGGATGAACAGGTTTTATTTACGGAAAAGGGGTTGAGGGAGTGGAGGTGAGGGAGAGGCAGATGCCGGAAACACAGGCAACCGAGGAGACTGAGACAAGGGAGCCGGGAGGCACCGGGGGCCGAGGAAGAGAGGAGGCACGGGAGAACTGACCGGGCAGGTTGTTGGAGTGTGGTGGCAGGCTGACTGGCTGGGCACGGGAAGAGCCGGGGAGGATGCCGTGGAGGAGGTCCAAGGGAAGAGGGCAGGGTGGTGAGCCCAGCTGAGTTGACAGGAGACGAGGGTGAGTGAACCTGGGGGAAGACAGACAGACAAGGTTAGACACAGGGACAAACCAAGAGTAGGGAAACAGCGATTAAGCCCAAAAAAAGGTTTGAGGCAAACAGTGACACCAGGTCTGGAGCAACAATGATCAAGCAGGGGTTGACTGGAGAACCGGGGTAGAAGTACTGTCGGAGATGAGGCTGATTGCTGGCAGGTGTGGCAGGCAGAGGAGGTGGCTGACGAGATGCAGGTGCAGGTCATTGGCTGGGCTCAGGAGCGGAGGGAGAGAGAGAGGGAGAGCACACACAGGGGGAAAGGAGGAGACACAAACAGGCAGGCCAAAACAGCAGGGGAAACAGAATCACAAGCAAAAAGGAGAAATAAACAGGACACTCACCGTCAACCACCACAACATGTAATGCATATATGACTGACATAGTTAGCCAGTTTGACCAAACCAACTTAATAGTGACAATCAAATAATTAATAGTTTTAAATAACATAGAGTTTAAAACCATTTCTGGGACTGTTGGGGTATAAAGTATCAGATGAAAACGACTGGGAACCACTCATTTGTGGTATCATCTGCAATGGTAAATTACCTGTGTTGTTTTGTGTAACATGTTCACATTCATAAAATTCAAAACTCTGACGTGTATTCTGGATCACAATCAACCCTGCTCAGGGCTGCCCATGAATTCATCAGAAGCCGGTTACTCTATGGTTTCTACTGCTCCTCAGCAGCTCCCCAGAATGTCTAATAAGCAGCAAACGTAACGCAATCAAGTGAGTGGCATCTGTGATCAGTCCTGTCAGCAGTCAGAAAAGAGGAGTGTACATTGGCACAATTGGCTTGCCCTTAATACTGAGAAGTGTGCTCTTCCTGCCAAAGCCAAGCACTCTTCACTGATACAAATTGAAGATAAATACATTGAAATATCACAAAAGACCAAAGATCAAATATTAAGCAAAAGTAATTATACTCATTTTATTCAGTTAAATTTTTCCCCTCTTTGTCTGAGGTGAGTCAACTTACATCATATGAAAGGTGAACTAAGGACCTCTGTGTCTTCATAATTTCCCTTTTTTCTTCATTAACAACTTGGCCCAAAACCTTTAACTTTTTCTCCTTTGCAAAATTGTGGTGGATCATCTCACATCATATGAATGGTGATCTGTCTTAGGAACTCTCTGAGGCAAAGTTTTTAGTCTTTTAAGAGGATGAAAGATTATTCTAAGATTCTTGCTATAGTCAAGAGAGTGCTTAAGCAGTCGACATCATTAGTGTAAAGAATGTTCATCCACATCAGACTGTGAGTCTTTGCCTCCTTCCACAATCACTGATGTCTCTAAGCCCTCTAGTCTGACAAACCTCTCCCACTCTGAACAAATGTTGGTCAAATATTTGGCCATAATCCTAATAATAGGGAGCAAACTGAGCTCCTTGGTTTGCATGTGCTGAAAAAGACAGAGACCCCTGTGACGATGAACATGAAACATTGTGCTGAAATACCAACACCTGTTGTCCAAATGAGGTATTTGCAATTTTGATGCACCCTGAGGCTGGATTGTGCTCAAAACATCTCATTAAATGAAAGTCAATCATGCCAAGGCTGGTCAACTTCACGTTAAACTGTTCATCGGGATGTTTTATCCTATTTTACCGTACAGATATATATATTTACATTACATGACATTTACATTTATTCAGGTGGCACACCTGTTGAGCAACTAGGGGTTAAGTGTCTTGCTCAGGGACACACTGGTGTCTCACAGTGGATTTGAACCCGGGTCTCTCCCACCAAAGGCATGTGTCTTATCCACTGCTCCAACACCACCCCATATCCTAGTCCATTTGTATGTAATTTCCACATATTTTCCTGCTTTGTTAGCTAATACTTTAAACCTCAAACGTGATACTGAGGTGTTTGATGATATTAAAAAAAACATTCCACTAAAATGAACATTTACCAGGTGCCTGTTCTGAAGCAAAAGCACAAGTATACACAAGTTACATCAAATAAAGAAACTGGATTCACTGCAGCTACTCTGATATTTATTACATCTGATTGAACCTGGGGGGTAGGCATTAAATTACCTGTCGTCTCATCGACACATCATTATGGAAATCAGTATGTAGTTATAAGTTCATCTCTTTCACTAGGCCAGCCGAATTTATCATGAGTGTAAATCTTTGTGTGTGCTGACTTACCATTACTATTTGAGCAGCTGCCAAGAATGTGCAGATGCAGAGCACCTGAATACTAAATCTGCTACTACATCAACATGAATATGTGCTGGGCTTTCTTTAGGCTGGTCAAAATACTGAATCAAACATGCCTATAAAGTCTATTGAGTATGCTTTCTGTACATGCAGAAGATGTATAAAGCTGTAACTTATTGCTCACTTATTGGTGAAACTTGGGTGAACTTTGATGATAGCTGTTTAATGTTACATTTGCAATACTAGCACATAACTAGTATTAACACACCCTGGCTTATCAGTCTTGCAGCTGGTCTGAAGAGCTTTAATTATAGACAGACAGCCTCACTAATTATGCATGAAAGCAGTAGCAAACACATTTTTTTCACTTGATCTTTCTCTTTCTGTTCCTCCCCAAGTCTTCTCCTCTGCCTTCTCTGGCTGAGATAGTCTTCTCAGTGCACAGGACATGCTTAAAATCTATGGAAGTAGTCTATGCTGACACACTAATCCTTCATTTGTGATTACATACACGTGTGAGGTAGCAAGAAATATGAATTTAAAAGCCTGCCTGATAGTGGCACAAAAGAGAACCATTAGGTGTGGGCTAGAGTCCATACAAGCACAGATGTACAGTATGTGGTGTGTAACTCAACCTTAATGCATAAAAAATGAGCACAGGATCTGAGAGGAAACATTCTTATTTGAATTTAGATTTTTCATTTTTTTTTTCAGGTGTTCTCAGCTTAAACCTAAAATTGCTTGTTATAGTTCTTCCATCTGGATGTTTAACTTTTAGGAGGAAGAGTAGTGGATGTGAATTTAAACTCATCCATTAAATTTGGCGGCTTTGGGACATATGGTCTCTGAGCTTCAGAGTTTTTCCCCCTGCTGTCTTCTGCTCAAAGAACAAATACTAATAAAGCCCAATATAGTTTCAACAAGTATGTCGATTGGACATGACAGACAGCAAGACTCTCGCTATGTCATTATCACACTCAACACAGTCACAACTTTACATCAGAGCAATGCAACTAAATTGTCAAGAACTTCCCAATTTGATAGTACTCTGAAACTGCACTGTTTGAATCACTTAGGATTTGTTCTTGCTGTAGGCAATTCAGATTTGTTTCTCAAATCAGATCTTTAAGACAGACTGTGTGCACTGTTCTTTGCAAATGATCAGATTGGATAGTGTTCAGGCATTACCAACATACAGTATCTGTATGGGTTGCTGTGATAACAACTTAGGCATCAGTAACTATGTACACTGGTGGTGCTGAAGCATGAGAAATGGATACCCACCATCTTGCCCTCCAAACAATCGCGCTGTCAAGTTGAGGCGCAGAACTGCTCTGTTGCGCCAGACAAACTCAGCCACGGAGGAGTTCTGCAACGTGATTCTGCTCAGTTGCTCTGGGTTGGATCCTGTTCAAAATCAATCTGGATACAATCTGAATATGCAAAAAAATGGATCTGGGAGACAGTCTGAAGAAAGCCTTAAAGTGATTCCTCAAATTTCAATAGCAATCAGTTGGCCTAAGTACCTGCCTCCACTAACTGCTAGCAACTATTGTCAAAAGAGACAAAAAATGGTTTGAGGGTTTTTGTTTTTCTAATTTTAGAGAAGAGATTTTTGACAAACAACAACAAAATAGTTTTTTAAAACACCAGGCATTACAATGGAAATAAGTCCAGAACTTAATCGTTTTATACATATAATACATACATAAATATGTTGTAAAACAAACAAGCAAAACATTTTGATCATTTGAATATTTGCTATGTAAAGTGTATTCGAGCACACTGGCCCTGCCACTTTTCTTGTGCTTTAATGTCAGTTACAAGCCACCAAACCAAGTATGCAACTTAGGATTATTTCCATTATTGATCAACCTGTGGAATGTTTTCCCAATTCATTGATTATTGTATTAAATATATAAATCTGTCTGTAAAATTTCAGAAAAAGAGTGAATAATACCTATGCGACCAAAGTAACATCTTTAATTTCATTTTGCTCGACCAATATCTTTGAAACCCAAAGATATTCAGTTTACTGTATATAAAATATAGAAAAGCAGCAAATGCTCACATTTGAAAAGCTCAAACCCACAAATAACTTTTTTTTTCAACTGATCTATTCCTAAAACAATTAAGAAATTTGCAGTCCATTAATTATTTTTCCCAATCAACTCATTAATTAATTGACAGCACTGCTCTCAACCGCCTACCTGAATAGTCTCTGTCACATGGATATACTGTTACTATGTTGGGGAATCTTTGTACAGCTGTGTTGTTTCTGTCTCTAGATGCAGACATAAATGTACTCATCAACAACTTCAGATCGGTGGATGTTCCAAGATATCTCTTCCCAAATCAAACATCGTCCACCAGCTTAGTCTGAACCAAACATTTGGTATGATTTCATTGATAACACATCTGTTTGGCTGTGACGAGTAGGAAGATGTGTTGTGGGGAGCATCATCACAGCTCCAAAGTAGTAATATCTGATATCTTGCTAAATCACTACAGTTTTGGAACATTTCTGACACTTTTTAATCGCTCTCTTCTCTACCTGAGTTTCTCTAATTGGGTTATATGGAGAGTGACTCGAGCAGCTTTAAAAGTCTCCTGTGGGTTAAATATCTAATTATACTCTCCACAACACAGATCCCCCTTTATGAGAAATGCCTGACACATTTAGCAGAAAAAGTGAAACACTTAAAAATACTGAAAAGGTGAACAGACTGGTTAAGGAGTCTTTTTTTTGGCCGAACAGCATTTGAGTTTTACATTCTCCCACAGAACATGCTGTTAAATTGTACCTGTGTTATCGCTCATCCAGTTAAAAGCAGTGTTAAATTCTGAGCAAGGTAAGGCATTTTCATCATTAAAACTCCTTTTGGCACGTCACCAACTGCATACTCTCTATCAGCATGACTTTTTCCCTTTCCTTCAGGGTCAATTTTAAATTCCTATTTGTCAGTGCTCACCCTTGTCAGAATTGAAAAGATCATCAGAAAGATTAAGTTGCTGAGAGCAATTCTGTTATGGATACAAACATTGGTGAACTTGATTTCATCCAGCACATGTGTTAATATTTCTCGTCTTGTATAGAAAGCCTCATTCCAGCTGCTCCAGTGGCCATTAGCTTTCCAGAGAACAGGAACTGGTCACGAGTGTAGAGAAATGTGACAACATACAACAAAGAATATTAATTGGATATTAATGTAGAAGATGTAGTTTAAATTTTTGTATAGTTAATAATATTGTAAATATACTGTACAACATACAGTCAAGGAAACTCAGACATTGTATTGGATATTTTGTATCAAAATAGTATTGTACTTTATTTTGAAGTTGAAAAATACTGTAAAATACTCTGATTGGTGCTACTCGGTAATTTGCCCAGATTTGACATTAGTTGAGATCAGAAAAGAAAACTGATTCAGAACTGAAGAAGAATGTCAAGATGAAAAATGTGTAAGTTGCCAGTTCATTTTTTAGCATACAGTTCTTACTAATTCCTGTTAAGTTTTGGAGTTTGTTAAGTAGCCTAGGCTAAATCATTTATCAATTTACATTTATTTATGTTCTAACTACTTCTACTAACTTCTAACTAACTATTTGACCTGAGTAGCAGCCCTCACAGTTAACATTAGCTTAATACTTTCAGGTTATGTTAAGTTTTCGTTGGTTGTACATGAAAAAAAAAACATTTCTTTATTATGCCACAAAATGGTGTAACTTGAAGTTAAATGCACACGGGTGCTACATTGTCCTTAACAATGTTGTGCTGCAATGCCAGTAATCAGCAGGTTGTCAACCCATCCACCACTCGTGTTTGTTGTAGCTCAGATGATGCAAAGTAGGCTCTTCATTACTGAACACCAACTGACGAAATTAGGATACAATTATGAGTCATTTGCAATCTGTTATTTAAACATTGCACTGTTGGTTACTTTAAAACTAACCTTCATTTGGGTGATCACAGGGATATGTGAATATTTGTGAATATTACTATCTGCCTGTCAGATTTATCGCGCGGGAAAAGCTGTTGCTCTCAAACGTTGTCAACTTAATCCACTGAGTCAGTGTACTGGTGAAGTGAAAGATCAATAGATAGATTTCATGTTACCTTTGAAGTAACAGTAAAGTATTTTTGAAGTAAAGTATTTTTAGTATTTTTGAAATACAAAAGAAAAGTAGTGGTGCAGCTGGTGTATGTAAATAGAATGGCTCATTCTATGGTAATAAAAACAAAATGGTTCATTATGTAAGGTCTTTATACACCACTGAAAACATAGTTGTGCATATTACATTGCATTTCTGTCAATAGATCCTCCTAAATATTACACACTGAACCTTTACAATACATCTTACAATACATGTATTTTTGCCCAGCCTTAGCTAAAGGTCACCTGACCTTTTTTAATGAGGAGTTGTTTTATTGCTAAAGACTAGAAAAAAGGCATAAAACACCCTGGAACAAAATGAAGATAGCTGTGTTTTGTAACCGTTGTCATAATGAAACGGTTCTGTAGAATGTTAAAATGGACAATCCTTTTTAACGTAGCCTACATAAAGCTCTGTATAGTTGTGTCAAATTAACAAGCGGGGCAATAGCTCCACATTGATGAATACTGAACACATCATGCCATTCTCCATTTTCTAGACAACTTTATCTAAGAACATAGTTCTACCATTTTACACCCAAGAGGGACAATCTCAGTGCGGTCCTTAATCATTATGTGGTCACTGTCGTGTGGGAAAACCATACATTCACCTGCAGAGAACTCCAAATGGAGGCAGACGTGTCAGCTCTTTTATGTAGGGGACTATCACCACCAGCTCCTCTCTCATCTTGTCATCCCTCTTGCCCAGATTTCTGCCCTACATTGGCAGGCATTTTCCAGGCCTGTAGAAAATTCTCTGTGAAAAATGACCAGTAAGAGGAAATTAAAGAGAAAAAGAAATGACAGAAAGAGGTGAGACAAGTGCCTGAGGGGAGCAGATTCATTTGAATTGAAGATTAAGCTGACCAGAGTTTAAGCAAGCAAAGCACGCCTGAATTGTGAAGCAGGCGCTATGTGCAAGCATCTCTGCATGCAGCCACACACACACACACACACACTATTCTGCCCCAAACCTCACTGTCTTTCTCGCCAATATTCTTGTTAAGTACCTTACTGTTTGAACATTTTCTCTTTTTATATCTAAGATGAAAAGACTTCCCTTTGGACGTTTTCATAAACCATTCAATCATGCGATGGAATAATTCCTATGAGCCCAGTTAAAAGAACACTGAGCTAACGCTAGAGAAAACACACACTGATGGAAAAAGGCACTACCCTAAATTTTTGTGGTTTAGTGTCTGTGCAGTGCAGTGTGCCTCAGCCCAGATTCCCCAGTACAGTAAGTGTAGCACTCACAATAAAGTCAGAACCCAGCATAGTTCCTGTGCTGCCCTTCAAGACATTTTATTTTCACTGTCCTTTCACAGGTGACTTTCCTCATATCAGCCCCCAGCTGACTTGACAGGAAGCAGACAATGTCATTAAAAACATTGCATCTGCCGAGGGGGTGGGGAGGAATGTTAAGTGTCCTGAGATCTGCCACTTAATGTAACAAGGGCATTTTCAACACCTCACACAGAAAAAGGGACTTCACCCTAAATAGAGATGCTGCACTGTTGGCCATGGTGTGAGCTTTACCTCTAAATGTTCTTTAATTGTCTTTTCATTTTTTTTTTTACTACCTTTTGTATTCAGGCAGAGGAGTTATTTTTAACCTCTGAGCCTTTTATTATGCATAAGGCCAGTGGAAGGGTTTTTAGCAGAAAAAACAAAATCAGAATTTTCCATTATCTTTAACAATGTAGTTTTATGTGTCACACAACTAGAAACAATGACACAAATGGGTATTATTTGCAGCATCACAACCTCTGCGGGAATAAGACCACATAACTTAATTCTCACTGCTGCTAAGCTTCCCTGTGGCTAGAAAATCCCCTTTTAAATCCCTTTTTACAATGGCGTTTGAGTCCCCTTAATTATTATTATAACTATGTAATTGTTTTAATTTTGCCCGTTACAGTTATTTACCTTATATATTTTTGTTTTAATTATTTAGTTGTATTTTTAAATTTCACTTTAAAGAATTTTGGTCAACAAATGTTTTTTAAACTTGCTCTTTAGATACATTTTACTTGACTGCAGCAGAATTTAGTATTTAAAAATAAAAGTGTCAAAAGTAAACATACTTAATTCTTAATGACCAAGCTCATAAAGTATTGACAAATTAAATTCTAAGCAGCATTTGTTGTAGTTGGTCCAGATGGAAATAACTATTTTATAGCAATGATATCACATCACATAAGGTGATCTTTTTGCATCTAAGTGTTGAGGAAATATGATGCTGGTGAACAAATTTTCCACACAGAATTCACGCCCTCTCCTGAACAGCCTGCATATGACCTCTGACTCCTATAAACAAGCTCTGTGAGGACTCAGAGAAAAACCTGACCCAAATATCCTGCCTTCACTTTACTTCTTCTGAGCACAAACAACCCATGCCAGAAAGCAAGGGATGACACCAAGGGAAATTAAGTGACCATTGCCCAGGTTTAAAGCCTAGTGGACTGACAACCCCGCCAGGACTCAAAGAGGACTACTAAAAAAAGTTGGACTTCATCAACAACCCATTCTGAGAACAAGGAACAAAATTAACAAACTCTGCAATTCAAAGTCAAATGTAAATCTATTCATATAGGCTGCCATGCTTTAATTAAAGCTAAAATTGTACTATTGTATGTTGCTTGAGTAGGAGTACTTTGCATATCTTGTTTGATTTTTATTCACGCCATCCATTTGTTGCTATGGTAATCTGTATGGCGGTGCCACTACATCTGAAGGTGTTGCGTTCAGACTGCTCACATGAACAGAGTCATATGAGAATGAATGCCGTTTGGTGTTTAGGAGCCGAACATATCACTCCTCGCAAACACACAGTGTCAAGCTTAGCTCTAGAGTAACACCAATCTTATTTTTCCCAGATCCGATCAGAGTACCACATCTTTCAGTGGATCTACTGCAGCAGAATGCTGATCTGAGAATGAATGCATATGAAGCATATAGCCTTCCTTAAAGGTACTTTGTTTATCTGTTATCTTGATGATACATTGATGATTCCCTCAATCTGAAAGAATATTTACAACAAACTCGCCCCCAGAAGCAGCATCGGCTTTTCTATTTTCTAGAAGCATCCACCATGTGGCCCTGCTGATATCACAAATGCAAACCATGCATGGAGGATAATGCAAGGTCACTCTAAAAACACATGGAATTTTCTATATGTTAGCCATCATGTGGACAATCCCCAGTGCTCATTAAGCGCTACCTCTTTTTAATGATCAAAATAAATGAGGTGAGTTGCGATGGGTGTGGTAGGCTCAGCTGACACAGCTCAGCATCACTTAATGTTGTACAAATCAATCCGTATCTGTTTGACTCTCCTGACTTCTCCCTGAATCAGGATTAACCACGCTATATATGAAATACAGCATCGGCAGTCATTTTGCATAGCATACATGCTTTGATGCCCTTCTCATCTGTATCTCTGCAGGACAGGAATTGAGTTTCCTCTGGAAAATAGACACATGCTGCTCACTTTCATGTTTGTCAACAACCCCTACGGATATTGTAGTGGCAGGATTCTGTCAGTATTGGGCAGAATACTAGGAAACAAGGTTCTTGTGCCTGAATACTAAAGACTTCATCGTAAATGTGATCAGTAACTCATTCTGTATTCTGTAACAAGACTCAAAAAAGTTACATACTCATTTAGAATACATTTAGATCATAATCAGACTGGTTACTTTCATCTTTTTCTACCCACTAGAGATTGCAGCTATAATTAATGCAAATATTACACTTTACAACTTACACTAAAGTAAATGTACAGATAAGCTTTTTCCATAAGCATAAAAAAATATATAGATTTACATTTAAAACTTGGACTCAATCCTTAAACCTACTTACACAGCCCCAAAACAAGTGGCTATATGCAGAGATTAAATAAGAATTAGGGAGAATTTAATGGGCAAGTTTCTCTTGTTACATGTCTTGAAACTGGCTAAACAGGCTTTAAAACTACAATTCAGACTCTGTAAACCAGGAATGGCTTCTATGGGAATATATATTTAACAGATTCCCCCCAGTCCTATGCATTTATTTATTATATAAGTCTGAGCCAGTAGCTACACTACTTGAAAGACAGCATAAGGTCTTTTGTGAATTTGCTTCAACCAGAACATAAAAATAGGAATCTGACAAGCGTGTATTTAGTGCTGCCTCAACAGTTCAGCTAGAATAAAACACACAGCCCTGTTTCTAATTACTAAATGATATGAATAATCATCATTGGGTACAGTATTTCTGTTATTGGGCAAAGTTGGTGTGTAAGTCATTACGTGAGAAAGATAAGCTTTCTTCTGTATCTAACCTGATGTCACCTATGATCATACATCTTAATATGAGTTCAGTCAGAATGAATCAGTTTCGGGTTTGTCAAGAAAAATGGGAATCTGGGCTGTAGTATTCAAATTTGGGGTCAGAGTCATTAACCATGAGTCAGTGGCTTGCCTTGAAAGATCAAGGAGGCCATTCACATCTCACGACAGAGACCATCTATGATAGAGACAAGGGTTACACTCTCTGCCATCCACCTGTTATTATGTGACTGAAACCCCATGCTTATGTAATGTACTGACAAGACAAACTCCATGTCAACTGAACAACTCCACTTGCTGAGGAAGGCCACAACATGTTGCAGAAAGCTTCAGAAACACCATTTATGTGGACCTTGTTATGTGAGTCTTATACATTGATTTTGATTTTGATTTGATTTGATTTGAAATCTTTATTTTTCGAACATGTAAGAGAAAGTATATAAAAAATAACAATAATAAAAAAATATATATATGTACACATACACAACATACTTCTATCACATTTACTCATTTAGCTGACGCTTTTATCCAAAGTGACTTACAATTGCTGTATATGTCAGAGGTCGCACACCTCTGGAGCAACTAGGGGTTGCTAGTTGTTAATCCACTGTGAGACACATTGGTGTCTCACAGTGGATACGAAACCGGGTCTCTCACACCAAATGCATTTGTCTTATCCACTATACCATCACCACCACATATAGTGAAAGCTACAGTTAAATGCTTTTTTTGCAATGTGTTACTTAGCAACTCTAACATTTGAGTGACACCTTTGTTTATGACAAAGATCTTGTGTGCCATCTCCAAATTTTTAAAACTGATATGGTTTATGAAAATGCCACAATTACTTGTGTGCCAATATTGGCAACATACAGACTCGGAAGGTGAATTATACATTCATATACAAGATGTGACAATTATGTGGAAATGTACATTGTTTAAGATATGTAGCATTTAAAAATGAAATTCAGAAATTCAGACATTAAAGAGCATGGGAGCTTATGTGTAAATAAATACCAGTGGTGGAAGAAATACTCGGATCTTCTACTTACTAAAAGTAACATTATCACAGTGTAGAAATACTGTGGTTAATTGGTGGCTCTAAAATTGTCCTTAGGTGTGCGTGTGTGCATGTTTGTCTATGTGTGGCCCTGCGATGGACTGGCGACCTGTTCAGGGTGTACCCCGCCTTTCGCTTGGGATTGGCTCCAGTCTCCCGCAAAACTGTACGCAGGATAAGCAGTTGACGATGGATGGATGGATGGATGGATATTTTAAGTAAGTAACAAGGAAGTTGACAAATATATGCAGTGAAAAAGTAAAAAGTACAGTATTTCAGTCTGAATTATGCTGGACTAAAAGTATAAAGTAAAGTAAAAGTACCTCAAAATTGTGATAGCTTTGACACTTTAGCTCATTCTGTGTTAAGATATACGGCAACTAAATTTCAATGGAGTTCACTGAAAGGAGGCAATCAACAGACCCATCAGGGTGTTGATCAGCAAAGTGTATGAACGGAGTCTGCAGCTCTGCGGGCACATCAGCTCTTACAAGTCTCAGATTGCACTGTTGGCAGAATTTTCCAGGCTTCATCTGGGACTGTTAAGAATATGACAGACAAGCTGGTGGAGCAAAGCAAACATACTCTGAGAGTGCAGCTCCGGCACTTCAAACTTGAAGACTTTGATGATGCTGGCACCAAGTCTCTTCTGGTGTAGGAGGTGAACACCAGCATGAAGATGAGAGATGTTGGATTTGAAGCCTAGAGGTTGCTCAACTCACCAGAGAATGAGCCTTCTGTGTTCAGTATCCAAAGATCATCAGTGGGGCTCAGAAATGTGCCAGGAGCAGGATAGAGCAGCAGCAAGAGGCACCCAGCTTCAAGATGCTTGGCCCTTGGGAGGTGGTGGTGGAGGTGGTTCACAAAGTCCTGCAGGGTTTATAGGTGATATTGTGGTCACAAATGCTGTTTTGAAATGACAATTCTGTCGAACACGCTCCAACAGATCCGCTTCTCCCGCTCCACCAGGAACAACATGGTCCCACATTAACATTTACATTTACTCATTTAGCAGACGCTTTAATCTAAAGTGACTTACATTTGAGGAACAACATAGAAGCATAAATGAAGCATCAATAAAGCATCAATAAAGTAAGAGATCTACATCAATGGGGTAGATACCTAGCGAAAGAAGCAAGAGTTAATGAATAGTGCAAGCCATCCAAGACAATTGTAAGGAGATAGAAGAAGTATTGCACAGGAACTGCATTAGTTTTTAAGAGCTTCTTGAAGTTAGAGAGGGACGCCCCTGCTCTGATGGCACATCATCCCACCATTGTGGTTTAAGATTGAGACTGAGATCGCTTTGTGTGTAGGGACGGCAGAGTCAGACGGCGTTCGTTGGAGTTGTGCAGTGGCCGAGAAAGAGCATAAATTTATATTACGAAGTTTAGATAGACTGGTGCGGACCCAGTAGTCACTCTGTACGCAAGCATTAGTGATTTGAATTTGATTGGCAGGCCACGGGTAGCCATTAGCTTGGATCCGCCTGGAGGTCATATCCAGGCAAAGGTAAGACAGGAAAGTCTGAATGAGGAGTCTGGTCTGGAAGAGGACACAGAACAAACCAGAGAACTTGACTCAGCTGTTGTTTCTCTTCTACTGGCACCTCTAACCCCAGAGCGAACACTGTCATCCAATATGGCTTGAACTATACCCTGTGTTTTATTTTTCAGGTTAACTTTTTGCTTTGAATACAGGTGCAGGTTTCAATGCCAGTATTGCCCTTTTCAGTTCAGGTTTTGTTTGCAATGCCGAATTTCATTTTCAATGCCATCATCTAAAGTTGCTATGCTGGCTCCACGTTAACCTGTAAAATGTAAAATGTGTTATATACTACAATTATAGTCAAATGTACTTAAGTTTATTATCGGCAAATAAAACATATAAGCAGTTAATTAAAAGGCAGTTCTTATGGACTTGATTTGTAATGCTCCCAGTACATTATACTATACAATGTATATAAATTTGACGTTTTACACGCACATTATGACCCAGTGCCATTTCAGAAGTCAGTGAGGTTTGAATGTTTATCTTCTGAACAAAAAGGGGAGCTAAGAAAGGAAACTACCATATCACAAATTAAATGTGCAGTGGATTTTTGGAGTGTCCCTGAATTTACAAATCACATTAAAATGTTCAGCGGGATTGGTTCTGAAAACTACTAGCTATTTGGCTATGGTTGCGAGGGTTGTGCATGGCATATTATCAACCATACAAAGTGGCTTGACTTGTGCTGCTGTGTCACTGGGTGTGTGGCTCATCCCACAGTAAAGGAAGGGACTCCATGGGTGACAATGCCGCAGCTTGTCCTTCATTGTTCCATCTGGGTTATATCTGATTGCCCTCAGTTCATGCACAGTGGCATCCCCTGTTCCCTCTCCTAGACTGATTGATTTGCCATGGCAGTGGCTTTGTTAGTCTGAAAAAAAGAGAAGAGCTCAGGTAGCTCACACTACAGTGTCTGGGTTTGGCTCTTTATTTATTTATGAAGGCAACGTATCCAGCTGGTACATGAGCATCCTGATTTCTCGTCGTCGTCTTATGGAGTCATACTGCATTTGCATGCCACTTCTGTTCAAGTACCACTTGGCTGTTAAAGACTTTGTGATAAAGGATGCAATTTCCACTCCTGACAAACAATTGGCAATTTGTGCCATGTATGTGTCATACATGTAATATCATTGTCAACCATGTGGGAAACTGTGAGGTTGCTCACAGAAGCCTTTTTTATACATATATAAGAGATCTGGAATCTAAGGAATGCAGCCAGGGCTTTTCCATCCATCAATGTGACCAGCATTTTTATTTTATTCTTTGTCTTCTTCGTTTGTTCATTGGGATTCATCTTTCCTCTGGAAGTGATCCCACCATTCATCTTCACTTACCTGCTCTTAAAGATCAACATCTGTCATATTGATCCCTCTTTGGGGGATTGAGTGAGAGGCTTATCTAGTGGTATTTCTTTCTATTCTTTTCCTTACAAATACTTGATGAGAGAGGGAGAGGGGTCATAATGTTGACACACACTCGAAGAACTCATAAAAGGAATAGAAAAGTGGCAATCAAGTTTTCCCCCTGCTGACCGATGGTAATAAGAATGGAGACCTTTCAAAACGTCTTGAACCTTTTTTATAAACTGATCCTGCATGATTTCCCTTCTCAGCTCACTTGGGCATGGCCCAGTGTAACACGGACCACTCCGCCAAACGAAAAGGTGGCAGAATCATGTTCTTACACTCACTTTTTTCTTTTTCAAATTCCACATAGTGGGAATGAGATGATCTCTCTTTAGACCTCTCCAGACCTTTTATCTGACCTACATTAAGCATCATGAGTGTAATCGACCACCCAGCCACATAAAACCAATTTTCAGCCAAGTCTATATTTTCTAAAGGTGCTTGCAAATCTGGTCATCACTGCTGAACTCAGGGCAGAATCATTTTCTTTCTCCAGTAAAGGCAACGCCTCATTCAAAAGTGTATTTGATGTGATAATGGCCTAATGCAGTAATAATGTAACACTCTGAAAGAATTTATTTCTTCATTATAATTACTTTTACCACTGATACATTACTACATTTAACTTATTTCTTATTGCTGCACACATTCATCATACCTACAGTATATGAAGCAGATGCATATATTCTGTTGCCCTCAGAATCACTCATTTTTTATTTCTTCATAATAACATTTTACATTTTAAATGAGTCAGTAAAAGCAAACTGAATTATTCAGTTCACATCAAAATGGCCACACCACTGACTACAGATTAAAATTACATCAACACAGGATGCCACCTTAGTTATCTTTCAGTTTTGGGATGTTGATGGCGAGATGGATAAGACTCATTCCTTTGGTGTGAGAGACCTGGGTTCTATTCCCCAACGTGACACATAGTTGTTCCAGAACTGCGTGACCTCTAACATACTTTTGCAATTGTAGGTCACTTTGGATAAAAAGAGTCAGCTAAATGAATAAATGTAATTTAATGTAGATGTATTCTCTCCTATTCAGTTTCGAAGTATGTACAGTTTTCATTCTCCTCTTCGGAACAAACATTTAAACCAAATAGCCATATTTCTCTGCCATCTCTGATTATGAAGGACCTCACTTTCGTCATTTGCACCCCAATCAGTCAGTCAACCCAAATGCAGACATGAGACAGAGGCTGCGGATGTAATGAATGTAGCTCTATTGATAATTTCCTTAAAGCCATAACAAAACCAAAACCAAAGCCATAACAATGTGTAAAATGTTTTAATGTAATAAAGGCACATTTTAAAGCTCATTCATTCTCATGGTCCCAAGGTCAGATACGTAAGAAGGAGCAGTAACAGCTTACTATGCTGTCTACCACAGTGTTTTTAGATGCTCCAGTATGATTCAGAAAGTCCACCAGGCTTTAAGGCAGATAAGCATGCTGGAATACGTAAGATTGGCAGGCAGCAATGGAGGATGGACTGAAGACATTGGAGGTGCTGGTTAAGTACAGATGAGAACTGGGGAAAACAGGTGACCCTTGACTGGGGACTGGAGGAAAATGACTGAAGGCAGGGGCAAGAACAGGCACTTAGAGGTAAGGTTGCAAGGCAGTTATCAGAAATAGCCCAGGAGAATCTTGCTTAATGACAGGGGGACTTGACAAACTGACAAGAGATGATTCTGCTTTAAATAGACCAGAGAAAACTCAGAATTAAAGAGATTAAAGTTGTAAATTTACGAGAAAAAAAATAGAAAAAAACATAGTGTTTTCTAAGTTTTTTTCCAGTCATTAATAATACAATAGGAGTCACTGCAGATATAAGAGAAGAGGTGGAGCTTTCAGGCACATATGAGCAACTGCAACAAAGCCACTTGAAAGCATGTGTCACATCTTAGTAATTTATAAATGTCTGCAGACTTCTTCTTTAATGCTTTCTGTCTTTGAAAAGAAGGTAGTATCTTATAATACTGGTTGGTGGTAGCTTATGTGTGACGGCTGTTGTTAATGTCTGTATAGCCTACTTTTAATAGAGTACAGAGCCTTCACTAACATAAGCACATCTGAATAATAGTATTTTCTGAGGTTTTTTTATAATAAATTGGTGAGCTGCCTTGACCTTATAATGATTGCTAATAAAATCTTATAGAAAGGTCGATTTTGGACATTTTTCTACTCTTTTCCCTCAGTGGTCATGAACTTATCCCGCTTTGAACTCAGCAGAATACCAAAGTGTGCATCTTGACAGCCTGTGCATAGGGAACATCCTGATTATAGCATAGACAAAAACAGAGTCTGAGGTCAAGACCACAATCTGTCTTTCAGGCTGACTTGGGAGTCCCAGAAGATCAGGAGGCCTTGGCATGTGGATGCCCTAGCAATCATAACCACCCTTAGGGGTTTGTGTGTTGTGGGGAATCCTTACAAAAACACACCACATGCCTGTCAATCTTGCTTGCCAGCAGTTTAGCCGAGTTTAGTGGATAGTTCTACAAGGAAAGACAATTTTTCTGTGAGTCTAGAAGGATTTGAATTTTTTTGCTTCACTAAACAGAAATTCTATAATTTGTGTGTTCGTAGAATGTATTCCTCTGCCAATCTTAAAAACAATGCATCTTTTTATATAGTAGGAGAAAATACACAACAAACCACACCGTAAAGGGAGCATTGTTATCCAATAGTACAGGTCAACAGTTATTGACTCTTTAAAATGTATATACTTACTATGATGACAGAGAGGAGCCCCTATATGTTTTATATTTTATTGACACGAACACCCAGATACGGAGGTTTTGCCTTTTGCCTTTTTTTTTTCTTGAAACATTGCATTACATCCCACTAGTCTGGGTGAAAACCTGTAACCCAATGAGTCATTAATCACAGGGCAAGTTTAGCCACAAATCAAGCAATTAAATAACTGAAAAGTTTATTGAAATATGAGCTTTTTATATCACTTGATGATGTACTGTCAGTATGTATTAGTAGCTCCTAATGATTCAGAAATAGCCAAGACACACAGGAGATTACTTGATGTGCGTTTTTGAGGAAGCATGTTATGGTAGTTTTGCAAGCAGGAAATTTAAACCTCAAGAAAGTAGCACTGTTCAGCCAAATCATCTAAGAGGGTGTTTTTAGATGTTTTAATAAGGATAGTTCTCCCCCATCCGTATGTCTGGGCTGACCATTAAGCCAGCGTGATGTCAAATGTTGTTAAAAATATGGAAATATGGTTCCTAATAGTGTGCTTAATGATCTGAGTATGCTTCAAGATCCATTGGGCTTTTGCACTGTGGTTTCAGAAACATCGTGAAAAATAAGCATGCCGGTTCTTTACTGACACTCCATAGCTTATGTCAAGTTTGACTCCCATTAAAGCCAGTATGATGCCTAAAATCACAGAGGCATCCAGTGCATTTCTGCCTAAATACCTAAATCTGTGTTGTTCTTTCAGGTATGTCATGTTTGATAAAAAGTGGGAGCATTAATGAGAGAGTAGTGTCTGTGTGTTTTTTGTGAACAAGATGTTCAAATGATCAGATACATTTATGTGATATTTTTGCTGTGTCATACTGGAGACTGTGTTGCCAATGATGCCAGCACTGTTAGCAATTCATATTCTTTGTTGTTAGTAAACATTTGTTTATTGATTCCAGCCCACAATGTCTGGGCAACATTGTAACAAGGGGGAACAGATGGACTATTGTTGTTAAGTACTGTTGCATCACTCCATTGATAAACTAACAACATGTTAACTACTGTACATTGTTCTACTAATCCCTCTAAATGTAAATGCAACACTATATGTGGTGATATATTGCAAGTGTTCCTAATGGAAAAATGAGCCCCTGTCTTATTTGCATACACAATTGACTGTAAGTATAATGGACTGTCACAATGAGATATTTCCAGGACAGCTACTTTAGCTTATAATAGGGAAAAGGTCAGCTGTCAAAAACATCATTGTTTAAGAGTCATACAAGGAGAAACCTCTTATGTTTAAAACAACAGCCACAAAAGCCCAGACAATACAGACACTTGATCGGTTACATTTTGTGACCCTCTCTTGACCGCTGTGACAGCTATTTCTATTGTCTTCTCTCCACACTTACATGTGAAAAGGTAAAACATCTGATGATATTATCCAACGAAGGTTAAAGTCAAGGGCAACTGGACTTGGTTGAAGATACTGGAAGACGTTTCGTCCCTCATCCAAAGGACTTCTTCAGTTCTGACTGACTGGCAGGGAAACTCAGCTATTTAACCTCAGTGGGGTCGTTATCCCGGGTCATCGATACCAATGGTTCGTTAGTGTTCCTGGTTGCTATGACGACAGTCGTTAGGACTACCGGTGGCCAAGACTGAACGACCATCGTTGGTATCTTCACCTGAGGCCAATAGGTTACGTTTGTTGAGTTTCCTGGGAAGTGATGAAAGGACAGCATTGTAAGTGGGGGATAAGTGGTGGCGTAGACCCCCTCCCCTGTTCAATGATGGCCACGCGTTTGTGTAGTGGTTGTTTAGTCTCCCCAATATAGAGGTCTGTGCATTCCTCACTGCATTGGACCGCATACACTAGATTGCTTTTCTTGTGTTTGGGTGTGCGGTCTTTGGGGTGTACCAGCATCTGTCTTAGTGTGTTCTTGGGTTTAAATAACACAGGGAAGTCTAAACAACCACTAACAAACGCACGGCTCACCACAGAAGGGCCAACTCCTCAGGTCAAGACTCTGCAGTCTACTTACATTTGAAGGACAGAGGACACTCGTTTGAGGACCACCAGGTGCACATTTTAGACAGAGAAGATGGATGGTTTGAAAGAGGTGTCAAGGAAGCCATCTACACCAGGGTTGAGAAGCCGTCATTGAACAGGGGAGGGGGTCTACGCCACCACTTATCCCCGACTTACAATGCTGTCCTTTCATCACTTCCCAGGAAACTCAACAAACGTAACCTATTGGCCTCAGGTGAAGATACCAACGATGGTCGTTCAGTCTTGGCCACCGGTAGTCCTAACGACTGTCGTCACAGCAACCAGGAACACTAACGAACCAGCGGTATCGATGACCCGGGATAACGACCCCACTGAGGTTAAATAGCTGAGTTTCCCTGCCAGTCAGTCAGAACTGAAGAAGTCCTTTGGATGAGGGACGAAACGTCTTCCAGTATCTTCAACCAAGTCCAGTGGCCCTTGACTTTAACCTTCGTTGGATCACTATGACCTGGATGACTGAGAATCTTCATAGACATCTGATGATATTGTGATTTAGTGTATGCATGGTACATTTTCCCATCTTCAACAATTTGTAAAACAATCACACTCGCAAATACACAGTATTACCTGAACATGAAAAAAAAAACAAGACCAAGAGTAGTCCTAAACAAGTAGAGCTGAGGTTGATGGGAGTGTCATAGGTTTTGCAGGTATTTAACAAGGGTTAGACAAATTGACCTGATGATGGTGCTTAATGAAAAGTTAAGGGATCGCCAAAGTTATTACAACTCATGCTGAGGGGATCTGAATGCATGTGCTAAATGTCATGGCAAGACATGCAATAATTGGTGAGATATTTGACTCAAAACACCAAATGGGAATCTCATGGTGGCGCCAGAGGAAAAGGCAGGGATCACCAAAGTCATTAGGCTTCATTGTCTGGGGACCATAAATGATTGTACGACATTTAATGGCAACAGGTGTTGAGTTATCTCAGTCTGGAACAAAGTGGTGACCAACATTGCCATCCCATGAGCCATGCATAGCTAAAAACATCAAGCCATTGCTCTTTAGCAGATTTTAAAGATATTTGATATATTAATATTGATATTTTTTACGAGACTCACATATTCTGCCCACAGAATCCCACCTCTCCTCCCACAGTGGACAGTACAGATGGTAGAGTCATTGCAACTTTAATTTTTTTTTTAAGAGAGACATATAGCGGACAAGGCAGATGGCAAGAAAAACAAAAATACCTATTTTATAACTCCTACTACATTAGGCACTCATCAGTGTTAGAAAGAAGCCACACCAATACATTGTGCACAGATAGAATAGTCTACTAATTTATTGTTTTTGTCCTTCTTGAACTAATAAATGTGTTGCACTCACATGTACAGCAATTGTTGGCTAAAAAAAACAAATCATTTTTAATTTCGGGAAGGAAATTGCCACTTGTATCAACAACACATGCCATGGATATGTTAAATATCACCTGATATCCCACGTCGAGGGGAGCTGGGGAGCTGGTGAGAGATGTTAGCAGACATCCACACTGGTTGTGCTGCATTACACATGCTGGTCTGCTGTCCTCATAATCTCCACGCCATCTGGTGGGGTCTGTCCCCCTGCACCTCTGGCACATTAGTATTCCTCTCACATTGAGCGAGGGAGACCAGCGTGTGTGCAACATTTCTCAGAAACATAAAAGAGCCAACACCAGTGAGGATTAATCAAACGGCTACATGTCCCACCTCCTACAAACCTGGCTTATTTCAGGTAATGAGAACACTTACTTTTTAATCTTCTACACTTGCTTGTGTGCATTGCAGCCCCCTCACTAAGTCAGCATCCTCTTGTGTTGTCCACAAATGGACCCACAGTTGTGACTTCACGCCTTTCTTAAGCATGGGCTAAGAAGTTCCATTGAACGTAAATCCTTTCATGTTCTTGAACAAATGTCCTCCTTTGGAAAATGTCTAGCTCTATTTGATCCCTAATAAAGGCCTCAACAATGACATCAGTAATATGTTTGACTGAGCCTTGGCTGTGGCTTGTTGTCCCTTTCTGTGTCTTCATTACAGTAACAACTACAGTTTACCAAGTCACCATTGCTTCAGGCAGGTCTTCTCTGGTTCCTTGGCTCACATTTTCAGCAAGAGAACCCAGTCAGCAAACAGCCACATTGGGAGTCTTTCGAGCGGCGCTTCAAACAGTGTTTGCAGCGTTTAATGCGAGCTGTGATCAAAGACTGACCCATTCCTTTTCAAATCCACATGGCCTCTCATTAGTGCCACATTAGGAAGAGCCTTCTCTGACAGGAATCTATCGCAGTATCACCATTTCCGCGTTTTGAATTTAACTGCAATACAAAGCTGTTTAGGATGAATGTGTCGTACTTTATGAAGTGCTTGTTGTTAAAGTAAGGAGTTCAGTTAAGAAGACTAGTTAAACCTGCAATGACTTATTTTTTTGAAGTTGTTAACACAACATTGACTTTTAAGTTGATATAGCGAGTTAGAAAACAGTTAATTATTTACACATCCAGCAGTTATGGAGCTACAATATCATTCATTTGGAGTCCTGTTTAATGATCACCTGGTGACTGTATGTCCAATATTCACTCTCTTTTAGCTCTGCTTTGGTCTCTTCCAACTCCTGAGGGAAGTTTATGGCTCCCTAGCTGCTAAATGCTCCACTGTGTTAACCAGCTAGGTGATTGCAGTGTCTGTCTGCCATTGGATGTTGAGCAGGTAGTGTGCTTGTAGAGCTTTTATACTTAAAACACTGCCCTGTTGCAGGTGAAAATGACACTATGAGAGGGGTGGGAGTGAACCAACAGTTTAAGTTGCAGGCCTGACAGCTAAACAATGAGCTGAAACTCTTCATAAAGCTCTGTAAATTCAGTTTCAGATTCATCACTGTGAGCAACCCCACATTGTCATTTGATATTATATTCAAGGAAAGCAATGACAAGGTTTGGAGTTTTTACGTGGTAAGCAACATGACAATTGGGAGTTTTCCATTGAGCAATGGTACCCGGTGTTAAATGCTTTCATTTCTTGTCAAAAGGCTGAGATGTCTACAAATCATTTAACCACTATACATTTTCTTAATAGCTTTTGAAAAAGGCCATATCTTACACTGTGATTAATAAATAAAACACTTTTAGAAGCAAACATTAAACAGCAGTAGGGGCAGTATCACAGAGGCGAGTGCACATAAAGGTCTGAGATTTTGGAAAGGAAGGAAATGTGGAACATTTTATGTCCCATGTGTAAAAATGTGGACCCACATTCGTTATGTTCAGTTGGATCAATTCTTTATTTGTTATTGTATAATGTGGGACAAAGACATGTTCAAATATTAACTCTTCTCCACTTATTTATCCAGATCTTTCCTTGAATTTTGCACTTGTCTGTGTGCACACCTTCCCTTTGTTGTCTTGCACTGCAGGGTGAATACAGTGTGTAAATCTGTAAACATCTGAAAATTCTGTGAAACGCGTGCTGAATACTGTCCAGCCAACAGTCACTGTATGTATTTAAAACCCTAAATATTTTCTATTTAAGGTAATTTTATCTTTCCTTTGCAGCTGCCTTGGCTGAATTCCCCCTCAGGGATCAATGAAGTTCATTTTAATCTTCATAAAAACCTTCTTATAGACTCAAGATAGTTTTATTCTGCAGAGCAATGATGAAGAAATCTCAGTAATACCCATTTTGTAGTCCCGTACAACTTACCTTGCCAGCAGTCATTGCAAACCTAAAAGGGAGGAAACGCAGATATACTGAACATGACATAAAAGAGGCATAAATAAAGAATTGTACTTGGCTCGTAAGCTGCTGTGCTTCATTTCCATCCACAAACCTCATGGCCATTGTTATAATTCAAAACAGTGAAGCTGATCTTTTGTGTTTATAGCCTATGGATACAGTATAAATTGCATCATGGGAAATAATGACTATAGACTGAAATACCCTTTTCTTGTGCTAGTGCTCCATCACCAAACCATCAACCATTATGCTCTGCTCATTTTTTTAACCTTCATTGTGAGATGTGTGTTGAAACTTCTTTTCCCTAAACTTGAGAATAAAAGAGAGAAGATAATTTTAGGGGAGTGCTTTCTTTTAGACTGTCTTTACCGTCGTTAATACCAGTGGACCCCCTGCCAACACGCACACACACACACACACACACACACACACCTGAAGAACAGCTATCTTCAGTATATCTGAAGCAAAAATAATGAGCTACACTTAATTGGAGTTGCTGTTTTTAGGGTTAGGGGATGGCTAAAGAGGTGCATGATTAAAGTGCTTTCTACAAGTTTTTTGCCACGAAGATAAAGGGAAACCTCTGATTACATTTGTCCTAACTGTGGCATATTTTACGTTAGATGTGATTTGCACATCTTTTCGTATTTATATAGATATTTTTGTAAATGAAAGACAAACGCAAGCACAGACATTCTTCCGATCATATGGCAAAAATGGAGAACAAAGCCCTTTGTTAACACTGTTGTCTTATCTTTATTTTGTCACAATTGTAGTCAAATATATATACGTCTATATGACATATATTATATGACATATATAATTTCATTTCTTTACAATAGAGAAACAACATAGAGATGACACACTATTTTGGTTTCTAAGTAGGAGCTCCTTTTAAATAGTGGCATTTTTTTAAAAATACACTGTTTAAGTCAAGCTCCCACTCCAGTCACGGTTTTGTTATCCTTATTGAGTCACATTTATTCACAATGTGTGTTTGTTTGTCTCTTTTTCTTTAGTATTTCATGTCTTTTGTGTCAATATTTTTTCCCTCGGCAGTTCAATCTGTTCATGTTCCTTCAAAACCGACGGCCATCTGTTATTGGTCCGTGTGGCCACACAGATGGTTCCACCTGCTAACCATCCTGTGCCACCAGCAAAGGTATACAGATATTGGAAACAGTGTCTTTGAAGCTTTACAGAGTTAATCCAATCAGCTTGCAGAAGGCTTGGCATAAGCATTTCCAGTTCCTCTGCAGCTGGGTCCTTTGGTGGCCAAGGAGCAGTTTGCACCTCCGTACACAAGAGATGTCTGACCTTGGCACTGTCCCTGGGCATCTCTTTGGCCTGCTGCCTTCAAACCTCTGGTCCCACTGCCTGTGTGCAGAACTCTGGGTGAATATTGGACACTTTTCCCTCCTGACTCCTGCACAGTCCCAGCCTCGAGAGTGTTTGTGCCACCGCGGCGGATCTCGCTGTGAGACCCAGACATTTTCATGGTGCTGGGAAGGCTTTTCTGTTTTAATTCCTGCGCGAGTTCCACTGTAATTTCGATGAAGCAGGGTGTTTGTGTGGAGCTGAGATTCCCCTCCGAGCCCAGTGTTACAGTAGTAGTGGCAGGAGGGCTTACACTGCTGGGCATAACACCAGGTGCCAGCACAACAGTCTCATAGGGGGGAGAACTGCTAACAGGCACCGCTGTCTTTCCAGCCAGCACGGGGTGCCACTTCAGGAGCCCCTTATGGTTCCGGTCACTTGTTTCCACATTCCCGGCCTCAAGGTCACACGCTTGGAGTGAAGGGATGATGGGCACAGAACGGGTGCGCAAGGAGGGTGGAAGGAAGGATCCCTTATCCAGGCGGGTGCAGGGGACCTCAGCCCATCCCTTTCTGGCTGCGAAGTGAGAGAGTGAGGTCCTGCTGAGGAGGGCGCCGACTCTTCCACTTGCAAAATCACACCTTTAGACAGAAGAGAGAATAGAAATGGCAGTGTGAGAATGAGAGACCAAGTCATTTATACTGTGACCTTTTTGTCGTAGACACCACGGAATAAAAGAGAGTGAGTGATATAGAATATGAAGATAAAGCTGCCATTCCTTTGTGCTATTTACCATTTCATTCCCTTGACTGTTTTATACACTTCCACAAAAAACAAAACAATTGTTAGTATTTTTGTATTGTTATTTTATAATCTTGTGTAATTATTTATAATCCTTGGCATGAGTGGTCCTCATTGTTGTTGTATGAATGTTTAATTGAAAAATCCCTTCTCTCATTTCGGTTTTTGAATTACACAATCTCACAGAACACACCTTGTCTGACAGGCTTATAATGAGACATTTGGGGTGAATGTAGGGGTTGGGGGGGTCTCAGCATATATGTTTGCATCCGGCAATCAAGCGTCTCGAATGAGGGAATCAGGGGGGGATTGGCCATCGTGAAATTTGGGAACATTCCCGAATGGCCGGTCCATTTCGGGCCAAACCGGCCGGTGTTCAAGAGTTTTTATTTTTCAATTTCTTATGTTCAACTTTAAACGATCCGTGACCACGCCATATGGGAGGTCAGCTGCAGTGAGCACTGTCTGTGTCTGGGCCAAACTAATACTTTCAATTTTGAGGGGGGGATACGACAGGCCCCTCCCAACTTGGACCGATCCTCATTTTTGCTGAAATCTGATTGGCTCAATGGCGCTAATCAAAGGAGTTTACTTTCCATCTGGGAGTTTAATCTCAATAGCCTATGTTTTGTCCGAGATGAACTCAGCCCAGGGTTGTGTGACAAGCACAAACAGTGACAGGTACAGTGTCAGTGTGCAGGGCTAGGCAATAATATTATGCGTAGATAGAATTAGAAAAATGGATTATGGTTAGTAATATTTATTACTGATGTTCTTCTTGTGCTGTAAAATCAGTACAAGCAGAGTCAGGTTCCAGCACAGAGGAGCTGAGCCAGAGATAGGCCTGCTCAGAGCTGAAGCTGAGGGATTTCATTTTTATGCACACACATACATACTGCTCTATTTTATGGGACTGCATTGAAGTTTTTGATTATATCTAACTATTTTTGCACTCTGACTGAGTCAGGCTTGCCTGACCTGGTCTTGTTCAGTGCAGTAGTGACTTGCTTATATAAACTTAAAAGGCAGACGTTATCCTAAAGTTTCTTGAAGGTCCTCATCATAATCTGATTGACTGTATATATATATATATATGTACAACATTAATATGTATTAAAATAACTGCAAATAAATCTGTCACCGCGCCCCCACATGGCGTTCGCATAAAAGGCCTCTCCGTCTCAAAGTCCCAGGCTGAATTTCAGTTCCAGTACATCCCTGGAGGGAAGTATCACAAAATGGTGTTGACGAGCTTGAGAGGGATCATGTTTAGTATGAAAATAATACAGCAGAGCTGGGCAATGTATCCAGAGTCAAGTGGGTAGGGTCTGTATATGCGACAAAATTTGCACAAGAGTTAATATTGTTACTAAAGACTCAATTCACATTTAGAATAACCCCAGCACAGCCTTAGGAGACATCCAGTGTTATTGTCAGCCTTCAGAGACAGTTTGTAGCATAACCAAGTTTAAATAATTGAATTACTTTCCCACTCCTCCCTAGGTATTAGAAGGGCGAATGCAAGCTGGAGGTAAATCCGGCAGATCAAAACATATCTAAAAATAACTCCCACAGCAAATTTGTCTTCAGTTCTGTCCTTATCTGCGATGGGTAAATATATGTTTTGACACTGGATAATGAAATGACAATACTCTGCGGGGATTTGTTGTCACAAAATGGAAAACACTGAAGAGTATTCTCGTGTTTGCTTGCTGTTCTCGCCTCTTTCTTTATTTTTTTTTTTTTAAAACACTTTCTACCACACTGCACTCTGTGCCTCCATCTTTCCTTCGCTGCACTCTCATCATCTTCCTTCTTTCCTCGCTCGTTCTCTCACTCTCCTTTCCACCTCCCATTTCTCATTTCCAGAGATGAGAGGGTGTATCCATGGCAACAAGGGAGAGGTGGGGGCTGGAGGAGGAGGAAGAGGGGGCTGTAAAGCTTGGTAGCTTGTTATTGTATGGCTGGTAAGTCAAGAAAAAGACGTCATTTCAAGCCCCTGAAAGCCAGTGAAATATACTGGACTGATGGATCTGCAAGGGAATTATCAATGGCTAATGAGATCTAAATTCTTTAACTGTACAAATGCAATCTTATCCCAAAGAAGATGAGAAGCCCTTTTATTCTAGCTCTCCCCCTGAATACTTGAAAAAGCTGTGTTAACTTATAGCTTACAGATTTTGCCTTTGTGATTTTAAAAAAGAAGTCTTGTTAGCTTCTCTATTAGTTTGTTTATTTGTTATTCTGTGTGTGTATGTGTGCTCATGAATGAGTGTGTCTGTGTGTGTGAGGGAATCTGTTATGCTCCTGGAGGATCTCTCTGCACAATCATTTTGCAAGAACTGCTGAGCTCCATGGAGCTTTGTTTAAAAATGTAAATTATGGAAATAGGTCACATAAAAAGTTTGGCAGCTTGCAGTGTATCTTAGTCACTGTAACGCTCAATCACGTTGGCATGCTAATAGGAACATTGCTAGGCACTTTTAAGTGTGCCGAATCCACGAGGGACACTATTGCTTTAATGACAGACGTTTCTGAAAACAGTGCCATCGCTCAAGTTGAACACACTGACAGCAAATTAGGCTGTTTCTGACTCATATGCTAAATAGTACTGCCTTACTCAGGCTTAAAGATGCTTCTGCTCTTCTGCATCTGTAAATAAAATAATTGAATTTTTTTAGTGTTTCTTGTTTAAGAGAAAATGCCTGTGGAGCCTCTTGACATTATGCATTATTCTTCTTACAAAAACAAGCACCTCAGTGAATAGTGTAAGGCAAGTATTCTCCAGATTTGAGGAAAAAGTTTTAACCCATGTGAAATAATGTGCTATTTTGTTTCTACAGGCTACCTTTTTGAACCCATGCCAGTGAGGAGCATCAGACTGTACTTCTAAAATGTGTAAGTTATTTTAAGGCCCCAGAGAACCAACTGGCGAGAGGCGGGTCTGCCAAAAGTCCTCCTTGCTTTTAATGCCTCCTGAAACGGCGCCAGTAGCTGTGCTTCACTTATGATAGCCATGAAAATAGGGCAACTCGCTGTCCTTACTCGACATCGGGATGAGCATGAGGAGAATTCAGGATGTCTAAATGCCTGAAATGAATCCTGTGAAATGTGTGGTCTTGTTCTAGAAAGCCACAGTCACCCAATATGGCTCCATATATGACTTATAAAAGAAAGAAAGATGTAATTATTTATTTAATACGTGAACCATGAAACATTCACATAATGCTCAAGCATTAGCCAAAAGCAAAACATTCTGTTCATTGAAATTCATGTGAACAAGTGCATCATCTGGTAATTACGTTTGACTCTGTTGTTGTATTTTTAACCCTGATAAAACCATCCATATAAAACACATTTTTATTCACAGCAACTGCCCACTGGTAAGTGAAGGAGGATTACACACACAGACCCACATCTCGGACTTCCCCAGCACCTTGATACTGTTGAGCGGCTGGGATCAAGTATGTTCTCCAAATTAATTGTGACAGTCCCAGTTGAAGGAGGGCACAGCAGATCTCATTTATTTCCCTGGATCAGATTTCATAAGCTAGTTCACGGATTTGAACTGAGAGCATTTCAGTCTATAAACTCATTTCACCTAAAATTATCCTTCTGCCACTCCAACTTAACCTCAGTTAGTCTGGGGGTCTGTATCACTGAACGGGCTATTTGACCTCAGCTTAGAGAAGGGCAGAAGAGAATTTCCTCTTTGAGGATCAAACAAACATGACAAAACTGTTAAAAAAAGTTTTACCGTCTCATGGACTCCACGTCTTTTGACTCATCCTCCTGTAAGTGTTTGTAGACATGGCCAGCCACTCTGGATCCATCGATAAGATTTGTCGTTATTTTGTGTTTCCCCCTGGAAATGGGTGGGGTCCTGAAGTAGTTAGTCTCCCTCTGTTGTTGGGCAGGACTGAGTGAAAGGGAGCTACTCCTGTAACCAGAAAGGAAACCAATCACTTATTAATTTATTGTATCAAATCATCTCCTTTGTTCATTAATTTAAAATGGACTGGAATGGACTGACCTTTTTATTTGATGTTTAAGTGTCAGAAAGCATCATTCTACATTCAAATGACTCTGTATAAATGACCTTGGTTTTGAAGTCTATGCAACAATGGGGTATCAGATTCATGTGAAAAGAACTGTAATTTACATATGATATACATAAACATTAAATGATTTGTTATGAAATTTGTCATACAGCAAACAGAGGAGAAAATAAATTGTGGTTGAAGAGTCTACAGCTATGCTAGCAGTACTGGGAGGATGTACTGGTGCTTTGAGCAAAAACATCAGCATGCTACTGTAGGATGCTCACAGGGACAGTGCTAACATTCTGGTAATATCTTGAAGGTAATATTTACTAGGTTCACTAGTTTAGGTTGTCAGATGCTACCATACCAGCTAGACCATATTCATGTATTTATATGCTGGTATATACACGGTGATATTTCTTATACCCACATGTAAATGACCAGTATGTATTGATATCCTGCTGCTGTTGAGGATTGAAGTGGCGCTCTTTAGAAACTGTGTTGCCTGCCTATGCACACTGTAAATTTCTCTGTGGGCAGTAGGTGGTCGACTTCAAAGCAGATCCCTGTATGTCTGCTCCAATAAAGCAATGACATGCAATGTGAATCAAAGTTATACTGCTCCATATTGCAAGCTTGTGTGTGTACATATTGTGCAAGACGCAAATCCACAGCATATGTTAAATAAATTTCTGTTTATCTGAACACACTTCAGCACCCTAGTTGAGCCCCTGCTACTGTTTCTTTTGTGAGCAATAGGTCACTTGATTGTGAACCACAAAAACAACTTATGGCATATCATTACTGCTTAGTGAAAAGTTGGTTTGTATTAAAGCAGTAAACACAAATCAGCGACAAATGATCTCCCAGCTTGATTTTTGCTTTTGAATAATTTGGCATTGTGACAGCCACACATTCCAAATAGTATATGCATGAAGTGGTTGTGTTTAAATGGTAATCAAGATGTCCAAACTTTAAGATTTGTTTGATTAGCTTGTCCTTAAACTGAACTCCCTCATTCTTTTTAATTCACGCACTAAACTAAATAGCCCAATAGACGTTTGGTTATTAATTGATAGCTAACAAAAAATACTCAGCTATAATCATTCCCAAATGTCTGTGGCTGTGGAACAATAAGCATGGCTAATGTTGGCTCTAGTCTTTGCCAGCATTAGCTTTTGTATCCACTCATGTTGTGGAAAGTTGATATGAATAAAGCTGAATTATGTGAGTTTTGTTGGCTATTAGCATGCTGATTTTTTAATTAGAATTAAGTGAAAGCTGGACAAATTAAAATATGCTTTTGTGGATGAAATCACCAGGCTGTTGTAATTATTCAATGTTAAATCTTTAAGGTCTAAAACTGAAAGACAGCTGCTTATCTCTACAATTCACCAAAAAAATACAGCCTCCAGATGATAAATAGGGAATCCTGGCTTTGAGAGTAATCCTGAACATATTTTAATCTGCTCTTCCCTGTTTATGCCTTCATAGGACATAGTAGAGGGAGTCAGGAAAGTCTGGGAGAGAGTGGGGGATGACATGTAACGAAGAACCTGAGCTAAGTTTGTCACAGTATGCCACATGAACAGAATAAACACCCTTCTCCACAGAAGTGGGATACCTTGGCACAGCACTTATATCTGCCTACTCAGCATGTGTAACATTCTGCTCACTGACTCAACTACTGCATATTGATTAGCCTACAATACTACAATTTCCTCATAATCCAATCATAACAATGGGATCTAAGTGACTGAACAAATTCCTCCCAAACACAAATGAAAACAATGATTGACTACTGATGGTGTGATGATTATACATTGACTTGTTCAGTGTTATTTCCATCAGATTTTGCTGGCAACTTGGAAATATGCTATAAGCAGAACAGAGTGAGCAGTGTTGGTCAGTTTATTCAGAATGTATCAAAATTGGTAAATTATTCTTCCCCACCGACATCTTTACAACAAGCACTATGATAGGGTGTTTGTCTATTTAGAATGCAAATTCATAAACGCTGCATGGCTGTAGAGATGTCTGTCTTTGGTTCAGACTGAACAATCTCAACATCCACTGGACTGCCATGACATTTCGTACAGACATTCTGCCTGCTGATTTTGGTGATCCCCTGACTTTTCCTCTGGCACCACTGACATTTCTGTTTTTTTCAGTGAAATGTCTTGACAACTGTTGGATGGACTAAAATTTGGTAGAGACATTCATGTCCACCTCAGGATGAATTGTAATAACTTTTTATTTGTCTGTGAGCATGTTTGCACACTAAAGTTAGCATTTAGCTCAAAGCACTGCTATGTAGTACAGTCCAATAGAGCTCTTTTGTGTGAAACTATTTTTGTTTAAGAGCAGGCTACATGGTTTCTTATCTTATTTTTTATATTTCCAGTGATTTATGTGATATCTACATTGTTTTAGCACATTGTTTTTTATATTCAAGCAGGTGAATCAATCTGCACATGCTCATACCTAGTGAAAAAGCTAATGCACAGGTAACCTTTTGCAGCATTATTGATGGGCCTTTATGGTGCATTTCTCCTGATAGCTCGCAATGTGGTCCAGTTTCTCAGGTCAATAGCTGAAAGCATCTCAACATCATCCATCACAGTCTAGTTCCCCCCTGCTTCCTCCTACTCTGAGAACAAGCTGAACAGATGATTGACTGTCAGCTGCCCTCCATGAAGTACTTGCATGACACTGCGGAGAATAAAAAACCAAGACGAGTTGGCCGTCCCCGCAGCCACACATGACAACCTTTTGGAACAACTTTCCTCTGTGGCACAGCACCGGTCCATTAAAACAGAAAGCAACTGCCGCAGCAAGGTTCTCACTAAAGTTGTCATCACAGCCAACCAGACATCTAAAAACTCCTGAGTTGAGTTCCCCATTACCTCTGCAAACATAGCTGCCTCTAATCACTGTGCACCCTGTCCTCACTACATAACAATGAAATCTTGTCTAATGCACATCACATAATGAGACTTCAATATATGGAGCATTATCCACAGTATGTTCTGTCTTTAAATCCTATTATACAGTGCAGTTCTAACATGCTTATTCAGAGTTGCTTCCGTTGCGGCTCAACACCATCAGATTAAGTGAAAGATAGACATTTACCAGCAATCAAACATTTTTAGTGATTTGCCAACAAGTATAATAGGTGCTAAGGGAAATTAACCTTTGTGAAATGAGCTTTTGCAAATTATGTGGCTGAATGTCATTAATTGTCAAAGTGCGCAGCCTGCACCCATATCATCAAAGCAAATTAAGCTTTCCTGTAAACATCCCAGATAGGGCCATTGTAGCATGCTCTATACCCATATCCCTGCATTCTTCTGAGGATTTGAAATGGCAGCATTTGATACTGACTGCTGTGATCACCAAGCACAACGGCTTCTGAGATCCCCTTGTGGCAAAATGTTGTTGAATCTTCTGTCATTTAAAGGATGGCATGAAAGGAATTTTGCTGAATCAATGTTTAACTCTGCACATTAAAATTCACTTCTCCTCCTCTTTTTTCCCCCAATATGCATTCCTATCACTGTAGTCATTTCAGAGTACACATTTAATCACTTTGCCCAATTTAGTGGACATGTAAATAAAGACATCTACTTTATTTTGAGAAATTTTAATTTTCTTTTTTTTAAGATAGCTAAACCAATAATCCTCTTTAAAATGTCTAATTTTGACTAAGGATATGCAGATTGCAGGCAAAGCTTATGGTGTTGGCAATGTATCCAAGATATAGATTAACTTAGTTGCTCCCACTTATAATGATCATAAATCTTTCTAAAAATCTTACAAATGATGTGCTTATTATTTTGAGGTTTATATATTCTACCATATTGCAGGATTATTCAATTTATCACTTGGCTGCCTCTTGTATCTGGACATAGTGAAAGTGAAAGAAGAGGATGTCACATTATCACCTGAAGCGTTTCCCTTTAGACAGTGCTCTGCTGAGAATGGGTGGGGCTGCTTCTGATGTCCCTGGTGCCACGCTGCTGCCCTTAACAGACGTTCTGTGAGAACTACAGCTCTGAAAAAACAGAAGAAGAGTAGTGAAGTACAGTAAGCGGTAAAAAATAGTTTCAGAATGTATCCTCATGCTATGTAAAATACCCAAAAATGTGGTTTCTGTATTATAGTTTAGCTTGGATTAATTTATTATAAAAAGGTGATGATCAAAATCAAAAACAAGACCATCAGGTGCAAGTGATTATGTAAATCAACACAGGAAATAAGCTCAAGGTATAATATATAATGCTAGGGATACTGTATGTGGCTTAGCAGCAAGTCCCCACTCAGGTTGAAGTCCCCAGACAGGTCGAGGATGTTCTCTCATTGATGTATCCCCCCTTAGTCAGGCAGAGTGTCTTTAATTACACTTTACATTTTAAACTGCAGATTAGGTGGCAACGCTTTGTGAATAAACTCCACCATGGCCCTCACAGCACTCCCTCTGCACTAAAGAATTAATCCCACACAAGATTACATTAATGGTTTCCTAAAGAAGTGCCCCCCTCAATTCTTTCCCTTTATTCTTATCAAAATGAACACCATTATCTTACAGCAGGCCCCAGACAGAGCTCTGCCACAGCGACTTCCCCAAGAACCCCACTGTGAAACAGTGATTCTGTTATTCCAGTTACAGTACTTCCTGCTCTGCCCTTTGTGTCTGTCTGATTGCACATCATTAAAGCAATTGCATGTGACTTAAAGCCAGTTCGGGGTTCTCATGCCTGATAAGCCTCTTTTTCTCCCTTACACCCCTGACTCCCAGAGGGAGCTGTTACTGGTGTTCACTAGTAGTACAAGAAAATAGGATAATGTTGGCCACCCTCTCATATACCCTGTGGGTGCAGAATGCCTCGCTTTCTGGAACAATTGCCATGGCAAACTTTCCAGGAGGCTGATATCTATGTCAGGGGATAAAATAAATAGCTTGTGGCAGACAATGGCAGACCTGCATGGCGTAACCCATTTCACTTGTTCTCCCCTATCTCACGTTTACCTTGTTTTATGCCACTTGTGAAAGCCTTGGATAAACACAACAGAATGTGGATTTATTTCAAGGGGAGACAGAGGGAAAATACAGGAGCCTACCAGAATAACAGAACAATCTATTAATATGTTGACTATCAACTACATAACAAGGAGAAAGGCAAACCTATGCATTCAGAGCAGCAGTAATCCTCCTTGGATTACCATCAAATCACAGGTCCTGAACTGTGCATAATGGGATATTTGACCATTCTTCGTGAAGGACACTCCTAAGGCCATAAGCAGCACAAATCACCACCAGTTGTAGTTCACTGCTCAAACTGTGTCAACTCTCTGAGCCCAGATGTGACCGTTATGAATAGCATACACAATGTTGGCTCTACCTGATATCAAAATGTTAATCAGTTGTTTCAGGATTATGCAATGACATGCACATTAGCGTAACGTTTTTTATTTGTTGACAACATTATTCATTTTCAAGCTGCACTAGCCTGTCCTTTTATTAATCAAGAAGATACCTACAGAAGCTTTCATATCATCCCCACTGCTGTCACAAGACTTGTCTAACAAGTGGCTAATATTCTTCCTCCATTTTATGTTCATACTAGCACCTGGTAAATTTTCCGAAGGCATTGTGCCTTATGTTTTTTTTTTCAAGCTATGATAAAAACCACAAGAGACATACTTTCATGCACATCAACTTCAGTTTGTTAGACATATTTAAAACTTCAACAAGAAGAAGATAGGGAAACTAGATAGAGAAAGGGGTGGAGGGTGCAGAATACAGTACACAATACTGTACAATACAAATAGTTCAAATTAACTAGCAAGGACCACACCATCAATAGATGCGTTAAATGATTTATTGATGAAACATGGAGATGGTGTGTGAGGCTTGGACTCGCTGTTCAGCTTTGGTTTGCTACTGTGTTATGCGAAGCTTCAGTGGTTAAATCCACTGTAGAACCTGGACACAACAGGCAAATGCTTCAGTATTTGAGAGAAGTGCTATGCTTGGGAAGACCAATGGCCCATGATCTGTATTAAGTGCTCGGGAATGCTATTGTAGGAGGCATGCAGTGGCAGCTCCAATGCTGAAGGAGTGATCAAAGTAATGGACAGATAGGAAGCGATTTGCGCTGCGATGGCCGCGGGGTTCAGCACAAAAGTTCACTGTTTTGAACTTTGACAGTGGCGTGCGCGCAAGGTCCCCGTGCAGTGCGCTGTGCTGCGGTCGTCGCAGTCTATCTGAAAGGCCCATAACAAGGACGGTATGTGGCCAAAGTGCTGGTGGAACCAGAGTCAAGTATCCACTTGACTGGACTCAGAGAACAAAAAGGTTGGATGCACACTGACAGCAAGTCTGCAGTAACAGGAAGGCAGCAATGATTTTAAGCTAGGCCTTGACGTAGAAGTCCTCTGATAAGTAAGGTTCTTTGTTGATGGTTAGAAGCCAGGCCGGGGCTGCCGGTTAGGAGTTTGAAGAAGGAGCTAATGCAGCTATGCAGTGTGCGTTTTTATATCCATTCAGGAATGGGCACAGCTGACAAAACAGGATGCGTGAGAGAAGTGACTATTCACTCCAAACAACAATGCTAAAGAGGTTAGCATATATGCTACTAGCATCAGTCATGTAAGAACAGCAGAGTATTCTTCATTGAAAAAAGGGTAGAGAATGGCACTGAAGTGCCTGACGATTTCCAACTGTGACTTTTCAGATGGTCTGGCACGGTCAGGTTAACAGTTGCTGAGAGTGGGCAGCGGGGGGCTTTGGCACCTTGGTGTCAAAAGCCCCTACTGAAGTCGACTGCTGTGGTTGCTGGAAGTGTACACCTGGGGGCGCTGGCATCCTGATGCCAGGAGCCCCGGCTAGAGTGAGTTTCTAGCAGTTGCTGGAAGTAGGCAGCATGGGCGCTTGCATGTCAGCACTGGATTATGTGATGTGATTGCCGAAGCTCCCTGTATCATTTGCCCTCGATGATGTAGGGTGCTGCTGTTGGTGTAACAAAACCTCATGGGAGATGGAGTGCCCCAGAATTTTTCCATGGACGGCTGGGGTTGTCATGTTGTTTACAAGTTTAGGTTTCTTGGGGTAGGGTGTACTCTATTAAATTGTATCATTGTGCCCTCTACTGATTGGTAGCAGACGTTCTGGTACCTCGTAAGTCTTCACTGAACTTGACTGCGAGAGCCGTGTTGTTGGGAAGATAGTTTTGTATGACGGTGTTTTGTTCTCTTTGTGCTCAAAACAGGAACAAACCTGAGTTCAAATAGATATGCCAGTGCAGCAGAACACAATGCAGCGTAGTTGGGACCTGCAGAACATTCTGGGTATGCTGGCATCCCAGTGCCAGAAGCCCCTTTTGGAACCAGCTGCTGTAGTTGATGGAAGTAGACAGCAGGGGTTGCAGGCATCTCAGTGCCAAAAGCCCCAACTAAAGCAGGCTGCTGTGGTTAGTAGAAGTGGAAAGCTGGGGGTGCTGGCATCCCGGTGCCCCCTGCTAAGGCTGGCTGATGTAGTCACTGGAGCTAGATGGCAGGGGTGCTGATGACTCAATGTCATTAGTCCTGTATGATGTAGGCTGCTGGTGCTGTTGCTGAAAACCCTGATGAGAGATGGAGGGCCCTGATTTCCAGTGTTGGTTGACTTGAAGAGCGCTGGTGTTGACATGCTGACACGAAAGCATTAAAAGGTTTTGCTGTGTTGTTCATTCTGGAAAAAAATGTTTAGCTTTTAGCATTTTTTGAAGAGTGGCTACAGTTCAGTAGGAAATTTTAGATGAAGGTTGGATGTCGGGAGATCTTGCTGGAGTGTGGTAATGCAGCGATCGGCTGCTTGTTGTGAGCTGGAGAATACACCAGGTGAACTGTTCTTGAGATGGAGTAAGTTATAGCTGGGCTTACCTGCTTCCTGGACGGCTTTAGGGTTGTGAAAAGTGGTGTCTCAGGCATGGAGGTCCGATGGGGATAGTAAGATCGTCGTTTGTAGTAATTTGCATTACAGAATGGTAGCTCAGCGTGCTTGAGCTGATGTTGCTTGGTCTCAGTTCAAATACAAGAGTGAAGAAGAGGAGATGGGTTAGGTGGTTATTTATGGAAATGCTGTTAGTGGCATGATTGGGCATGATTGTTGTGTGGTCCTGCTCCTGAAACTCTGCTAGATAGCTCCAATCATTTAAACTTTTCAGTTGGGGTTTTAGATATTTGAATTTAACAATAAATGATCATCTACTTAGCTACTTCTGCAGGTACTTTTTGTACATCCGAACATTTTCAGAAATCATCTTTAAACAGCCGTTGGTGTTCAAGAATTGATGATATGAAAGCTTCTGTCTTGCGTCTCTGAGAACATATGAGTATTGTCAAACTCACTTTGGTGTAACAGAACACAGCCTTGTGGCACACCAGAGCTTTTATTGTAATATTCTGAGGTCATATTTCTGTGGACTTCTCTGTGGCCCTTACCATTCTCTAGCCCCATGAAGTATTCATACAGTATGCTCACCCCAAGCTTTTCATCATTCCTGAGGGTGAGTCAGTCTCTTCCTAAAGTAAGGCTAGTTCGTTACCACCACTCCAGCCTCCGGCAAATGGGAATTGAGTTTTTCTGCCTTGTCTTCCGAGTCTGTGTGCCCCTATTCCTTCATGATGGTGCATGTCTGTTTCAGTGCAGTGTGTCTCATGGGTGTATACCCTATCTCTTTTAATTTGAGACACAATTCTATTGCTATAAAGGTGTTGATTTACCTCAGCAGATGTGTTTAACTATGCAGTTACATTATCTTCTGTCTTTTGGTTTTGTTTCTCTTAAAATCGCTTTGAAATTAATCCTGCTGTGCTTGAAGTGGGCCGGTACACACCAGTTTTTGTTTCCCTTCATTTAAATTAAGACATTTCCACTATAAATTGAAAAAAAACATCTCCAGAATGCTGTAATTTAAGAGTTTAATGCTCAAAATCCAATAGACAAACATCTAATGTTTCATCAAAATAGTGTTAAAATATGTTCTCCCCACCATATGAGTCCCCACCACTTTTCTACACAAAGTGACAACCTTGTTGACAGCAATCAGCAAACCTTTGAATTGTTGAACTTGTTGTTCTGCAGACACACATAAATATGTACAAATGTTACATGTGACAGCGCAGGTGCACACAGAAGTTAGATGTAATAGTTCAGGGATGTAAAGTACACATAGTGTAAAGGCAGTGCAGGTGGTGCTGATTTTAAAAAGGTGCAGAGGATTTAGTAACTTATTGGTTGGCTAAGGCTTGGAGCACTGCTGCAGAAATCATTGTTACACAATTATGTCAGCATATACTGCACAAGTCTTTGCATTTATACTCAGCACACCTTAAGAGAAAATGTCTTGGTCTATAACGCTTGAGTTCAGACAGTTTACATGTTTTTGGGGAAGTTAAAGATACTGGACTGGTGTGTCAATTCATCATAGAGATGGTATGGAAGCCACTGACCAAAATGGACTTCAGTTCCATCCTCCCCTCTTCACCTGCCTCTACAGAGCCACCCTTTTGTTTACGACTCACTGCCCCCATCCTCCACCTTACTGCTTCAAACGCACACAGTAGAAACCACTGTGTTCTCATGGTGAGTGGTTATTCAGCATACACGAAATGTTTTGAGCCTCTTTAAGAACACTCTGCTCTGTTTGTCCTTGTTAACTATTTCCATTTTTATTAATATTTTTTTCAGTCTCATCCTTTAAATAAAAACCCAGAGAACATATGGGGCTGCACCACCCATAACACATGTCCTCTCCCCTAGATGGCTGCAAGCTGAAGGAGTGGGTGGGAGAGAGGCAATGGTCTGGGGTCGCTGTGTCAAATCTGTGGAAAAATAGGTTTCACTTGTTAATCTTTCCTTGGTCTGTTTAGCTCATGCCCCCTCCTGGCTTCTTACAGCCTGTGATCTTTTCACATCCCACCTTAAGCTTCCTTCACACTGTTCTATTATAGCTTTTGTTTCAGTGTTGTTGTGTTATTACTGTCTTTTATTTTTGTCTTCCTCCTGGCTTCTTCCCTGTGTATGCTCTGACAGCATTTTGAAGCTAGATACAGGGCTTCACTACATACTGAGCCACCATACATTCCTGTCACCACATTGTGGTGTTAATATACTGTAATAGCCAGCTATTGTGCTATGGGACAAAAGGCCTGCATCTAAATGAAATACATTAAACTGTGCTGAGACAGGATTGGTGTCAGTTGAACTTTGTGGACTCATTTATAAGGTGTTTTTTGTCTGTGCAGCAGTGAAATCATGTGATGTGTTCTGGCTTATCTGAAATTCATTTTTTACTTTGACTTAAACACATCTAATTAACAGCTATAACATTTACACCAAATGTTGTACCACTTCTTAGCTGTCAGCCACTCAAAGCTGTAATTTCCAATGACACCCTCAAAAAGCTTTCAGATTGTGCCAACTGCAGTTCCGTGGGCGGGGCTAGCTTGAGGGGTGTTTGTTTCAGTGTGTGACACTAGACACTGTTGTGTTATTAAAGAGCCTCAGCACAGGCCACATTTGGCAAAGTACTAACACAGAAATGACAGAGCAAGGCTGAACATGATTGAGACTGTATAAAACACATGTGTTGGCTATCAAACAGGCGCACCACCCTCTTGTTTGTAATCAGTAAAGAATGCTCACTACCTACCTTTAAACATGCATATTTAATTTAGAGTGTAAAAATAAGATGTGAATGATTTATCATTCACATCAGGTCAGTAACACAGAGATTTTCACATCTAGAAAGAGCAGGTGCACATTAGCACAGATATATGATAGGAAAGTAGTGATGGGTACTACTTTTTCAAACAATGGAAGAAAGCTGCACACAGAACAAATTCAAATTTAAAAAAAAACATCTCATGAAGATGAAAAAAAAGTGTGCAGGAGCAAATAATAAATGAGCACAATATGTGACCGTTTTTCCAACACCTTACAAAGAGGGTGCATTCAGGAAAGTGCTAATGCGTTATGGTGATTGCACTCTTTTGATGAGACCTTTACCAGTGTGCATTAGGCTCCAATTACCTTGGGATACTGTGGAGAGATCAGCCATATCAGTGCCATCTACATCCTCCACCTGCTCAGGGTCAGTTCTGTCTTCCACAATCTGCCAGTGCATCCCGTGGTGGCTTGTAAATCATTTTAAGCTACTTTTTTTCTGTTCCACGCTGCCATTTCATGTTACTTAACCAGGAGTTTGTTTTTATGATTTTTTTCATCACGTGAAATAAATCCCAAAATGAAATTTTTCTCCTTGGGCTTGCACTGTTTGTCTCCAAAATGTTTTGGTGTTGTGTTTCTTAAAGGTAAAGGTACTTTATTGTTATTGTGGTACTTTATTTGTCACATACACAGCGAAATTCATTCTCTGCATTTGACCCATCCCTGAAGGGAGCAGCGGGCAGCCACCGTACAGCGCCCGGGGACCAACTCCAGATTATAATACAGTGTCTGGTCAATGACTGACTGAAGAACCTAACATGTTTTTGATGGTGGGGGAAACCGGAGCACCCGGAGGAAAATGGAGCACCTGAAGGAAACCCACACAAACTCCACATAGAAAGGCCGGGGCAATTGGGGTTGAACCTGGGACCTTCTGGCACGGTGACGGTGGATAGCACTGTGGCCTCACTTCTCCATTATGCTTCAATATGGCAAGTGAATGTGCCAGCAAATTACAGTTGTGGCATTCTCAGTAGTAAAATACCACTAGCAAAGTGCCATTTTAACATTATTTGTGTACTCTACAGAATTGTTGCTGTGCTTGCATAGTGAATTCAGGATCCATGACACGGCACAGATTAGAATTTCCAATCTGCAGTGTGTCAAAGGAATCTGTCAATGTGAACAGGACAAGCAGATTTTTCCTGTTTAACACATGATGCATTTATTTTAAACTGTAATTCCCCTCTCAGTCCATATCAGATATAAGTGTGAACAAAGAGCTTCTGCCAGTAGAGAAATTATTAAGACACACATCATACATCATTCTGTCAAGCACTTTAAACTCTGTTTTTAGAGAAGTGCTACGCATGTTAAGATGAAACAGATGATAATGATGATAAAGATATGACTGGAAATAAATCAACAATACGTAAAGATTTACCTTTTGGAGTTGAAAGCTGTATTGAAGCCTGGGAGTAGATTTTGACATGAGGCCAGAGGCATTGACACCGCAGTCTCTCAGGCTGCGGCTATCAGAGAAATGAGCCTGGAGTTTTTCCCTGTGTCTTCTGTAGAGGAAGGCAGGTACAGAGAGAAAGACAGAGATTGCAATCTTATGACTAAAATGAGGTAATCCAGACTTGTTGACATTATAGACAGTAATTAAAAATATATATATATATATTTCAATGAGACGGAAACAAGCAGGAAAAATGACCATGGTGGTATACTTCACTATAAGGGTATTTCCTATCTCCCGTCTAATGATAACACGCTCTGATAACAGTTTTCAGTCCAGTCGTTGATTTCTACCACCCACTTGGCCTGGTCTTTAGATGCACATGTAACAGCAAGGTAGGTGATTATATTTATTGATTTGTTACCCTTTATTCCCAAGATGTAATTACTTTTAATACCCAGTAAGATGTGTGTGAAAACAGGCACATACATCACAAATAGTACATAAGCTTTGAGTCCTGCCAGTAAACTATCACAGTTGCCTATTCAAGGAAGGATTTCACTTTACTACTATTCATTCTAGACAGGCGTGTATTTTGGAAATGTGACAATGAATTACCATTTATATTATTTCACAAAAAGAAAATTGCCACTTTTGATTGATCTTAAAGCAAAACAACGAGATTTGACAACCGTTGTCAAATGTGCCTTTAAAGGTCAAAGTGACAAAATGAACATCACTCAATTTGCAACTCACATGTGGGATTTTTTTTTTCCTAGAGCTTTAACTGAAGGTTTGATGGAGGTGAAAATGCTTAAACTGGCAAGAGACATAGCATTATGAGAGAAGATGTCGTGCACAAGTGAAAATGTAATCAAGGCAATGTACCGTGAAACCTCCATTACATGCCTTTGTGATAATATTCTAGGAAAAGAAATACCTCCAGAGACATCAGAGTTAGGGGAATATAAGGAGGATTTCTGGTTGATAACATGTTTTAATGTATACTGTCAAGTGAACATGTCAAGCTGAAATTTGTTTAAACTTGGTTTCAATCAGTTCCAATCTTTAACATTAAAAAGCTCTAATAAACAAAATATGAGAAAGAAAAGTAAAATGGCATCATTTAGCTATGCTAAATATAGTGTTCCTTCATTTTGGATTAAACTTTGATTGGATTAAAAAATTAATTGATGCTTAAGAGTTTTGGATTAAATGTTAATTCACCATTAAATGTTCATTTTTAAATACTAGGTTGCTAAAGTCTCTCTGCAGCTGGGGCCTGTTAAATGTTTCCTGTGCAAAGGACATGGCAAAATGTTCAAATTTAGGAAGTAAATGACTAAATTGGTGAAAAAAACAAGAAACTAAACAGCAACTAACTGATGGTTTGGATGGACTGACACCCAGTGCTGTGACCCACTCTCAAAAAAAGAATGAACCAAATGACTAACTTCTTGAAAGAACACTGAAAGCAGTGATCGAGTTTTATAAGTACATATAATTAACAGGGCTTTGACTTTCCTTTTTATGAATCTTTAAAAATGTATAAGTAACTCTCTTCTCTCTAACTCCTCTGTATAGTCTTCAAATACCATCAAGAATGCAACTTCACTCGTTAATCTTCTCTGTGAAGTACTCATTCGAAGAAAGTGTAGGTCTTTACCGAAGAGCAGAATAAGTATTTAGTAGGAGAAACTGTCAAACAACATTTGGGGAAAAGAAATTCAATTTAACAAGGACTCTGGGTTTGGTTACTTTCCGGGACATTATTTGTACCGTTGAGCCAGGACTCTCTGGTCACGCTGGCACTGGCACTACTTAGAGTGCTACAGTACTGAAAATAAAACCAATTTTTATTTATCAAGACCAATTCAATCAACACAAGCTACATTAAATGCCCCTTTACACTCTGCTATTACTTTTGTTTGTCTACATTCCTTTACTTTCTTCTTCCCTGCGGTGAGTAATTGACTTTGGCGGGCTGCTTTCGCACTTCGTGATTCCCTCTTATCCGCACACATGTACACACACGGTTAATGTTTTTGAACTTACTCTTGCCCCTGTCTTATCTGTGTATTTTGTTTTGGATGAAGCATTTTGTGACACACCTGCTTACTAAAACCACTTTACAAATAAATCTTACATGAGTATCTGTCCCAAATGCATCCTACGCAATTTAGATTTGATGCCCTGCTAAAACATCCTCTAGCTGACTCACACTTAGAATTTCATTGGGCTCCATGCCATAATAGTAAAGTGCTCTTTCTGCACAGCCAGGGGCATACTCTACTAATGTGGTGCTGGCTGGCATCACTCACTTGTTGCGGCGGTAGAGAGCCATACATGCCACTCCAAGAAGACAGATCCCTGAGGCAATGCTGAAGATGGACAGCACCTGCCTCTGGTAGGTGTCACCACTCTCTGCGGAGGAGAGAATACAGTTCAGGCCCCTGAATTTCTACTGTGACACAAAGGATATGGGTATGTGGGTGTGACTGAGCAGGGAGGAAGAAATTCATCATGAATTAACATAACGAACTCACACAAACGGTGGATGGACGTGCACACAAAGCCACTCATAGACATCTACACACAATCTGCATTAGCATAAAGCGACCAATGCTGCTGTCAGTAAATGTCAGTGTTTGAGCATGGGATAGGGACATGGCAGACACAGACAGGGCTCAGTGACATGTGCTAAGTGAAGTGTGATAATCATTTCGTTCAGACAAACCCAGCAGGCAACACCGATGGACTGTCTGCACAGCAGGGGCCACACTGAGTGTGTGCGTGCATGTACTGTATGTGTGTCAGTATTCAGAGACTGATGGTGACAGGGAATTAGCAGCAAATGAATGCTCCCGGAGCTTCTTGTCAGACCCCTGCACATCAGCAGCAGAGGCTTAGGGTCAGAAGCAGCTGGGACAAGTAGCAGTTGATCCCAGAAGATATCTGTGTGACTGAGCAGCTGGATTGCGGAGCTGCACAGCTTAGTGCATGGTGCAGGGGTGAAGGCGGTGCACGCATGGGCTTATGACTCCAAATAGTCTAGTGGTCAAAAATGAGCGCAATCTAAAACCTGCATGTTGGTATGTTAGTTATCCACTGACATCAACTGTGGAGAGCTGGTGAGATGTCTGTGTCCCACTGTCATTCAGGATCTTGAACATAACCTCCTGTGACATTACTCAGTCACTCAAGAACAATACAATCCCCCAGTGTCTGATCCCAGCACCTTGACAACTGCAGGGTAAAGTGCAGAAAACATCACCACAACCTGTCCATGACCTTTGAGGGCTTGTCTTTGAGGCTTTTGATGCTGTCAACAGAGAACTGTCCTGGGAGGTCGTCTTCATCCGTGCTTGTCTACCCAGGTTTATCAACTTCCTACAACTCTTGTTTTATAGGCACAGTGACTGTTGGAGAGCTTCTTGTGTTGAAAGCACACTGGAGTGCAAACAAGCAGTCTGTTTGCACCATTTTTTTCTTTCATTTTCTTCCTCTGCATCACATCAGTGCTGCATCAACACATTTGAGGGATCGTATGGTGTAACTATGGTGGTGAGTTCAAACCGGTGGGAAACCTTTTTAATATTACAATGCTTCTGGCAAAAGATAAAGATAACATATGAACACATCCTGGAGTTATAACGTGGATATAAATGCATGGTATATACACACATCAGAGTGCAAACGGCCCACTCGGCTCCTGTGAAAAGGAGGCAGGATGGGTTTGAATTGAAATAAACAGTCCAAAGAAATGCTGCGGGGGTGGCCAGCTGTGACACACTAATGCATATTTAATACTTCCAAACTGACAAATTGCAAATGTGCTTGATTTTGGTCACATTTTTGGTTTTGCATTAATGTTATAAATAATGGATTCAAATAATGACAATTTAAAGTTGGCATCTTGAAAAGAGCAATTAAGCGTGTGACTAACAGGCCGATATTGTTCATCATAGTCTGGCTGGTACCGGATTTCTGATATTGACAACAATATATAGATTTTTGAGCAATATATAATAATATATGTACCTAGATTTGTGTTTTTTTCATACCAATATAGTGGACATTTTGCCTAGGATCCATCAGATACGGTTATAAGAGCTGTGTTAAAGATATGTTTGGGGCAGTATATTTCCCAGAAGAAAAATAAACTTATTAGCAAAGATGAAAGTATGACATTGACTAATATGTTATATTATAAAGTTAATATAACATATGACTCTATTTCATACAGTAAATCTTACAAGAAATTAAATCATAAGTAATATCTATAAATATATGAACTTTAACTGGGAGAAATGACGATTGGCTTCAGTTTAGTATACTGAAATGTCTTCAGGTATATCTGCTAATATAGATGGTTATATACAGTGTAAAACTATAATAAGCCAATACAGCCGATAATATCAACCCTGAGGTATATCTGGCAGGCTCAATTATGCATAATAGAAACAATTCACGTATTTGACACTAGTATTTTGAAACTTGTGAAGAGAGTGGTGGAGCTGTCAACAAGTTTTTGACTCGCAGATTCTTGAACAACCTTGTAATTTGTCCGGAACACAGCCGTGGATATCTTCATGCGTCACTTTACAAATAAACAACTGACGTTACCTATATATCTTATATTTGTGCCCCCTGTAAACTCTCCGGCCTTTACCATCAGTGCAATGACCTTTATGACGGTTGCATCTTTGAAATACATGGGAAATATCTTTCTCTGCCAACACATCAGCGCTCATGTGGAGCACCACCTGAGACAAGCCTCTGCCTTTTTTTGTGTGTGTGTGTGTGTGGGTGTGGGTGGGGGGAGATAGATGAAATAGGCTTTTCCAAAATCGTAACATAAAAACAGCTGTTTATAAAGCTCTGCTGAATGGCTGCAAGGAAAAACCAACATGCAGTCTGTACATAAAACCATTACAGGCCTTTCATGCCTGATGCCTACAAGGCATTCTTAAAATTAGACTAACTGAACAGCCTCAGCTATATTGGCTAAGCCATATCATATTTACACAAGGACAACACAATCCCATATGGCCAGCTATGTCATTGCTATCACTCTCCACGTGACGGAAAAAAATGCCAGACCATGCTAAAGTATCCATGACAAAATGGGGTTCTCAGCCCGAAATAAATCAGGGCAAACTAGCGAGACACACAAAGCTTCAGCTGCTGGCCCAAAGAATGCAAGAAAATCAAAAGACAAGATCATAGTTCGAGCACTCAATCTCACTTCAAACAGGGCTTTGCTGTATTCTGACTGACTGTCTCAGACTGTCACATATCGGACTTATATAACCACTATCAAAGGATTCATTGCAACAGCAGAAGACGAAGTCATAAAGGAACACAATGAATAAGGAAGTGAGGATGCACAGGGCTTACCTCTGTCATCTGTCCAGCTATAAATCGATCAATCCTGTTCTCATTTCCTCTAATGAATCCACCCACCTGCAGTAGCATTCTGAACTAATTTAGTCCCTAACATTAAAACTACCAAACTGAGGAATATTGTGTGCACGGTGGGCTTCTCCCTTTGAGAGTGTCGTCTCCTTCCGTCTATTTCCCGGAGCAAGCGTGTGACGTGATGGCAGTGTATGAAGCCTTGTTAATGGAAAACTTCACAGCATGCAATGTTGGTTTTTATGTATGCACAAAAGGGAGCCAGAGAGTGAGGGAAAGATGGCAAAGGGAAAATGAAAAACAGTACATGTGTGGTAGAGTCTGTGTGTGTCTGTGTGAGTATCAGGGATTATATATTCCCTCTGGACAAAGAATAGTGTGTAATTATTAAAGAAAGAGGGCTAGATGGTTTGAAAGTAACTAAAGTAATATCAACGAAATTCCAAAACACGTTTTAATTGTATTTTAACTGCCTCTTATTCCATTGGTAGACATTTTGTGGTTGCCCAGGCTTTTAGATAAATCATTTTGTAAATCCAGATGAAGTAACTCACAACACAAAACATTTTTTGACACCATATATAATGTACACAGAAATTGCTACAAAACAGACACTACATACATGTAGCAGGCGAGCAGACACACATTCACACATGAACTGCTGCAGTCTTGTCTTCATTGCTCTATCCTCATTACATCACTCCTGTCTAACGGTACTGTTATTCATGCAGACAGAATACGCCTAATTCACCACCACTGTGTTTCCATGGCGACTGGCCCGCATTAATTTTCCAAGGTGAGTGGCCTTGTTGTGCTGGATTGTGTGTTTTGTATGTGGTATTTCACAGGTGTAAAGCACATAAAAGATTGATTGAGCCAATGAAAAGTTGTCTTACCCATGAACTCGATACCAAGTTCATCCGCTGTTCCATTCAAGGCCGGGTAGCATAAGAAAATGGAGGGAACGGGTAAACACAGACAAAGGGGGGTGGGGGTGGGGGGGGGAGAGAAAAACAGTTACAACATAATGTGCCTGTATCTTACTCAGAATTCACCTTAGGGATACACACACTCCATAAAGTTGGTTTGACGGCTTTCTCTGACATGGCTCTCCCTTGTGCACCAGGTAATGAGCCACCCAGCCCAAGATGCTTGGTATGCTTTTCCGTGATACACTCTGAATTTATACAGCCTGCAGTGGCTTTGAATGAAGAAAGAAAACAACAAAGATATGGGGGCTGAGAGGATTAGAGGAAGGATCGGGAAAATAAAAGTTGAAAATGACATATCATATAGCTTTATGTCACTGACGTTGCTTTGCACAGGCCTTTTATATTGATTTGAGCCTGAGGCATTGCAGTAATTGTCCTGCTCTGTCTCCACGCACAGCTTTTCAATATTCACAAGCTGGTCGCTTTAAGATGCGCCCCACTAACACACACGTTCACTTACATGTGCACCCATAGGCATACAGTACATTACACTCTTGTATGTCTTTGTCTCTCGCACACACACACAAACACACACACAGTCTTCATGCTGTTAAGTCTTTCCCCCCAATCCCAGTGCTGAGGAAACAGATAAAAAGGAGCACTCGTGTTCTTTCCATCCTGACAGTGCCCCTTTTTCATGTCACTGTAATGTAATCTCATTTAAATTAAAATGAAACCCTCACTAGTAATTGCTTTTCTGACAGAGGTGGTTTGAGTTTTAAATAGAATGCGGCTTGCCAAGCTCCTGACAGATTATGTGGTGGGCACTCTCCAAAAAAGTGGCTAACAGAGAGAAAGAAAAAAAACATCTGTTCCTGGACACATTTTGATTGTACCATGGGACAATCTGTCAGTGCTGTGGCTTTATATGTTAGAGGGAAAACGAAAACACCCCAAAGAACTTGAGCAAGATTCAGATAGGCAAGAGACAAGTGAACATTTGGATGAATGGACTATAATAATTGCATAAGGTTATCTCGCTCTATTAAGGGGTGTGATAAGAGGAAATAGGTCTTTTTAATGTGAATGATCAAATTTGAAATACAGTTAGCAAAGTCATGACATTTAGGGAAAGTTTCAGAGAGCATTTAGACATATTAAATACAAAGCCAAGTTTGTCATTCACTCTACGACTCCCTGGCAGATTCTTAATGAGGCAAGGGGATTTTCATGATTGCAGTGATAACAGGAGATAAATGAGAAAAAAGCCTGAAAAGCAGGTCTGAAATCCCCAAATTAATCAATCATTTATAAAATTAAATTATGTTTTTCTTTTTAAATAGGAAGGAGGTGTCCTTATTGAACACAATTTAAGTAATCATTTCCAGATTTATCTACTGCAGCCATGGTGATTATTTACCAAATGTCAGCATTTATTACATGCTCCTACTGATTCAGTCTCACAGCAACTCACAAACTAATGATAAAAACAGCCAATCAATTCTGGCCAGCGGACAATATGCTCTTTGCCATGAGGAGTTAGCCTTGCCATGAGAAATAACTACATGATTAAGATATGGTTGACATTTTTGTTACTAGGTGCTTACCGCCACTGTGGCACAAACACTTGGCAAGGCCAAATAACTGAATGCAGTAACTTACTGATGTTGCCTGATCTGTATTATCCATTCAAGCCTTTCCCTGAGATTGCCCATGGCAACAGCCAGCACTTTTCCACTCTAAATCGCCCTGACTGTCACAGCCTGTGCAGATGATGTCATTACAACACTGATACATATCCCATCCGCTGGAATTGCTGTGTCTGGAGACATTCACCAATCATAATACGCACAGGCTCCCAATCCTTCGTACTGGCAACTCAAAGCACCTGGGGGAATCACTTACAGTGTCTTGTGGGAGCCTTGAGAAAGCTCGGAGAATACCTGTGCATCATGTCAGATGCTCTTGGCCCGATTAAGAGGCAGAAATCTGGTGAGTGGGAGAGACAATGGCAGGAGTGAATCAAATCCTTAATCCCCTCCTTCACTTGGGTGAGCAGGGAACTAGGAAGCCAATGCGCCTGTGTGTATTTGTGTGTGTGTGTGTCTGTGTGTTACTGAACCCAACATCCTGTGTAGCTACTTAAACCAGGCCTAATATCTGAGATAAATAGTTCAAATTAGAGGCTTGCCTTCTTCCTCTTTGTAAAGCTGGTTAAAACCAACCGCCAGCTCACCTCCCTAATCCCCCTCTTCAGTCTTCCACCAAACATCATAGTCTAAATGGTGCAACTATCCAAATTGAAAACTATTAGCATCATGTTCTAAACTCATTCCGGAGTTTTACCGGTTATAAACTAAATTGCAGCCTTCCTGAACCCCAACACTTCCCCACTGTGCACCACTACGACCCCAGCAGCTTCTCCCCAACTCATTTCCAAAGCTGAGTTCACAGCAGTACAGCTGGAGTACCTGGCAGGGAGCCTCTTTCTCCTTTTGTCCCTGAGCTTTTGAGATGTGCACAACAGTCCCCGCATCTCTTTCTACCTCTGTAAGGATGTGTGCATGACGGAGTGGCATTGTGTGTACTGCTCTTTTGAGTGGCTGCTTTTGTGGCCAGTCAATAACAAGACAAAGGATGAGGGGCGATGGATGATTTGTGACTGAAAGGTGCAAAGAGATCGATTTCAGCAAAAAAAAAAAAAATAAAGAGAGCGAGAGAGAGAGAGAGAGAGAAAAAAGGGTGAAATGAGAAAAGTGTGCATGGCAAAAGAAACTTCTTTCACCCCAAGGTGTGATTTGTGTCTGTCACGTCAATAAATGAAGATGTAGAATTAAACAAACTTAGCTTATACACACAGAGACACGCATACACACAATGATTTGAATTTCACTGGAGCTTGTCCCACTTGTAGTTGTTGTTAGTGTGTGCATGTATGTGTGTATGTTATTACATGATTTTGGCTTTAGAAAGCAGGATAATCCTCAAAACCCTTGCTAATCTGGGTAAATTTTAGATTACTCTGTATCAACAGAGATCAAAATGGGCTTCATTCCTCTCTCAAATCTTCCAGGGTACACTTATCTCTTACGGTGGTTGAATGATTGTGGCCACAACAGTTTCTTTGGTAAACAGGTGCATGTGTGGAGTGACGATAGAAGGCAATTTGTAAACAGTTTATTGTATTACAGCCACCATTAATCTTTTTTTTCTTTCTAATAACAGTTTGGTTCATGGCACAAAATTACTACTGAAGATAGTTTTGACAAATCTTTAATGTACTAGATGGATACTGTATAGTTTTACGCCATTTACTGACAACACACCTATTTCATGTACCAACCTATTGTTATAAATACATACTATTATATAAATTACATTTATCATGTATAAACATTATAAACTTTGTACTAACAGAACCATTAGACACGCTTTCATGGCTGTACAGGATCCCAACTATACAGCACGATGTTGCATAATAGAAGGCAATACAACACAACTTAAAAAAAAGAGGAAAAATGACAAAAGAAAAACATTTCAACACAACCTGAAAATCCAACACAAAAGTGAAAAGTGGACATGTTCACAAGATTGGTGTTTGGCCTTCAAGCCCCTCAAATCCTTCAGTTAGATGAAAGCAAAAGCTTACATAACCATAATAAAGTATACTGGAAAGTACTTGCAAGTATACTTGCTTTCAATTTAAATTTTTATATTCATGACAGGTCTGGCAAGGCTTCACTTTAGATCACTGTTCATATGCAGGCTGTGTATATATGTACTTATGTAGCGTACACACCGGGGGTGGATGGGGATGATTCTGGGCTACAACAGTTTGCTATGGAGCCTAATTTAATGACACATCTGTGATGGGAGGTGTGGTGTCTTGCCTACAGTATGAGATGTACCAACACTCACCACCTTCTTACTGTAGCAACCGAGCAAAATTTCCACCTACAGAATGTTTTCTCTCTCCCAAAATACTACTGGAATATTGTGCATATGTGGAAATGTTGTTCCATATATTTATTTGTATGCATTTTATTCCCCCCAGCTATGCTGGATTCTAAATACATTCACATTTTATATAATTACACTTTCTTTGATGTATAAGTTATAATATATTATTAATTGTTTCAGACAAAATTATATTTATTCTAGAATTTGCTTAAAATCTCTGTGGCTCATTATTTACACCTCGTAGATATATGCAATCTGTGGCGGAGGGGGGCTGCTAATAAGATATAGCTTTGATTTAACTGGTCCCAAGATGAAAAGGATGGGAATCACTGCCTTAAACCACTCTGGCTACAACACATGAGCAGTAACCAGAGCAGCAACAGTGCAAATATAGCTTTGTAGTTTAGGTGTTAAAGCTGTTGTCTGGGAGAGTCATACATTGAAGTATTGTGTTTTCCCCACACACTGATCCATCTGTTTTACAGGCTTACCTTTAGCGACTGTAAAAGATGCATGTCCCTGAAACACAGGTTTTAGTCAGCTGAAAGATAGATTGTTGTGTTTAATCCACTGACAAAATCCATCCATTTTAATTTTCGGCTTCAACCCTGCTATATTTTAAAGTGAGTTATTCATAGTAATCTTTTCCCAAGAATAATTTTGATGAAGTGTTTTCAGTAAGCTCACACACTGCAGGAAATATAGTTTTTACATTTGTAAATAAGGTCAAATGTTTATACAGTAAATGTTACTGCAGAGTCTTAAAGCAGGGATGTGCGCATAAAAAATGCATACACCACATTAAACAAACACTCTTTTATATTTTCCCTTGTGAGGCTTATTGTCTTATACATTTTTAATAAATGAAAATGCCCTATAAATGTGTTTCAATCTACTGTATTTGTTTCTTATTAACACATTGGGCATTTTATCCATTTTCAGGCAAAAAACAGTAAGATTCAGCTTATTTCAAAAACCAATATCAAAATCTCCTGATCCGGACACACAGGAATATCGATGTCTTATTAGATAAAAACATCCCATTGTGAAAACTGAGTGCCATGAGGGAGCATGAAACATGCTTCGTGACACTGGCTTGTGACCCCATTAATAGACTCTCGGTAGACCTGGCACCATCAAACAGAAGGTTATAGGAGTTAAGTTTTCTCTCAGACTCTTGGTGCAGAGGAGCCAAGTTACTCCATAAAACAGTGTGAATTTGTAAAGCCGCAGTCTCATAGGAAAGGCTCGGGGCCTCCAATTTCTGCTCCTTGTACCTCTGACTTTTGCTTTATTTTTTAACTACACTACACAGCTGTCATGGGAATTCAAAGACTCCAGGGGAACTGTTTTTCATGAACAATGGAAACTTTTGCTAGACTAAAGCAAAACAAGATTAAAGACTGTAATAAAAGATTCAGGAGGTTTTATTCACAGGGTTTAATTCTAATATCTGCATGGTAGCACTGTACCCATGCAGGCCATTAAAGATACACAGTCTCATTATACACATTTTGACTGCGTCTAACTAAATATATATATTTTTATTGTTGTAATAATTGAGATTCAAAAGAAAATATCCACTTTATGACACCATTAATGTATGACCACACAAAATGGAAATAATAAGCCTAAAGGATAATTCAGTGACTAAAAACATGTTCTTATGAATTAAATGCTGTAACACAGGTATTGTAACATTAACTCTTAATATACTTTAGCTATGTAACTTTATGTTATCCGGTATTCATTTTATGTTAGAGAAATCGCTATTATAAAACTTTAGTGGCTCTAAAAATGAAACTTTTTTAAAAATCTTAGACAGGATTAAAGTACTTTATATTCTGCACTAATCAGTTTCGGATTATGAAAACATCATCAAATGGCTCTCTCTTTACTGGAAATAATTTTTTCTGTGTGTTTTGAAGTACTATTTGCCTCCATTAATAAGTTGACATTACAGAACTGAGAGGAAATGAGGGTAGAAAGAGATTCAGTAGCATACTGATGGGCAGTAGTGACCATCCCTGGTTCAAGTCCCTCGTTGTACTTGAACCAGGGATGATTGAATCCTTAGGCCCCAGGTTCCCAAGATGCTCCAGAAGCTAGTTTTTATGCAGTCTCAGGGCCCAGAGGACTACACTACCCTGTGCTGTAAGAGTTATCAAAAGGCTGATCTCACTTGATTTACAGTATATTTATCATGTTGACTGAAACAGTATAGTCAGAGATTCGCTCAAGGTCATGTAACATGTCCTTGTTATGAATTTGTTTTCATGCCGCAGATCAATACACCATCACTGTAGGATAAAAAATAGAAAAGAGAACGTACTTGGGTCTGACAAGATAGCATCTGTCTTGGGTACAAACTGGTCACAGCGTAGTCCATGGTAGCCTTCCTTACACCTGCAAGAGAGACAAAAAAACAAACAAACACGGAGATTAAAAGTAAGTACCGCATGAACTATCAGCTGAAGATAAAGAAAGTTGAGAGCAGGAATCCCAGAAAGAAGACTGAATGGACGGTAAAAAGTGTGCTCACTGAGGACTGAGGCGGTGGAGGGAGATACACAGAAACTGTTGGGAGGGGTGGGGTGAGAAGAAAGAGAAGAAGGGGAAGATAGTTGGGCAGGCATAAGCAGCGCCTGCAGCCTCACTGATAGCACATGACTGACAGGAATGCCAGGTCCCAGTGGAAGAAATGGGGAAGTGGGATGGAGAGTACTTGGCGTGATGCAGACGACGCAAGATCTACAGTGGAAGGGAAGTTGGCATAGTTGGAACACTCATATAAACAAAGTCCTGGCACACATATTTGCCTTCACAAGCAAATGCACTGATGATGCCTGCAGATCCCTCAGTAAGTCATAATTATATCCACTGAAATTATGACATCTGAAGTTTGGCTGTGTCTTGAAATGTTTTCGCAATAACCTTTAATCTGCAAAAACACTGTATAGTCATTATACATTATGATGCATGTATAATTCTTAAGCATTTTTACCAATGCTGTGCTGAATGAATGAAAGCATGAAAAAAAGAAACATACCAGTAGCGTCAGAATAAAAGACTACTAAAGTTACACAAGAATATAACCCACAAATATAAAGTTTGGAGTTGTTCCTCAGCACTCAGCCCTAGTTTGGCACAATCCTCAATAGTTTTTGTCTCAAAGAGGCATTTTTATTCCCATCTTCAATAGTGGCCATGCTGTGAGCACATCCAGTGGGCTGATCCATCCCTCTCCTCTTTTGCGGCTTAGGGGAGACAATTGGGGGATTTGTTTTGATGTGTCTGTTTCAACATAAACTTGTACATGAGCGAGCGATCTGTCAGAGTTGTCTATATTTTCTGTATTCCATCAGTCGATGACATATTGTAGGTAAACTGTGGGGATTTACAGTCACGCATAATCCATCAATATCCATCCACCACATTTCCGCTAGTGTCACCAATCCCACATACAGTATGACGTATTGGATGAGTGACAGGCAGAAGTGGACCATTCGGTCTCACTTAGCTTGGCTTGACCTGATAGCTTGAATAAAAAAAAAACAACAACACTGTCAACAACAGCTGAACTGAACTGAGCAGCAGTGGAGATCACAAGTTGTTGGTTAAGGCTGGGATAAGAGTGAAAACTGTGATAGACTGTGTCATCTTTCTTTGTTTTTACATCTCAAGCTGCGGCTTCAGCTCCATTTGTTTAGTGTGTCTCAGCTCAATATGTGCAAATTTTATCTATCTCTCCTGTTTTTCTCTCTATGATGCAGTCTGGAACTGTACAAGTGATGAAAAATAAATAGGACACAGTACACAGTGGTCCTCTAATTTCACACTGGCTCAAAGCTGATGGTGGTGCTAATGCAAATGCATCTGCATTTTCTATGGGCGTCCATTTTTTCAGCTTGCGCCTGTTTGGTGATTTTGTGGCTCCAATGAAAATGCTCCTGTCACGGTGGGTTGAGGTGAGGTTATGGCGTGCAGAACAGGTGGCACAGTGCAATTTTGGTATTCAGTAAAACAGTACAGTTATGGGCCAGAAAGACAAAACAGTGAGTTGAAGGAGGCTATGAATCTCTGTACAATTGCAGAGTCAGGGGACAGTTCTCTCTTCACTATAAGCAATCCATTTCACATCCCACTGCACATAGCTGCTTCATCCATTGTAAATATATATGTTACAACAGATGATATTCTGTATGACTTACTATATATAGCACTTATAACACTGTTATGTATACACAAACATATAACAGCTTTAAAAAAAAAAACAAATTGAAAGATGTACAAAATGTTTTAAATGATGTGCTAGAAAGTGAGCTTGGAAAGCTTTTAAGCTCTCAGTGCTGTTCCCAGTAATCAGCGTCCCTGTGAAGCTGTGGGGCATGATCATTTAAAACGGTCATTTTGTGTTATGTGGCAGTAAAAACTTACTAAATGCACCTTTAAATAGTGGGCCTCATTACTGTTCAACTGATGTGTGAATTAAACCATCTAAATCTCAAACCTCAAACCCTTTGTGTCATTTCATTTCCAAAGGAATATGCAAAACACACAAAACCTTTATAGCTCTGGGCTCAGGCAACCAAAGGACAGGATTAAGAACTTGATTCTCTCCTGTCCTTGTCTCTCCCACAGCCAGACTTCCTAATCAGCGCTAAAAAAACCCTGGCAAATGCAATACCCCGTTACTCAGCAAACTCTCCCTCAACTCTTTCTTTCACCACATACACAAGATTATGTCATGTTATGTTGTCCTACTGAGCAGCATACAGACCTCCCAATAGATTATACTTTGGCTGAACATTGACAAAATCAAACATTTTCAAGTGAAATCCACAATATAATTAATTTGTTTTTGGTCAGACTATTGGTCATTCCTTTAGGTATTTTGGGGAAACACTCATTAGTAATACAGATCATTCTTTGCAAGTTTACAAAATCTTAAAATAGATAGATTAAAGATTAAGCCATTGTATCAAGTATATTGCCTGGTCCTTCACCACTGTGCACTTGGGAACCAGGACTGGTTTGATTAATTAGTTGCATAATACAGTATCTAGTATAATAACACATTTTCTGCTGAATAGCATCAGTTGAATTGTTATGGTCATTGTTCATTATGCACTCAGTATGCATTTTAGGCAAAAGCCAACATGATTTAAGTGATCTGAAATAGATGCCTTGAAACAGAACATCCATTTAAAAAGTTATCATTATTCACCGTAGAGATAGCCCATTAAATCAGGCTGAACATTTTACAGTGAAATGGAATATGCAAAAGAACATGCCATATGATGCGTAAAGCACCAGTCCAAATGACTAATGCAAAGATATCAGATTAATTACCAAATTAAAACTGCTTTTGTATGGGAGAAATTAAGTCCGGGCCACAGTGGGAGGGGATTGAAATAAAAAAGAGAATCTCAAGAGAAGCTGAAGTTTTGACACATTTATCCATCATACGGTACATCCAATGCGAAAAGGACACGTCTGTGTTAACCTCTTGTTTGAAAAGTTGTCAAATGCATATTAGAGGAAAGAGGGAAGCTTAAGCTTTGACAAATGTTCAAGTTACAGATTCCACTTTCTGGGTGGCCAGATATAAACTTTAGGCATCCCTGTGTTAAAAACAGATTCCTTGATTTGGTATAAAACACAAGCACTGTCTCTTTTTAAGTCAGCCTGCCAATCTGAGTCAAACAGCCAATCATGTACCGCACAATTCAGGGAGGAACCCAAAGCGACCACTCATATTTCAAGGGTAAATAATTCCACCCCTCCCATTGCTTGGCTCTGCCCTACATAACACCTTCTATACAGGGGTGTGAGCTGAGATGCCTAGTTAGTATTCTGAATCACAAACCCAAAGGCACAATGCCTGTCTGGTTATCTGTTTACGTCTGGGGTTGCTTTCTGTTTGTCTAAGTCTCCATCTCTCCCCTCCTACCATCTTTGTAGCGCTGTGGAACTAGCTCAGCCACACTCTATGAGATGCAAACAATGCTTTGTAAATCTGTTTGTGTGAACATGGCGTTGAATGGCTGAATGAATGACAAACAATGTGAGATAATGACGCGCTTTGAGTATGTGTTCGTGTGAGTATCTCCAATGAGGGAAATCGGAGAACAAGAGCTTGTATTTATGTATGCGTGGGTTGGTTAAGTTTCAAAAGGGGGAAATATCTCAAAAGAGAAACCCAGATGTGTGTGTGGATGGGGGCACATATGACAGCTTTCTCGAGTGTGTGTGTTTATATCCTGCAGCCAGTGTGTGTATAAGCAGCGGATATAGACTGAATGCACTTCCCCCCACTGCTCCAGAGCTGTCTGTGACTACCCAGCTGCTTTTAACACATGTTACAGTCACAGAGAAAACACACCTCTGAGTCTGGGGGATGACGAAGGGGTTGGGCGCACTGCCTCATAACTAATCACCATCCTGCCTGTTAATTAGCGTGAAGAAAAATGAAGGATATGTTGAGTGCAATGGGAGGGAAGAGAGGTTCAAGGAGGAGAGAAGGGGATGGGGATGTGATCATGTCAACCAAACTTTTCATTTACCTTCTGACGCCCATGCATATTCCACATGCCCCATAAAATAACTGCATCTGAGCTATAACTGATGAGGCAGAGGGGAGGTGCAATCGCTAACTGGTAGTGAGAACTCAGGGTTGATCACTTACCAACCAGCTAACTCAGGCTTTGAATTTACTTTTGGTTTCACAGTATCTGATGGCCACTGTTAGTTTTAACAAGATAAAGATAAGATAACGGTTTGTGCTCGTCTTTAATTGATATAATACAATAAAAAATTATAAAGAGACCTGCGTAAACCAAGTTAAAGTGTAAAGTTCATGCTTGACCTTGGAAACAGCAGTTCCAGTTACCATTTTTTTAAAGCAACAATCCGACATTTTGGGAAATGAGCTTCTTTGCTTTCTAGTCTAGACTTGAGAAATTCTATCCCACTCACACATCTGTGTGGTAAATACTGTATGAAGCTAAAGGATAGCTTAGCCTGGCATTACGATTAGAAATGGGGAAACTCTGCCCAGCCAAGAAATAGCTGCACACATACAACCCCCCATTAAGGGACAATATGTAGTTTTTACACATCCGGTTTTGTATGGATTGAAGAAACAAGACATAACGTGTTAATTAGTGAGCTTTATTGTTGGGTGGATTTGGTTACCACTGGACAGAACCAGTCTAACTGTTTCCGTCTTCATGCTAAGCCTTAGCTTCATCTTTACTGTGCAGATATGAGAGTGGTATCAATTTAATCATCTCATTCAGCAAGAAAGCAAATAAGTCTTCTTAAATAAGGACTTTTCGTTCATGCTGGCTCATAATCTGAGGTTCAGGGGTCATTCTTTACCTCAGAAATTGTGCTCAGTCTACTACAATGTACATCTACAATCCATGACTGGACAAAGATCTCCAGAACAGATACTAAATGGAACTCGTGGGGAGATTGTTTTCTAAATTGAGTAATTTATCAATGATCCACCCAGAAGCATCTAACAAACAGGTAATACATCACGATTAAAATTAAAAAGTGCTTTGTTTTTGTCTTTCTGTTGTATATAAAAAAGGGTAAAGGAATACCATAGGGATGCACCAAAATGAAGATTCTTGGCCCAAGCCAAAACCGAATATAATGAAAAAATTACGAATACCGAATGCCGAACATAAATTAATTTTTAACCATTGCTTAAATTAAATGGTCAAAATGTGCTTTTTACTCAGTGTTTTCTATAGGATTTCATACACTGGCGGAACAGCCAGTGTATGAATGTGTGTGAATGTTTCTGTTTGAGCACTTAGCCTCAGTGTATCAATGTGTTTGACTGGTGGATGTAGTGTAAAAGCGCTTTGAGTGGTCGAAAAGACTAAAAAGGCGCTATACAAATACGGAGCATTTACATTTAAATTACATGTGTCCATTTACTTTTAATGGATACATGTAATATGCTTTATACTTTCTGTGAACATAATCCAATTAATCTTATTTCCATCCTGTATAGACAGCTTATTTTGAAAATTGGATGTTGTCACGAGTATTCTCCAGTGTCCTTGCGCTAAATTCATCAAGTATGAGCAAATTAGATAAATATGTTGTATATGTGTTTCTTGTATGGCGTAACATGAAGACTTCATGGCCTCTCATCAGGCAGGACTCTCATACTGCAACACTTGTCTTTGTAAAGAGAGAAACTGACAGGATAAAGTCGCTAACCTGCCTGTTAGCTTGCACAGGTCTGTTTCAGTGGATTTACCATAAAGGCTTGAATACGTGTCCACTCCAAATTTAGGTGTGGCTAGCTTAATTGACTTCTCATAAATGAGTGACAGAAACACTCAAAGCGGGTCAGACCGTTTTTTGCCTTTTCTAAGAAGTCAGCCGCAAATGGAGTGGATGTGCTACGAGACAATTCAGTAGAACAGTGTCTGCAAACGGCGGGTTTGTGATATTAAGGATTAACACTGTTCCTGTACAGCTGGGTAGGTCTCTATTCACTATTACAATCATTAAAAAGCTGAACACTAGAGCTATATAATGTTACAAGTAGCGTTAGCTAACTAACATTACATTACGATCAATCCACAGCCTACATTTTTCTGCATTTGTTTTAGGTCTTGGAAAGGGAATAAATAGTACATCTCCTTTTAACCTCTCTGGAAAGCGACTGTAACACCAACACTGTAAGTGCCCCAAGAACAGAGTTTGACCATATCTTAAATACAACAAATACAGCAAAATACAATACAGCAAAAAAAATCTAGAAAACAACGCAATTTGCATACGAGTCAATGGAGCGCAGCAAGTGCCGGACCTCAGTTAGAGCGAGTCCTAAACTGCGCTGTGATTGGCCAGCTGCATATTCAGGGGGTGGCTTAGTGAAGGGTCAATTAGCTGGAATTATTTCCTCCAATTGCAGGCAAATGGTTTTCTAAGGAGACATGTAGCTGTATAGGTTCAATATTATGGTTATGGTGAAGAACAAATTTTGGTAAGGACCAACAGATTGTGACTGCAAAACCACATGTCTTCATTTGTCTGGGCTACATATCTCCGACTAAAGCTGCCTAACCCTGAACTCCAGGACTTTGCTATTACCGTCTTTTACATGTTAGCTCGATTTGCCTTAATAAAATGATTAACTTTTTATGCTGGCATAAACACATGGCTTAGAAATACTGGTAACAGGAAGAGACACTGCATGCTACTAAAACTTGGCACTACATCTATGCTATGATGATTGGGAAGTTAACAGAAAGTATCTACAAATTATTTGAAACACAGACAATGTTGGGCTGAATCCGTTTTCCCTTAATTACCTGACTTCTTAGAAATTACTTTCTTCAGTCTCACTATCAAAGGCAATCATTATTTGGCAGCATTGGTTCTCACCACACTCAATAGACACATTTATGGCAAGTCTTTTGACTCATTGCCACATTTCATTTTGTACACCAACTGGTGCAGTTGATGTTGTTAAGTATTTCTGAATTGGGCCTTACCTCTAATTTCCATAACTTGACCTACAAGCCATTCATAATACAATCAAGATTTGCATATGCGTGGTAGGCACGGATTCAATATGGTATTATGTTAATTAGTAAATATTGAAATAAATTGTTTAAATTCCATTCACTGTGTGGGGTTGGTGAGTGCAGAGGTATTTTAATTTGATAATTTTTTGAGATAAAGCACCTGCTGCAGTCCGTGACACACACCTATTTTATCAAGTATATAAATACAGAATAGGAGGAGGCTGTTGATTTAAGCTGCAATGCTTTCCTACCACAGCTTAATTTTCACCACTGGGAAGGTCGGGATGACTGACTAAAATCCATTTTTTATGAGAAGAAAAAAGCAGACCTCCAGTGATCTAATTTCTTTTATAATAAGAAATACACACAAACAAATCACAACCATCACACACACACACACACACACACACACACATACAAAGCCATCCCTACTTCACTTTCAATATCAAAGCCTAATCAGTGGCTGACACTTCTCTCATTGTTATTGATGGTGTACGAGGCAAGAATAGACTATGAGATGGCAGCAATCTGCAATCTGATTATTCTATGGTACTAAAAACAAACAAACCAAAAATTTTACACAATGCAAGGCCAAAATGCCTCCACAAAGACAGTCTTTTGCCTTTATCACATAAGCTGTACATGTTTCTATCTGTCTTTTGCAGCAGTGCAGCAGAGAAGGTAGGGTGAGACATGATTTATACCTTGAGTGATTTTGATGGATGTCTATCACAAAGTGTGATCTGTTCATACACAAGAGTGATACGCAACACAAGACTTTAATGCTATACTGAGAGGAGACCAAAAAAAAGGTAAAGCTAGAAGAACGGATGTCTGAGAGAATGTGGATATAAACATAATGCGGGCATAGTAGTTATATAATTGGCATCATAAATGTAGGTAGACTTCATTACTCTAATGAAGAGAGCATTAATAAACCCTATTTCATTTGCTGAGGACATGAAAAGTATGATGTATGATATATAGCGCTATAATACCGTGATTAAAATCTAGATTGTCAGTCAAACTGTAGTCTTATATAGAGTGCATGCAAACACAACTACAGTAATTATAGCTTCATTAGGGTTCTGACAAAAGAGCCACTTTACTGTTGTAGTAAATACATGTTGAATAAAGTTAAGGTTATACTGTACTCATACTTTAAATAAGGTGTCAATACTTCTTTTCCTGAATACATTTTGCTTACCTGATAAATAGTGTTTACAGTACAATGTATTTTCTTGAGCTGCACCCTGGTGTAATTGCTACTGCAAAGCCCCCATTTTGCTGCAGGGATCATTACATTTTCATCAGCTAAGACAGTAAACAAGGCTGCTGCAGCTATTTCATTCATCAAGATAAACACACAGTTACACAATCTCACTATCAAATGTCATCGGAAGTAACTGGCAAGATAAAATATTTCAATATGGCACATGGCACAAAGAGCAACACAGCACACAATGTTCTGTCTGGTGTGCCCTATCTACATTGCTCCAAGAAGTCATTAAGCTCTTGGAGGATGAAGATGTCCCGGCTTGTTTGCCTTGCACATCAGCGGGGCTGAATGTGAAAGTGGGAGCTGGCAGTGCATGCAGGAGTGCACACTACATCATGACGGAGCTCCCAAGCTGCGAGTCTGTAACAGGTGCGGTTTCAAAGGACTAGAGATAACAGAGGGGAAGAAAAGGGTGAGGGGAGACGGACACAGTGGGAGTGGGGGTGCTGCTGAAGGGGATGTATTCCTCATTCCTTCATGTATTCCTCTTCATCTTCTGAGATTTCTTTTTGCTTTCTCTCTCTGGATGTGTGCATGTGCATGCATGTGTGTGTGTACACTATTGAAAAATAATGCCATCAGACTGGAAACTGTATAGTGTTTTGAAGAGAATAATACTTTAAGTTATGCTCTTGAAGAATAAGGATGAACCAGTCCATATAGGTTAAATATTCATACGATTTGCAATTCCAACCCAGTATAATCCTAGATATCTGCATTGTGTTCTATTAACCCTTGCAAGTAACCATCTACTGGCACTCTGTATTATTCCCACTTCTAGTTATCCATATCCAATTTAGACGTTTACTAGGGGAAAAAACACTTATGAACTTCCTTACTGGAGTAAAAGAAAACAAACAAAAAGAGCATGATTGTCTTTTCTGTTTGGATATTTTCTAATGTTTTTTGTCATCTTATCTGTAAATACAAGCACAGAGCAATCCAACACAGCACATAGAGGTGGGGGGGGGGGGTAACGTTATCATCCATCAGCTCTGTTTATGATGATCATCTGGTGTGTTTGCAGAAGACTTGTAAAACATCATCAATTGATGTGGTCTGTTTGAAGGTGCCACAGCAGAAGAATCAACAGCTTATATTCTACATAATGAATGCCACGTAAATGACCGGCTATCACCTTGTTTCACTCCAGCTGTGTTGTAATTTGTATTAAGTTTCTGTTAACGAGCTTATTTTGTCATGTCACCTGGCAATGAGTAATATCTTAAGGTAATACCATAAATATTTGAATCCTGACGTCTTTATTAAAAGTTAGACACTTTTTTACTGAGGAGTTTTAGACTGCATTTGTTTTGGCCAATGTTTGAAGAAAAAAATGTCCCATGTATTTCTGATTTAGGTTTGTCAGCCATTTAGCCTTATGATGGATCTAACCTACTTGTTCTTTATTTGGTATGGTGCACTGCTAACTAAACATGGCTGGAATTGGAGCACTGATACAGACATACAACTTAGATTCTGATGTTTTAGCTGCAGTCATTTAAATTAAAGCAATTACGTACAGTGAAATTGTTTTACTGTCTTTAGTCATGGTTCTGTGTGTAAATCTAATGAGGACTTTTGAGGATATGCCATTGCCAACACAGTTGATGAATGTACATTCTGAGAGAGATAACTGCCTAAAGATTTTTGACTGAGATCATCCTGACAATTTTAAAGACAGCAAAGAGTTTATGACAGCCGTCCAAACAATGTCTTCCTGAATCACTGGAGACATTTCTGTGACTTTTATTATTCATTACCTTTTATTTTGGACAGCCACAACACAGACTGTTGACTGCCTCCACTATGATGTAGCACATTATGAATTTAGCAGGGGTGTTCGAACTGTACCTTGAGAGAACATAATGTGATTATTTAACAGTAATAAAAAAATATGGCAAGAGAGCGGAAAGAACCCACTAGAGCCCCTACTTGTCAACAAAGTGTGTAAAAGCTTATCCTCTTTGATATCATCTATCTGCCCCTTTAGGACTGGTGCCAATAAAAAAGTAATTAAGTTCAAGTATGCCATTAGGAACCCTGACAATAGATAGAAAATACAGTCCTAAGATAACTCATTAGGTGTGAGTGACTGAGTGTGATTTTTATTTGCTGATGCCACATTTGACTCAGCTTTACTTAAGGTGCAGAGAATTGTAGAAGCTGCTGCAGATTACATCACACATAGCAGAAGCGAGAGCGACCTGAATAATTCACCTCCCTGTGGTAATGGGCGAGTGAAGGTGTATGTAACATCACAGTCTTGTCTGGAAACATTGCATAGGACGTCGTCTTTTGTCTTTGAGATGGTGATCCTATTAGAGGCATGGAGATCACTTGCATGTTCTATAGAGGAAACATGACTTGAGTGCATTTAAATCTTGAATGGATTTAAAACGTGTGATGTCTCATGGAGCTGAAGGAGAACTCGTTTACATTTTACAGGCATTTGCTTTACATGCTTGCAAATATATATATATAAGGGCTTTGTCATGGTTCTGGAGTGGTTAGTGTTTGAGTTTCATGTTTCCTGTTTTATTTTGAAGGTTGTCTATCTCTAGTATCGTTGTATTGTTATTCTATGTTTTTTCACCCAACAACAATGATCAATTCTTGTCATAAAGGTCTCAAATTTAACCAGTAACAGGTTAAGTAATATTGGTGGGACCAACCTGGAGGTAGGTGAAATAGCCGAATCCATTTACAAATGAGTCACAGCCATGTTGGACCAAACCCCCAGCAAGCTTGTCTGAGCTGGAGATTCTATTTGACTGTAGTGACTTTGTAAATAAGCAGCATGAAATGCAGACGTCGCTTGAGTATCACCGGGTGAGAGGGATGTTTTTCTGTAGACTAGCAATTTAGTCTTAAAAGAGAAGGCCTTGCCATTAAAACATGACTGTACCGTGATTATAGGATGAGAGATAGTGGGGAGGGGAAAGTGAGATCTTTTGTACAGTATACTTGACTAACACTTGACACAACGTATCAACATTCCTTCAAACACTCTCATTATCGGTCTTCTCAGGAGTAAAAACATCAATCTCAGGCATTTCACCTTATTTTAGAATTTAACTTTGCTTCATATGAGACTCAAAGTAACTCGTGGCTGGTTCACCTATCTTATTCTTCTTTTCACAAAAATATGAAGTGCTGCGTCTCGTTTTTTGCCTGTGTAATTTACAGCTCTGAGAAACTGGAGTGGGCATTTCTCACTAATTTAGAAATTGAAAAAACAGCCTAATCATAATCTAAACTAGAATACACGTATACTACTTTAGAACTTTCCTGTTTGTGTTTAACTGTTGTATCACATGGATGTTCACACCAACAGTCGCATTTTCAGTCAATAGCACAAACACGATGACTGGTCAACACGGTGCTCAATGATTTTTACATCAGAAATGGGTGGTAAACACTGACACTGTGAATGCACTCAATAGCTGCAAGTAAATACTACCATCATGTGCGCAGGATTATATGGTTTTCTCCACAAACATCAATGATATTAGTTATGCCCAATTCCTCGCTTCTCGTCTTGCCCTACATAGTACAAATATGACTCTGTGTTTTTATGTATCTGGGGGATCATTTTGCTCTGTGATGCATAACACGTGGCTCCAGGTGTTTCTGCTGAGCTGCATTCATATCAATTAATTTTCTGTCTGCCCCCCCCACACACATACATGCACACACATGCAGGCTCACTCACTGTTGGGTAGGGACACTTCAGTTGTTGTTATTTTGTTTGATTTTCTGCAAAGAAAGAGGACACTGCTGCCTTTTGTGCCCAATGTTGTGGTTACTACTGACATCTGCCTCCACAATCTTAATCCTGCACGCTACATGATTGAAGTCAAATCATTGCAAATGCTAATGGACACCAAATGACCTATTCATACACACTCACAAATGCACGCACAGACACACAGAATTACAAATACTCAAACGCACACACACACACACACACACACACATATATATAGCGTGTACAACACAGTCAAGGCAAAGCTTTGTCTGTAGATGAACTGTCCTGAAGCCAAACCCTCTGGCTCAGCTACAGTATCAGCTTTAAAAGATGGATTAGGGTCCTCCATAACTACTCTCACACACAATGTAACAAGGTGTGTGTGTGTGTGTGTGTATGTGCTAGAGAAGACAGGGCACACATCTTCCAGTAAAGCAACTGACTGCACACAGCAACTGTGCCTCCTGTGCGTCAAATGTGGTATGTTTACTTCTGCAAGCTGCACACTTTAGAGGAGTGTGCTCTGATAGAGACGACTGGAACAGGTTACACAGAACCCAAACAAGTGTCTGGGGGAAAAAGAGATTGCTCCCATTGTGATTAGTCTGACTGCCATTGCCACCCAGTCTTGAATAGATGGTCACATTTCTTCACCTTGCAGGCAGAAATCCGTTACGCAACACACTTTCATGCACAAGGAATTACATCTTAGCCCATCTTAAAATCTGTCATTAAAATATATGATAAATTGTTTTTTTTTTTATGAGGCATGACAGTGCACCTGTGCAAGCTTGGAGGATAACGTATGACTTGTGGAATCTACTATAGTTAGACGTCACCACCCCGTCTTAGCAACTAAGCAACTTTTGCAACTTTGAGCACAAACATTTTCAACGGTGTGGCTAATCAACATTGTAAATAAATGACATAGAAATATCAAAATACACTGGAGGGGGTCTTTAAGACCTGGATTTTAGTTTGTTTATTACATCCCTTGGTAAAGCTCATACCGATGGTTGCAAATAGAAAACAATGTCAAACTCAAATGATTGATTGCTGCAACCATCTAGTGAGAACTGTGGTTATCACAAACTGAGAGCTTTAAGAGCCTCAGCAAAAAGAACATTACTGACAGTTTGAAACAGTCACAATAATGTATTAGAGAAATAAGGAAAAGCTGATAATTCTTTTATTTTATAAACCATTAATCATCCACTGTATATTTTACCATATATATTTTATATTATACCATGGCCACAGAGAATTCGGATTGGGTGGAAAGTGTTCATTGATTTCTTGTAACAGTATAAATGGACAACTCAGATACAGATTTTCAGGTGTTGATAAATGTCAATATATGTATGATTGCAGGTTTTTCAATGCCAAAAAACAATAAATATAATGAAAAAAAAGAGATCTTAATAAGCTAGCTGTACTCACCAACACATCATTGGATAACATCCCTTATTGATAATTTTTCAAATCATACCATAGCTCTATAGATAGACTGATGCTTTAAAGAAACCAGAAAGTGCAATTAAGACACATCACTATGTTCATACTGGTAGCACTGTGCACAAATACCGCACAAGATAAAAAACAAATCAAAACAATTCAAAAGAACACTGCCTACTCCAAATGCCTCACAACAATCTGAATATGCTAAGCATGTTGTAGGTATAATCTGGATCTAATTGTACTACTTTGAATTAGTCAAGTTAACAATTTTCAAAATGACAACACACATATCTGCTGTCACACACATTTCACCAATTTCTATTCCTACTGGTAATACCAGCCCCCGCTTAAATAGTGCATGGCTATAATATTAACAGTTATGCACTCAAACAGTTCATATTGACCACATTATAAGCAGGTCAATGCTTTGGCACTGCACAAATCGGAGCCCTGATACCCAGCTGGAACCAAAACAAATATAGTCCTTTGGCAGTGAGAAAACAAAATCCTCCATCAAAGATTTAAGGAATAGATTTCACATTTAGAAATGAAAAATGAAGCTGCAGAGCAAAGTTATGGCTGTGGTGCTAATTGGAAGAGAAGTGAGCCAGAGAAATAACCTCACATGTCTACCATATAGATTCCTGTGTGGACAGTGATCTATATTTACTATACACTCTGTAAACACACCAATATTTTATGATTTACCTATCAGTGAGGTTTTCATGTGAGTAAAGCCTATTTTTTAACTTCTGGACAGCTATGAATTGGTATTGATTAAATTCTTATTCAAGTCCCCTTGTTTCGCTGTTATTGCCAGCAGAAGCTGAGATGTACCGCCTGACTAGGCAAATGTAGCACGAGCACAGAAATAGATGACCTCTGTTGCTTTAATTACCCTTGCTCGCATGCATCCCTGTCAGTATGGTCTTTTTGACTTGCTGGACTATATAATTTACATTCATTAGTGTACAAGATGGAGAAATGGTATATTTATCTGCAAATTCTCTCATGTCCCTAGCAGAAATACTACTAATCCAACTTAGCACCTAGTGTATGTTTCACAGCTGACTCGTGCCAGCTGTCAGTGAAATGACAACATTTTAAAGGAGTGCAAAATACTGCAAAGAGATCAAGATGACTCCCTCCACATTTGTTTCACTTTCCAATAGCGCAAACAAAATAAACCCAAATCATCATGCATCTCTCTGAGGCAAGCAGCGCTCCAATGATGTTGCAGTTGTCAGCGGATATATGCTTCCACATTTAGCCTTTGGTTAAATTCAGTATATCTTTCTCTGTCACAGTTTAGAATCACTGCTAAAGGGATGAACATGAAAGTGATGGGCAAAAAAATAAATAAAAATGAGGGGTTGAGTCTGGGAATTATAACATGGAAACCGTCAACGTAGAGTGCATCAATGTCAGTCAAGCTCCATTCCCAATGATGGTGGCTAATTGTATTTTCCCATGCTCAACAAATCATGCTGATAGGGAGAAACATTTTGCAACTCAATAGCCAGCTGACACATACTGATAGCATTGTCAACAGAGTCAGCTGTGCTGCTTGCTAACATGGTTTGAGTGGAGCATTATGGTTGATATTCCAGATGAGTGTTCTGTTTACATGCAGTGACAGGTACTGTGGAGGAGAAAACTGTCCATAATTAGAAATGAATGAAAGAATGAATAAAGGTACAAATTAATGTATACCTCAAAATGAATGTTACAAAAAAATGCAAAGAAATCTAGAAATGAATAGTGGTGAGCATAAATAAACAGACAGGTCAACATATTGATGTTATGATCTACTATATAAAGACAATTATTTACCCATTTGCCCATTTTTTATTCTAATTAAAGTTATGATCCTAGAGATTGTCATGAAATCAAACCCCATTTTGATACTATTTATGGTCAGCAATAGCCATTTAATGCATTAACCAATCAACCAATTTTCACGTTGGTGGTGGAGTCTGACATTTCTGCCCTTAGGTCAGTGCTTACCTACTGTACCTATGAGGAATTCACAGAAAAGGATGCAGCATGTAATTAAGCACAATTCTACCTCATTGGTAACATCCTTACTGTTTAGTTTTCACTGTCTTCACATTATATCAGAGTTGTATTAAGTACCAGATTAAAAGCATTCATCTGGCGAAACAGGGGGTGGCTATGAAGCAGCCAAAAGAAACAATTTATTTGTTATTGCAGTTAGTGCTAACCATGGTCGTTCATCAAAAATGAGCCTACAAAACAAGATACTGTAATTCTGGGCATATTTTTTTTTATCAGGGGATCATTAATAATTTATGCAAAGGAGTAATCGAACAAGACAGAGCAGCCACAATGAGTTGTTAGATAAAGCACTGCAGGCAGCAGGCTGCACGCCTCCAACTCCTCGGCAAGATAGCCAACTTTACTGTGTCCTGCTGTATGAAAAACTACTCTGTGCACCGTCACCATCAGATTGTGGTTGCAAATAATTTTCCTTTTGACTTCTTTATCACAACAACTTCTGTTTGTTTGGCTGCACTGTAAACAGATCAGTTGCTTTTCTGTTATATTTCTGATGAAGTAGCTGCTCAAGGAGTGTTTCCTGTAGTTTTAAACTGGATTTGCTGTTAACACGGAAACAACAGGTGTTGCCAAATCAACCAGGACTGAAATCTCAGGGATTAAAACTACAATTGCTGTAGTTGCAGAATATATGGGCTTTTTTATTCACATTCGTGGCTGTTGTGGGTCAGTGACATTCAGTAATGTGTTGATAGCTTTGCTGTCAATAAAACTTTTTCCTGAAACAGACTTCAAGCTGAATCACACTGCATAAGGACAACAATATTTCAGCCTGTCCTCACCAGAAAAAACAAACATATACAGTGCCTTGCGAAAGTATTCGGCCCCCTTAAACTTTTCGACCTTTTGCCACATTTTAGGCTTCAAACATAAAGATATAAAACTGTAATTTTTTGTGAAGAATCAACAACAAGTGGGACACAATTATGAAGTGGAACGAAATTTATTGGATATTTCCTATTCCTAACCTTTTTAACAAATAAAAAACTGAAAAATTGGGCGTGCAAAATTATTCAGCCCCTTTACTTTCAGTGCAGCAAACTCTCTCCAGAAGTTCAGTGAGGATCTCTGAATGATCCAATGTTGACCTAAATGACTAATGATGATAAATAGAATCCACCTGTGTGAAATCAAGTCTCCATATAAATGCACCTGCTCTGTGATAGTCTCAGAGGTCCGTTTAAAGCGCAGAGAGCATCATGAAGAACAAGGAACACGCCAGGCAGGTCCGAGATACTGTTGTGGAGAAGTTTAAAGCCGGATTTGGATACAAAAAGATTTCCCAAGCTTTAAACATCCCAAGGAGCACTGTGCAAGCGATAATATTGAAATGGAAGGAGTATCAGACCACTGCAAATCTACGAAGACCCGGCCGTCCCTCTAAACTTTCAGCTCAT